>NC_053423.1:17161485-17525235 GCF_016859285.1 Xiphias gladius | reverse complement strand
TGAGACACGTCCTACAGAGACTCAGGCCTCTGATTTGGCACACAGCTCACCTCTGACAAATGCCACTCGGAGGCACTTTCTCCTTCAGTTGCTTTGTTGTGGCCCTGGGTGAGATGTAATTTGGAACATTATTTGCTGAAACTTATACTTTGAAGTTGGCTGACAGTGTATTTCAAGCACCGACTCATCATCTTTACTGAACAAGTGCACTTTGTCAAATCAGTAAATCACAACCTAACGTATTTCCATTCACCATTGCAGCCCAAGCACTGTGTTTTGACAAGGGATAAAAGATTCCTCACAGTCTAAGTATCTTGTTTAGTCCATACATTGAACTGCCTTCACTGCTAAACTACTGCACTGTGGACCTTCTTCCTTCTCCGTTTTTCTCTCTCTAACCCTCCATAACTGAATCCATCCCCCGTTGGTCCTCCATCCATCCTCTCCTCACCTTTTCCAATCCTTTCAGTCAGCTCTTATATATCTCTAAATCCATCCCAATCCTCATCTGGCTGCTCCTCCATTTCTCCTTCTTGCTCCCCATTTCTCTTCTTTCTCTTCTGAGTCTCTCTCCTCCTTCTCACCACCCCTTCTGACAGCCATTGGGGAGTTTTTACATTGTGTTGAGCAGAGTTTAGTAGGCCAAAGAAGACGCTGTGCCAGATTCTGCACAGTGTGTTAAGCAACTATCCCCCTTGAAGGAATATCAGCATTACTAAACATAAAAACCCCTGTGTAACGCCTGCCTCCTCAGGCCTAAGTTCCCATACTGCAGAGCTGCCGTCACTGGCAGACAGCAAGACTATGCAGAGGATTGTTTTACTCTGGGTCAACATGAGAACAATGCCGCATTGTAATATCTTTGGAATAACGGCTTACTACCCTTTCTCCGTGCACCTGGATATGTCAAATCCAGAAAGATGAAAAGTAAAAGTTTTCACATCAAAGAGGAAGCTTAAATGTACTTTTATCATCTTTTTTAAATGCTCCTATCCATCAGTCTATTTTAGTTTTTCTTTTATTTCAAAGTAGGTGCTGTCAGTATATCTGTTGGTTTGGTGTATTAGCATGACCGCTGAGTTAGCGACTCTTCAAGCATGCCTCTCCGAGTGATTTAAAGGAAGAGAGTCAGCCTCTTCTGGGAAGACCATCCTAAGCTGTCAATCCCATGACTTACTGGAAACCAAAAAGGAATGATCTGTGCTTCCCAGCTCTCACAAGCAGAGTTCAATCAGTGCGGGCGTGGAGCTTTATCCAAAAGTCTAACAACTGCGTGATAAATAAAGTGAGCACTGTTGGGCAGCCAGCTAGAGTGAGAGATTTAAGAAATAAGGCGGGAAGGAGAAGAGACAGAGAGGGAGGAAGAGAGAAAAAAAGAGGTAACAGAGAGAGAAAGATAGATAGGGATGCAGATGTCTGCCAAAGGAGAAGAGGTGCAGTGTCGGACCTTGGTAGTGCGATTTATTCATGAGATAAGTCACCATGGCTGTGGAACAGGTGAGTGTAATGGTGTAATGTTTCCCCCTTGCCTGACTTCTTGCCTCAGTGACTCTGGTCTGCTGTGCTCTTGCCAGGCTGCTGGAAGAGTTTAATTCATGCAACACTTGGACACAGTAAGGGATCACAGCCTTTATAGGTAAACATAGGCCCTCTGGGTTCAGGCAGGTTAGAACAAGCTCAACAGTGATACTATCAGTCCCTCTATACCATCTTCAAAGGTAGTTGAGGTTATTAATTTTTCCCACTTTATGGTAGGTTGACAGTGAAGAAGGTAAAGGTTTACAGTCTACTCCTACATTTTTCTGTCTGGCTTCAATGGGAATGTGTATGAGTAAAAGAACCAGCGTTTTCCACCATTGCAATCTTTCTTTACGTATTCTATTCATACACTTCTCAGGACTGTAATCTAGCATCACGGTGAAGGCTGAATGACCTTACATTTCAGGAAAAAGATGTGTAATAGTCCCATATCAGCAATCCTGTTGCAAGCCACTTTATGAATCAAAAAGACAAATTATGGTTCTTTCCTCTGACAACTGCTCAAGCACTTTTATAAGGATCCCTTACTGAGATGCTCCCACTCAAAACGGTCTTCTGAAAACACGGAGTAGGGATAGCAACAAAGTCTTTTTTCTGCTTTTACAAATTCAAGAGGCTATTTGGACTTTCTGTTGTTTTTTATTCTCTTTTTGTGATGTCACACTTGAGTCTAATACACACACTTTTGAAAGCAATTGAAGAATAGTTAATGCAACATAGAGCTCATACTCTGGAATCCCCTCTTAGCTAATGAATCTGACAATTGGCTTTTATTTAATTTAAAATTTAAATCTTGCATGACGAAAATGATCCCACTTCATTTTTTTATTCAGTACCAAAAAAGACCCCATTGCTTTCCTTCTAGGTAAAATACAATTGAGTTTCTGCATTCTTTTTCCAGGCCAACATTATATTTTCATAAGCCGATGCAAATTGTGAGGAGACATCAAAGATGAAAATCAGCGGTGGTCTGGCCTATTGTACTTGCTAAAAGGCTTTAAACTATTTATTTACCCTCCAATGGAGACTTTTCATGAGATGATAGCAGTGGACTGTTATTGTTGTGGTGTGTGGCCCTCCATTCTCTGGGTGAATGTGTGGGGCTGGGCTCTGAGAGAACAGTGCTCACTCCATTGTACCGCCACACAGATTACCACATGAACAGAAAGCTCCTCGGCTCAGTCGTCCTCCCGCAGCAGACTACCTCTTAAATACCCAAGACAGGAGAGTCATTGTGGGGCTGAATATGAAGGGATGTGCCCACAACCATAGATGGACCATTACCATCACAATAAGCCTCATGCTGTTTTTTTTTTTTCTTTTTAAATAATTTCAGAGTCCCAGCAGATGACTAGGAGGTGAGCCTTGCCACACACAGAAAGCAGTCTCCAGGCCACGGTGGCATTCCTTCATTTCTGGTTAAGAAAGAATGTGCTGGAAATGCATAATTAATTAGGCGCAGGCTGTTCCACGTCCCACAGGCAGCCTAATTTATATCGCAACAATCCTGTCAGATCAGATTCCATTTTAATACTCATCTCAAGGTTCATCGTTCTGTTCATCTGTTTCAGTCACCAATGTAAAACTACGGCAAAGTAGTTATCTATATTAATCTATGACCCCTGATTGTGGATTGGAAACAACACACACACACACACACACACACACACACACACACACACACACACAAAAGAAGATTATATGGATGCAGTCAAAAAGAAATGAAAGAGTTCATGAAAACTCTGCAGCAGCTTTCTCTGACACTGAGGAGTCTAAATCTTCAGACTTCAGCGTTTAGCACACGTTGGGTCTATTTTTACTTCTCACAACTAAATATAGACAAAGGATATAGCCAAAACTTTGATTAATGAAAACAACTTTACTTGCTGGTAGATAACATTGTTCTACTGAACATTCTATCCTTTTTGGAAACTGCAGTTGGTTTGGCATCTTTGAGATACTACAGCCTTTGTTTCCTTTCTACAACCCCGATGCAGCCACATCTCATGTAGAAAATCACATCTCATGTAAAAGATTTCCGTATCAAAAAATATATCAGAAATACAGTTTCTCTCACCATTCTATCCATTTTGTCAATATGGCTCTTCGAGTATAGAGAACATTTATTATAAAAATATAAAATATTAGTTATTAGTGTCCATTTTGCAATTTAAGAAGGTATATTTATATTTTTATTCATATAAAAAACTTCAATTACCACTTTTTAATGTGACACTGAATCATTAACACTGTAAATCTGTTTATATGATTTTTTGATTGTTATGTTGTTGCCACAAGAAGGCTAACAACAGTCTAAAAGGGCATCTTACATACACGCAGCTTGTTGCATATTTGCTATGACTGTGGAAATTGCTGGGTTGTCAAACCCCAGGGGAGAAATACAATGTTTAAGGGAGAAAAGAGAAGAGACAAGAGAAAGAAGAGAAAGTGAAGGACAATATTTCTCTGCAATTTCTGCATTCAAGTTTGAGCTCAGTATTAGATGTTACCCTATACTGTATGTGTTTTTCGGAAAGGGAGGTGCGCTGATAAACAAGCAAAACGCTGCTCTTGTACAAGCATTAAACTATTTGGACCCGGTGGTTTTTCAGAAACAATGGAGCAACAGAGAAGAAAAAATTGAATGTAATGCCAGCTAAAGGACACTTAAACTATTCCGATGACAAACAGGACCATGGCTAACGTATGTTACCAAATGGAGATTGAACCAGCCATTTCTGAGTACAAGCAAGCACGTAAATAGCCAGTCAGGATCTCTATTTAAAGACATCTAAGAGACCAGCATTCTCTTCTCGCATCATTCCCCCAGCAAAACAATAAATAACTAAATCAAAACACACTTAAAAGCCCTGCCGTGCTACAATATTCACATATATCTTTCTCTCCACAGTCCCACTCCTCTTTTAACTGCTCTAAATTATTTCAATTCTGCAAGAAAAAAAAAAAAGTCATTCACATAAAGTAATCATTCTTGGCTCACTCTTTCTCCCTGCGACAGACTTATTTGACAACTCTGCTACATTAAACAGCCCACTGGTGAAAGAGAAAGGGAAAAAAAATAAAGGAATGCATCCAATTATTCATGCATAATGATAGCTCTGTTATCCAGTAAAGCAGGGACTCCAACACAAAGCAGTTCCCCTTCTCCATCTAATACATCTTAAGTACTGACAATCGCCAGGAGTCACATTTGATGGGCACCTAATTTTGCAGCGTTCCTATCATTCCTCACGAGTTATGGCCCACTGGCACCATCTCAAAGACTTACAGTATTTATGATGAGGTGATGGTCCTGGGGAACGTTAACTTAGTGTTCCCCAGAAAAAGCAAGCGCATTAGCAGGCCTTGGCCAGAGCTGTCGCGGGGTCATGTTTCAGGCACTGGAGCTGGCTGGAGCCCTGAATTGAGAGTTAACAAGCAGGACCCCCCCTCCCAGTATATGGCTGTGAAGACCTTCTATATAGACATGAGCTCAAGGTTCACAGCACCTCATTGCCTTAGCTACTACCAGGCAATAAATTCTACAGCAGGAATGAATTGGTTGACCTTGAGGGTAGCCGGTGTTGTAAGTTGCAATCTAATACCGTACATTATCTTATCTGTCTCTCCTCCTTTATATTTTTATTTTTTCTCACACATGCATGTCGTGGAAAAAAAACGCTGCATTTATCCAATTTGTAGACTGATAATAATTAAAGATCACCTCCAAAACACTGGAACTCAGTATTGTGGAGGTTATTATTACTTCAATTATATCAGCCTTGGTGTAGTAAACAGACACTCTAACAAATGCAGCTGTGGTGCTCAGGTGGCTTGGCCCTCTCTCTTGCCCTCCGTCACTGCTCCCAGTAGATGGGCTGCTCTTAATAATTCATGCGCCCTAAGAATCTGCCCTAATTGGTGGGCAGGCTTAATACTCTAAAAAGCAGCCAATGTTTTTTTTTTCCCTCCCCAGGCAAACTGAGAAAAAATGGACTTGCCTGTCTGTGGTTTCAAGTTAAAAGGCCCCTCCTGAAATCCAAGAAGCACCTTGAAGCACACAAGTTCATGTATGCGAGAGCAAACAGTGCGAGCACTCCAATCAGGCTACCTTTTACATGCTTTGAGAGTGAAGTGTGGCAGGATATATTCAACCTTCACACCAGAACCGCTCTCCTTCTGCTCCTTCATAGAGCAGGAAGGAGTTGTCGCTGGATGTCGAGGTAAAAAGGACACCTTAAAAGTGTGTTCATGGTGACGATGATGCCACTGCATAATGCACTACCGTCTGTTCAGCAGTCAGCAATCACTGGCTCAGGCTTTAGGGAATACGTTTTGCATTGTATGTATTATGCAAATGTTTTATACATTTATTTATTAGTACAAGATAGAGCCGTTTGCATCAGATCCTACATAAAAGAAAAAAAAAAAGTAACAGGTGCCCGGCCTACCATTGACAGGCAGAGTTTAGGACTGACACCTGCTGGCAAGACATCACAGATCTCATTAAAGTTAGAGTAAAGGAGAAAAGACTACAAGACTAAACAAAATGAGACATTAAGAAGATCCTAAGGGGACTTGTGATTTAAAATCAAAACTTCAACTGTGCCTGTGTGCGCATGTGTGTGAATTAGGGTTGAGCAATCTGACACCATATATAATCAAACAAAAATTTGTAAACCACCAGCTGACAGACTGCTACACCAAGGTAGCCATTATTTAAATTTTTTGGTTGTACTGGGACGTCTGTTTGGTGATACTGAATTTATAGGATTATGATAAAGTATCAGTAAGCCAAAACGGACATTCCCATCTGATTATGGTGAATGGCTGAGAAATTTACTACATCACAATACATATTATTATTATATTCAATTCAATTTCTGTGAAAGTACATTTTACCTATATCAGCCACTGCTATATTTTCTATAATGTACTGTAATGTCTTACTATCACGTGTGACAATTCCCCAGGGATGATTAAACATATAATCACGCACCAACACAGACACATAAACATATAGAAGTCTTTCATGTCACTTCTGTCTGTGATACACGTCCTTGTTTTTTGCTCACCAAAACATTTCCCACTTATCCCACATTTTTTCTAATCGCTTCTCTATTTGACTCTGATTATATTGAATCCTCAAGTTACCGGTCATCCGGTTACCGGTATCGAATTTCAGTCAAACATTTTCATTTTCCAATCATTCTATCGGTTACTGTAGTAATATTTGAATCTTTTCCTCTGTAAACTCTCTTCTCATCACCATACCACTCTCTTTTTTCTCATGAACAAAACTACTCTCCATGACCTCCTCTGTTCCTTTTGGAGGTTTTCTTTTCTCCTAACAAATTTCCCCAGTTTCTCTGAAGAGCTTCAAGTCCTGTTCTGCACAAGCCTGGTCCCTCAGCCTCAAGCAAAGAGATATTGCTCGGTACTAAAACACCTGCTGAATAGTGGCAGAGAGAAGGGAATATGTGTATATGGGATAGTGAAAAAGACAAAGGAAGAAAAAGTAAAAGAGGGACCTTCGGCGGATATTTTTCACCTTGAAAGGCTGCTGACGATCCACTCTCAAGCCGCTTTGTGAGTCTGCTGCACTCCATCCCTCCCTCTTCCTATGCCTCCCTGCATTCACTTTTATCGAATTAAAGGAGTGGAGTCTCACCCTGCGCCACATTTAAAATGGCACTCATGCATCTCAGCATGAGGTAGGGTAGCTGTGTCATAGCTGGTGTGTTCCAGACAATTACCCCCAACGGGGACAGCAAAGGCCCAAATGGAGAGGAAACAAACAGGTGTGGAGCAGCACTTCTTTGGATGACTCATTAAACAACTAGGCTATCACACCCTGTGTGATTTCGGTTTCCCTCAAATGCTTTAACAATGTCACTTGTCTGTAGCCATCGATTTCTCTGTCCCTGGCTTGTAATTGGAAGAAGAGTAAGTGTAAACCGAAACCACAGGATGAGGGGCGACATTTTTAGATGATAAAATCATCCCTCTTCAAAGGTGCTGAATCTAAAATGATCATTTAAGTGTAATGAGGTCCTATTGATTTAATTGTAATTCAGTGATTCAGTGTAGCACATATTCCTATTGATTAGCTTTGGCTTTATGTTCATCCCTTCAGTCACCTAATCAACTCCTAAAAACGATCTAATAATATAAAAATTGCCAGTGTGTGTGATTTTCATTTGATATTACAAGCAGGTACCTTCATATATTTTAATTCTTGTTTCTTTTCTAAAGAAAAAAAAAAAAAAAAAGAACAAAGCTTGTTTCAATATTCCGTGTCTCCACCAGTTTAAGAGCAGGGAGCAGCAAGAGTCTAATGTGATTAAACAAATGTGCCACTGCTGCTGATGAGCCTAAAAATCCTCCTAACATGGGTCATCGCGGGTGAAAACAAACCAGGTTTTATTAGAGGAATGATAGACACTTTGAAGGAGGTGGGGGTTGGGGTGGGGGGGGCAAAGTTATCAAACTGGACTGCTTAAACATGCACCATATCCCAGCGAGGAGATTGGATTCCAAATGCAGGCTCAGGGCAGCACCACTGAGGTCACTCCACAATCTGCACGGGTCAGAGCCAAGGCAGCGCTACAAGCTGGTTTGACGTTCTCCATTAACTCACCCTCTCTAACCCACAACACAAACCTGAGCCACTAAACAGAAAGAGGGAAAAAGACACAGAGAAAGAGAAGTTTTGAAGGGGACTACAAACAATCATAGTGAATATTGTGTTTGATAAATTGTGTGTGAAGAGAAAGATTACATTAAAATGTATGGGTTACAACAAAATCTTCAAAGAGCATCTTTCGAAGCTGAAATACCCACCGTTTAAATAGAGGATAAACACAAATAAATGTACCGTACCTAGTACTATTAAATGACTGTCAAAAAATGAAACCAAAGCTGTAGGATTGCATTTAAATTACAAGCTTAAGACTACTACCTGCAAAATACAACATATTTGAGGTTAGGATCATCTGCACTGTTAAAACAGGCTTTTGACAAAAATTAAAATACGATTTATCAGGTAATAACATATACTAAAATCTGCTGTTTTCACTCACATTCTGCGGTTCACCTTCCTTTTTAGCCTGCTTTAACATCTACATGTAGGCCTCCAGACTGCAGACGGTTTGGCAACATGACTGAAAAAGAGCTTGTTAGGCACAGGCTGTGCCCAGCTTGCATATACAAAAGCATATAGAGTCAACTAGCCACCACAAGCCACAGCTTTATTTAAAACTTCACCTAACCTCAAATGACTTGCGGAAGTCAGTTCCAGAAGGAAGGTTATTCAGGGTACTTGAGCGCTCAAAACATCTGAAACAGCATTACAGCCTACAGAAATTTCATGCTTACAAGGACAAGGAAAATAAAGGCCGACACATGCAAGCGGGTCTGGTATTGACTTGCTCTGCTTTTTGACTGGTGGGAAACAGAACAGTGAATGTTAAACACTGGTGGTGCTGTAAATTTCTCACCACGGTGAAACTGGCAGCAGCAATGTCATTATAGTGTTTTAGTTTAGGTCTCAGAATGACAGTGCTTGTACTCTGGCGTTAGTACAGGTGTAACTGTCTTGCATGCCCAGACTTCTCTCTACGCTTCATTTCACTCCATTTTACCACAGAGCTTGTGTCAGGGGGAAATGGTTGCACTATAAAACTTACAATAAGCCCTATAAAGCTTAACATTGTACTAACAACTTCACACTTTACAACGAATGTTATCTTAGCAATTACTTAAGCCTCAAAGTATTAATTTTTAACTATATCTCAAAAAACATATGACCTACTGTAATTATAATTACTCAAATTACATTTTTTTTCCTCTTTAGAACCCAAACGCTCATCTTGACGATAGGAAGTCACAAAAACAGCATATTTATGAGCTCTGTGATGTAGATTTGTGGTGCCTGCAACAATGATCACCTCTGTCAGAGACATCATGGGGGCTGTTGATAACCGCCAAGAAAAACAACAAACCATGCCAGCACAATTATGCGTGTCCATTTTAACATAATATGAGGAGAACATGAGATGCGTGAGAGCCAGAGGTGGCTGTTGTGTCGTATGGGGGGTGGGGGGTTTGTGTATGTTTGTGTGTATATGTGCTAGAGAAGGAATGTGTGCTGGGGCGTGCGTGTATGCACGTGTGCGTGCGCGTCTGATTGAAAGCAGGTGTCCATGTTGCATGCTTGTGTGACAACAGAACAGGAGCCGGGATCTAAAGAACACATGTTTAGGGTCCTTTGGAGACCAGTGCTTTGAGTTGACAGTGTTGTTTGGGTTTGGGTGGGTATTTCAAAGAGCTGCTTGGGATAAAAGACAAGTCTCTAGAGCTTACGGTTGCAGCATATTTTCCGTTTTAAGATTCCAACCTCTCATAGCCATCAACTTTGAGGGAGACAACAGGCTAACTATACTACAGATTCTTTCGCCATTACCAGACTCTCCAGGACATGTAATTCATAATGTGATGGTAAAGTTCAAAATAAGTTCCAGGCTCTCTTTTGATTTGTTTTTTTGTTTTTGTTTTTAAATTAAACTTTATTTCTCATTTTACTCAAATAACAACTTCTCAAATATGCTTCTCTGGTGACAGTAAATAGTTAAAAAGTGCTGTTATTGCATGAAAACGTCTCAACAATACGATGTAAAAATGTACTCACCAAAGTAACTGCTGAGATCTGGAGACACAGACATCGCTACACAAAAGTCAGACATGGCAAGAAACACAAATGGCAAGATGATCTGCCTTGTTTTCAACTGGCAACAGTTGAAGAAAATTATCTCATAACATTATTTAAATGTGAGACTGAGGTACATATGTTAGTACTGTTGACCAAAAATGTTGGTGATAATCAATCCCTCACTGGACAAGAAAACTACAGAAGATCAAAGTTGAAAGTCAGTCTCTAAACTCTGATGGATGTTGCCATCTGACAGTTTGGGTAATCATTTTACCATTTGTTTTCTCTTCCAAATAAATTTGGTTAAGCTGGGGTTCGTTTGAAATCTGCTAACTATCTCACTGCGCAGTACATGCCACATCTGGTGTCTTTTTAGGGAAGTTGCCATGTTCCCACATAGCAACATTTTGGGGAGTACAATTTCTGATCTGAATGATGGCTAAAACTGTGGAAATAAGACACGACTTGTAATAAACCAGATTATTCTTTCAGAGTCTGCATTGCCATTCATAAAAGCTTTATTATCCTAAAGGGCACATAAAAGGCTTCTTGTAGTTCCAAAAATGCATGAGCCTCAGTAAGGTAATCTCTTAAACCCTGCTGTTGATTTCTCAGTGATACAAGGTTTTAATCTGACGGCAGTGGAGGGATGGGGGCTGGCTGGCTGGTAGGCAGGACCAGTCAGTCAGGGTGACCTCATGTGTTTGGCACAGGGAATGCCTATCAGGTTTTCCCCTGTGCAGATTCCAGCTTGCTCACTCCACAGCAGCCCCAGGACCCAACCCCCTGAGGCTTGTATGTGTGTGTTTGTGTGGTGAAGGAGATAACTGTCTGAGTGTGTGTGTGTGTGTGTGTGTGTGTTGTGTGGGAGAGTGTGTTTGCGTGCAAGACTGAATGAGATAGAGAGATAGAGATAATTTATATGAGATAAATTATTCAGATCAACTATGGTTGAGAGAGAGGGAGAAAGAGAGAGACTGCAGGAGGCGGAGCTGTGTGTCAGTCCCCTCCAGTGAACTCAGTGAACTCAACAGGGCTCCCACCCTTCCTCACATACAGCCCCCCCCGCCACCGCCGCCAACGCCTCCTTCCTCAACGATAAACGTCCTGCTCTCTCATGTTTCCCCTCAGGCTGTTATGTATGCACATGATAATATGGGTCAGTGTGTATGTTGGGGTTTTAAAAGTATGTGAACCTTCTCTCACATGCCCCAAGTGCTTATGAGGAGTTCCATGCTTTATGAATATGTAAAGAAGAAGAGACTCTTACCCACTGAATTTTGATGATATCTAATAGTTAAAAAAAATCAAAGATAATTTAAATGATAAAACATTCGTTGTAACACTGGGTTGCAACAAAAAGGCAAAGATTAGATGAGAGGTGTTCCTAATATTTTGTCAATCCCATTTATATGAATTAAGGTTGACAAAATATTAGGAACACCTCTCAGTATAACCCAGTACAAGTTCAACAGCAACACAAATTACAGCCTCCAAAATGACCATTAAAATAAGTCAACATCATCTTAAACAGATTCAATAAAAACTTATCATTATAATCATAATGAAGGGAGGATTTATTGCAGGCCTGTTTTATTGTACTGAATTAGTTTTATCCAGTTGTACCTAATAATCTAGTAAATCAATTAATTTAATCACCGTGTTTCATATTAAGCCTTTCCCTGAACTGCAGAATCAGTATTTTTACTGCATAACTGACTTAAAACGGATATGACATGGATTTATGAAAGACGTTACGAAGTTAAAGGAAAATATACAACAGCCGAATAACAACATTAGATGGCGCATGGTGTAACATTACGTTACCATAACAGCAGCGCTGCGTCTTAAGCAAAGCGCTCCAGGATCCTTTTTTTTTTTCAAGTGACCGTGCATAGCAGTTGTACTGCTGTGATAAGCCATTTACAATTTGTAGAGATTGGGTCTCCGTCTACAATACTCCCACATTTTAGATGATCCTGTGCATGGTTCTGAAGCTGCAGCTTGTTTTCAGGGGAATCCATGCTTTGACTGGGCGCATCCATCTGTACAACGCGCCGTTGTGTAATCGATGACATCAGCTGCGTGGATGAGTCACCCCAGCTCTAATTGACTGTTGTTTAATATTTCTCTTTTTATGTTTTTCGAGAACCGCTCATCCAAAAACCTTCACAGTCAACACTACAGACGTGAAGTCTGAAGTTGATTGGATGCGCGGTTGTTGAGAAAATTGAAGGACAGACAAAAAGACTCCATTCTCCATTCTCGATTTATTATAGGATGATAACAAAAATGTCTTACACTCTCTTTGCTATTAGAAATATAGGCAGAGAAGAGATAAATGATTTGTTAAGAGATGGGAAAGCCTAAAAAATCTTGCTATGTTACCAACTTGGAATTCGATCCAAAACAACTTCCTACCAGAACCCTACCTTACGGTTACGGTGGTTCCCTTATTGAAACCTTGCCTGACCCACTGTCAAACAATAAGCTAGGTAAGCACACACTATTGGCAACTATCCCTGTGGTAACAATACAGCAAACACTGCCAGCAATCCTCTTAATAAAGCCTCAACAGGCCCAGTGGCTTCCCATTTCACAAATCATTGTGGCACCTGCCATGCATCAACACCAGCAGAGAAGGGTACAATGCCAAACACACAATGACACACGCATGGGTTAAACAGATGTGACATGCAAGGAAATGCTGCCCCACATCAGCCATGAGAGCCAAGCGTCTTCTATAACCCTTGAGTGGAGAATGATGGAGCAGGGGTCGCCTGCTGAAACTCCAGCTGGCTCTTAGACTGCTATCTACAACTAAACAGATCAGCAGATCATCCTGCACTCTACAGGAAGTCTATATAACTGGGGCACAGAATTCCTAAACATTTCTGAGAGCGAGCGAGCATCAACATTTGTCTGAACGATTACACCGGGCCTGTAGCAGGGAACGTTGGTTCGCCATTGCTAGAGTGTTTATCCAACGTTCAAAGGAAGGCGGGGTAATGTCAGCTTAATGATTAATTGCAGGCCCAAAGTGCTGAGGACACAGAATCTGCTCTGAATGGAGCCGACTGCAGCACCTACAAGGGTTTATTGCTTTATCGGCTGAATCCTAATGTGACACCCCCCCAATCTGACGGTTCCAATGGTGCTGGCGCAACCAAAACTACTCGGCAAGGTACTGCTGTGGTTACATGCCAGATGTAGTTTAAGTTTTCACTGTTGAGGAAAGTTTCTACTGTATTTTCAATTGATATCCTTAAAAAAAAAAAAAAAGAGCATTTAGGAAATAATTCAAGTGCAGCATGTCTGCACAGGGCTTGATACAGATCTCTGTGGGTTGATATAAAGTTCCCTATACAGCATGATTCCTCCCAATATGTTGGAAGATTCATAACATATGGCGGTTACACAAGCATGCAGCTGTTGTTTTTTGGGGCTAGAGATAAATAATGGATACAAGTCTTCCACAGGGTACTCAAGACAGCTAATGAGAGAGAGAAAGCAGACAGGGAATTAGTAACTAACTGTTTTTCAAAGCCACTGTTTTCTAACATTTTCATTAGGAGCCCAAGGACAAAAAAATACTGGAAGATGAAAACATAAGTATTCATCAACTGTAAAAGTATTCAAATGCTAACATTTGCATTTATTCAAAACTTGTACCGGTAATATTGTGCATATTTTAGTACAGACACAAACTAAGATTTGTCTTACTTAAATGCATGTAAAAGCATTGATTCCTGCATGCATTCCCTCCCTCACACACACACACTGTCCTGCTGT
The DNA here is from genome assembly GCF_016859285.1 of Xiphias gladius. NCBI lineage: Eukaryota > Metazoa > Chordata > Actinopteri > Istiophoriformes > Xiphiidae > Xiphias > Xiphias gladius. Next base: position 17,511,194 of record NC_053423.1, on the reverse strand, counting down.
TTCTCTCTGAAATGTGGGTGACCTTAATAATTTAGGGGAAAAGGGGAAAGAGAGGAGACTGCATTTTTCCTCAGTGCAGATTGTAAAGGGGTAAACTAGTGTTCTGCATCAAACCCTCCAATAGGTTTGTCATTTTCAGGCATTCATCTGCTACAAACTGAATCCTTACCCTCTCCGTGGGTGCACAGGGGATGTCTGTGAGGAAACATGATTAACTATTGAAAACGGAAAGAACCGGCATCTTGTATGGAGACCACATATCATAATGACACTTTTTAATTCTGTTGCCACTGGCTGTTTATGTGCAACTAATTACTGGTGAAGAATAATAATCTCTCCTCCAATTGGACTCTATCACGCCGAGGGCTTTCTCTGCTCCTCTTCTTTCCATTTATCCTGGTTTGTGACTCTGCTGGCTCGGCTCGCTCCCTGTATCAGTGTCCTCGCAATCTAATTCATGCCGCCTACCTGTCCCACTCAGTGTTTTTCCATACGCTGACTAATGCACACACGTTGTAGCCTCAGAAGCGACTGGAGCTGTGGAAGGGTCTGCCAAAGAAACCATTCAGGCAAAATCTAAGAGGTTGGCTTGAGTCATTTAACTCAAATAAAGCTGGGAGAAAGGCCTGTTTGCTCTTGGTAATCCCCCACTTGCTTGACAAGGCTTCGCAAGGTTCATCTGCTGTGCTAAATTGGTGCATGTATCCTTATTTGTATAGGAGCTCATTGTGGCTGGGTGAGAGGGGGAATCTGACAGGACTGGCAGCTATTCAAGCACTCATGCCTATTTGCTTATCCTCATTCATGGCAGAATTGCCTTTTTACAGAGCCATTTTTCAAGCTATGTGTGACACGGTAATTTCATTGACCCTGCCACTAGTAATGCAGCTGTGCAGAGTCAGTGTTGCAGGCAGCAGTATACAATATATGTTTAGGAGGGGGGCAACTGTGGCCTCCCAAACTAATCACAGTGGTAAGGCTACACTACCATTTGCATGACTCTGGCGGTGTCTCCTCCAGTTTCCACGTCTGAATATCTAGGTGAAGACAGAAGGTCATCGGTTTGTGCAGCCAAAATGGAAATGACATGTAAATTCCTCAAATTGAGATGTACACTAGAAAAGGATGTTCTTCGTCAGACTACGACGTCATTAGTTAAATGAAAGACCTTTGTGAAAAGTCAGACTGTTGATCTTTCTATCCTTCTCTTTTTCTCTATGCAGGTGGTTTTCCCAGACTCTTATTCTGAATTTGATTCTCTGGTGCCAAAAAAAAAGATCAGACTTTTAAATTATGCAATATAATGCACTACATATTGAAAAGTGACACTCCCTTTTGCAGGGCTTTCCAAGAAAACAGTTTCATGCAAAACACACTATTGCCTACATGTTTTGATTATGAACTCATTGCTATTACGCACTCTCAGTTTGCCACAACATGTGTCTGTTTATGGGGCAGACCACAGACTATGACTACAACCCAATAACAGGATGAAACCAGATGAAAATGACAAAACTGTCTGTGAGACCTCTCTTTTTTCTGGAGAGTTCCCTCAGAATCAGCATGGGAAAGTCTTCTTTACAGCATATCACACGTACAAGGGCTTTAACTGGTTAACATATTAAATGTTACTCATGATGATACAGAGACGTGTAGGTCTGATTAGGTATGAAGATATAAAGCAGGCTTTGGTCTCCCTCAGGTGCCCTCAGTCAGAGAGGTGAAAAGGCAATTCTGCTGCAGCAGGAGCCATGCGGGGATCCTCTGGAGCACTGCTCCTCAAAGTGTACGCAGCAGCCACTCATTAAAAATGCAGGAGTAATTACCCCGGCTGAGTCTGAGTCACTGAACGCAGGCCAAGCTGCCACCTCCTCCACCTCCTCCTATGCTTCTACTGCCGTTGTTGCTTTACCAGCAACCTGAGCATTCTTCATGTGGACTGGCATGCCAAAGGTAGGGCAGCAGACACTGAGAGCTTCAGTTACACTGGAATAACAAAAGCCCTTCTCTGCCTGCCTGCCTGCCTGCCTGCCTGCCTGCCTGCCTGCCTGCCTCTCACAAGGTGCAGTTACTTCCGCCTCCCTCACACTTTGCCAGCATGTGAGTTGCAGCCTGACATCCTTCACCACCAGTTCAGTCTTCTGTCCTGACCCACTTAACTTTCAGAAATATATTCAATTGTTCGCATATTACAGGTAGTGGTCGCCCTGTGTAGATCGGTAGTATTCTCAGGATAGAAGAAAAATAAAGTATTGAACCACACAGTAAAAGAATTCAGAAAGTCTTATTCAGATGTATTGCTCGGTATCTATTGAGAAGCAACAGAAGCCAACAGAAGTTTCAACAAAGTTTCTAATCCGTTTATCTCTTTCTCAACAAAGTTGATAATCCCTGACTAAACATACTCACTCACATGTATTCCCTTCAGTTGTAAAATACTGGCTATAATGTTGCCAAATGGATGTTAGGAAAAGTTTACACACGGACCTAAAAATTTTGAAGCTGAAGCTATTAGGGAGTATGGAGTATTCTCCATACTCACGGAACTATTATATTCAATTGAAACAGTAAAAGGTTTAGGGTGTGTTGCGTTTTATTATATCACATATGTTCTTCTGTATGTTAATATGGGCTGTATGTATTAAAGGGGTCTAACAAAGGAGTTCCCTCTCCAGCCACTCATGTCATCCTGCACAGATGGCAGGACACCATGCCCAACAGACAGCGGGGGCTCCCGGAAATAGAGGAAGAGGCACGCAAAAGCAATGGAGGCTGAGAAAGAGTAATTACAAAGAGGGACAACATGAAAGAGAATTTAAAGATGAAGGGAGGCTTAGCAAAAATTGGAGAAAGAAAGATTGATCTGAGCCAAAGTGAGGGGGATACATAAACAGTAAAAGACGAAAAGGGACAAAATTCTGAGACTGTAACCCCCCCCCATCCTCAGAGGCAAAAGGAGAGACAGAAAATAGAGTGTGAAAACGCCATGCCAGGAGAGACTGAAAAGTAAAACAGTGGGCCAGAGCAGACGGCTCCAGGCAGATACTATGATACAGAAAAGATATGCTTGTAAAAACAAGAAAGAGGAAAATAGCAGGTGTATTTGTAGAGTCCTGCCGTGTTGGTGGGTCTGACGGGCACATCTGTCTCGTTTCATCTGGCTCTAAATTTGTCTCTCTCTGTCTCGCTTTATGTCGTCTCTGCATGCCGATTTCTCTCTGGAGGAATACTTCAAAAATATAGAAAACACATAAAAAATAAATGTGTCTCATTTCAGTGTCTCAAAAGGAAGAGCACTACACCCTGGGACAGAAAATTCTAATACACTTAAAAATGTTTATCAATTCAAGCCAGACCTAATATACTACCAATACTACTGACCACCTGGGGTTTAAAGTTCACATCCACAATTAATTTGATACTCAAATGATCCCAGTAAGGTTTTTTGGGTGGTTTTACGTGTGTGCGTCTCTTCACAGCAGTACCTTTGAAAGCTGGTGGGGATTCAGTGTCTTAACCCAAGTTTTCCAGGGGAAGGAAACTCACCCTACTCACTCCACCACCTACCTCCCCATATGCCCCATTTCACCACAAAGGTAGGAGGTTGCTCCCTCCCGCAGCACAGGCTAGAGTCGCCTTTTATCTCCAGATGGTCAGGGAAGGAGAGTTCGGAGACAAAACTCCCTGGGGCAAGTCTCGCACCAAGCACATCATTTTATATTTTAGGCATTTATGTCGGAAGTTGTTTTTCACAGCGACCTCCAGTGAGTGAGCAGGTAATTTGTTCAGTGTCTTTCTCAAGGAGACTTAATATGACACAAGCCTATTGTGGAGAAGCCAAATGTGACCTGGTTTTGAGACCTTCACTCTAAGCACTAGACCGCTTACCAAGAAAATAGTCTCATACACACAGTTTTTATCCACAACTTGTAACTTCGTATCGTATAAACTTATTGATAGACTTCTCTTGCATTTATTTGCATGCGCACACTCATACACGACCTTTGCTCATACACCATTCCGTGCAATATAAGCACACATGCATCATTGGTGCTACATTTATAACCCCTTGTGCACTCCAAAGCTAATACAGATTAGATTCCTTCTTCCTTCTTTACAGATACAGCCTATAGAGAATAAAAAAGACCGTGCGATCTCATTTTCCCTCTCCTCTGTACATCTCTCCTTTGCTCGTCTAACACAATGGATAGCACAGTTGAGAGCGCACTCTGGTAAAGCAGCTGTTATGAGATGTGGTCGGCAGCATGGGTCTGGGGACGGCCAGGTCTCAGCACTTTGCTCTGTGGCTTATGAGAGGCTGCGGGAAACAGTAATGTACACACAACCTTAAAGTACGGGTGTACAGATAGGGCTGCGCTTTCAGTTGATAGATGAGAAGGGTTAGGAGTACCCCCTACCGTGGTGTGTGTCTGTGTGTGAGTTCATGTTTGTGCATGTACAGACAGGTTACGGCAAATAAATGGAGTTGTCTGCCTCATTGACTGACAGTTACACATGGGATTGTACAGCTGGATAAAACCAGGCATAGGCAGATAAAAACAAGACCTATTAGCTGATGAATGACCAAAAAGCCTCCTGACAATATGAGGTGAAGGATTGGCAAAACACGAAAAAAAGAAAGAATACAAGATAGAGCTCTTTCTTAAAAGCCTGTCAATTTGTGCTAGCTAAGAGAGAGCGCACGATGGGTTAAGATTTACAGCAAGGCAGGGACAGTATTTTGTTTCGGGCAGTCAGTCGTGAGACACGTATCAAGAATTACAAGTGGGGAAATGAGTTATGCTACCCCTGTCTTAGTGCTAATAACAGCATATCGCCCCAGACTCAAAATAGGGCAGGGCTTTAGTTAATGTAATATAAGAAGTGTATTTTTCCAGCCCTAAAAGCCCTTGATAAACTCTTCAAAGCAGATCCACATCAGTGGAGAGAGAGGGGACTAAGCTGCTAGCTGAGTTTTATGCAATTGATAACTGATATAAGGAAAGGCTTAAAAAACGGGTCCTTTTGTTCTGCCTTTGATTTTTGCTTGCTCTCCATGGCTATGTATATCTGTCTCTCCCTTGTTGTCTCCATGTTTCTCTTTCTCCTCTAACGAAGCATTAGAAGAGGATTTAGATGGCTCTGTTGTTATTTCTGTAGCACAATGGATCACCCCTCGTAATGTAACCAAATCCCTTTCCTTGCTTTTAACTGGCCCCTCCCTCCCTATAACATCCATCCTTCTGCTCTCTGTCTTTCTTTCTCTCTCTCACCAGCATACACCCCTTCCCTCCATCTTTTCCTCAATTTATAAAGAATTAGACAGAGAATAAATGGTAGGGGCAGATACAGGCACAGATCCGCTCAAAGGGCTCTATTGACTGGTGTTTACTTAGGGCCAGGGACATTAGCCGCTGCTAAATCTACCTCAATCTGCCCCTCGCGGCTTCTCAGGTTCTGTATGTACTAGCCTGAATGTAACACAGACGCCTGCCCGCTCCCAGATCGCAGCCACAGTGCAAGTACATGTGTGTGTGCGTGTGCGTATACTTTTGTAGTGCATCCTCGTGTGTCTATGTGCTGTTTGCTTTTGAGTGAGACTGCTGACATTAGGCATGTAATGACCCTGCCTATCAGTGGTATAAAAGCAAAAGGGTAAAAGCAGTGTCAGGTACCTTCTGTGCATATAGTACAGCAACATCAAAGCCAATTTAATAAAACAGGAAAGGCAGGATTTACTGCAGGTATTCAAGGCAACGTATCAGTAATTAGAGAGTTTGTTTTGAGAGTTGTGTACGAAATAATGAAACAGAGAACTGAAAATGCTGTAATTGTTGTAATCGGTGTGGGAAGTGGTCGAGGCCGGGGCTAAGCGTTTTACTGTAATTTTCTCATTTATGATGTACATCTATTACCTGTCATTAAAGTTGAATGCACAGCAAGCTGTGAACAGCACTAAACATCAAACTCACATGCAAAGACACAGACTGAGTAAAGGCTGAATTTCATCAAATGACTCCATGGACTGATCAGCTGGAGCACAGACAGAAATAGGGCCTTTAAAGGATCCTCTCATCAAAGCAGCATCCTGCAAGCCATCCCCCAGCCATAAGCTCAAATAAAAGCCCCACACACAGACACGCTAACATGCACACACAAAAAAAAAACCGCACACACAAATCCTCTTTCGGGAATCAATAATTCAGCTAAAGAGAAGCACATGCTACGCCCAACTGCACTAATCAATAGAAAGCCAAATGTTATTGTTTCATCTCATTCTCTGACTTTCACATTCTAAACTGGGCCGACTAGCACATGCTGGGCAGGATCAGAGAACTCCATTAAATTAGAATATAATACAGACATATAGATGGGATAAAGGGACCTCAATTCAGAGGCCGCTTAAAATTATTCTGCCATGTCATAATGACAATGTTTAGCTCCTTTCTTTACAATAAAGTCTTCTTTTGTAACCGGTCAGAGATGCTCTATAAATTTTATATGCATAGAATCTCAAATATGTGTCATAAAATGGAGGCGAGAGCAGGAGAATGGCAATACTTTGGTATGAGTTACGCCCCACTCCCCCTCCCTGTCCCTACAAGATATTTATGCCCCCTGCCCACATCTCTTGGGAGAATGAGGCTATACCTTGAGAATGCAGCGATGAAGATGAACAGAAATACCCATGTGATTTGAGACTGATGGCTTAATCTGAGTTTAGGTATGTGTTCAAAAAAGGGGACTTGCAGTGAATTTGTGTGTATGTGCGTGTGTGTGCGCACGAAAGGCCACAGTGACTGCTGTGTGATTTTGTCGACTATGTGAAGTGAACCTTCCAGCGAAGGCCCTTCACCCCTCGCCGTAATCGAGCTATCAATGATCATTAATGAGAGCGTGAGATAGCTCTCCACAGCCCTCTTGGCCACATTGCCTTACACTGTGGCCTCTCTCCGTGCCTCCCTTTCTCCTACTGACCCCGTCTGTGGCTTCATCATACCAACCTACGAGACGACAGGCTATGCTAACTAAGCATGAAAATGAATATGAATGCTGGCTGCTGATTTATAAACGGAAATGTATGCCCTTCTTGCCCCCCCCCCTGCCCCCCCACCATGGGTCACGTTTGCATGACACAGGACCCTAGCAGCTTGCTGAAGGATACATCAATCGCTGACGGTGGCAAGATCAGATCTGCGCTGACCTTGGGAGTGAACTGCAGCGTAGGCGAAGGAGGCAGGGGGCCCTGTTGCAACAGAGCAGGGAGGCAGAAAGCGAGAGGAAGGAGAAAAGGGGAAAAGAAAAGCGGAAGGGAGGGAGGAAGGGGAATGGAGGGGCATACCCTGATTGAGAGGCCCCCGAGATGAGTAACTCTGAGATATGAGAAGGGGGAGGGAGAGAGAGAGGGGGGGGTGAAGGAAGGAGTAGAGGACTGGGTGGGAGGGAGAGGGAAGCCATATGGCAGCAGCACAAATGTATTAAACTATAAATCAGGAGAGCTTGTGGACTGCCAGGTGGGGCTGCAGGCAGGTCCTCCTCGCCGGTTCACAATGCCAGTTCCACATGGCAAAATATCAAAACATCTCTGGTATTTTGCTTTATTAATTCTATTGATACATTAATTGCTTAAACATTTTTGCCTGATTTATTTTCCTGTTATAAATAGGGGAAATTTGCAACATTTTTAACTTTTACTCCTTGAGCTGAGTATTTTTTGATTGTTTATTGTTCCACAGTGCCACCAATAAAACATCTGAGTTTTGAAACCGATATCAAAACTGCATTTGTATTTCAATATTTTTCCTATGGGAAAATAAACTTGTTTTTTCTCAATGATTCAGAGTTAAATAAAGACGTTGCCTGAATAAAATATAAACTAGAGCTAGAAAGGTTTCCTAATCATGATCAGGATATATCTGATTAAAAAATAAGTACATAAAGCTTTTTTTTTTTTCAATGAATGATAGGAAAGACATCTGTCCTATCACTCAATGCCAAATTGCAATACTATTTGATGCTCATTTGGTTCAGTACTCAAAAAGTATATAAGTTCGATACCCAGCCCTATTCATTCCTCTCTTTGTGTGAATAAAAGAAAAAGGAAAAAAATTCTTTTCAACATCTGTGTTTAAAGTAATACTATCATACAGAATGGTACTTTAGTGGCTGATTGTAACTTGACTACTATATACTACAATATATACACTACGACTGCACACCTTCAGGATCTTGTTCGGCCTCTGCTGTGGATCACACCATCACAGTAATGGACAGAAATTAGTGTTACGCATGTGGCAGAAAAACAAATAGAGTAATCCCCAAAAGGCTTCCATTTTAATCTCTTGATGATGTCTGGGTAGTGTGCCCAGCCAGCAGCCTGGCAGCCATCAGGGCCCAGGCCCGAGCTCCCATCCCAGAGGCACTGATGCATACTACAGCTAGAGCAAACACGGGCAACCTTCCTCACGCCTGCTCTGTGTCAGAGCCATACTGACCATCACAACAGAAAAGAAGGGTTCATACCCCCTTTGTCTCCTCTTTGTAAAGCACAACAATAAGACATTTGTGCTGTTTAGTGAATTAGCAACTTCTAATTAAATGTTTTATTTGCATCTTTAGAAAAGAGGCATTGAAGCATTTAAACAATGGCCTACATTCAGCTTGCAAATACTTCATTAGTAAATTAAATTTGGATCCTAATTCTGTCATTTGTTTAATCTATGACGGCAACAAAAGAGCTGTCAGTTATTTTGATTAACAAAAGCCTCTAAATCTGTTATTTAACATGTTACACTTCATGCCATTGCCGTGTGTCACATCAAGAGCTCATCAGTTTGCAGGTGAGGGATGGACGGAGGTTACTGGACAATTCCGAGCAACGGTCTGGTAGGCTGGACTAACAGTGGCCCAAAGCCTCCAGCCTTGATTCCTGATCCTTCACTCAGACACACATATACACACACACACACACACACACACACACACACACACACACACACACACACACACACACACACACACACACACACACACACACAAACAGAAACACACTTACACATTGACACAGACATCTAAACTCCAACAAGGTACCTGCCATCTGAAACCATCACAGCCAAGGCTAGCTATCCATCAAATCCCATCTTCACTCAGGGATGAGAGGAGGATGGAGGGAGCGTGGTGGAAGAGACGAGGTGGGGGAGGGAGTGGTGGTGAGGGTGTGGGAGGGGTGGTGAGGGTGAGGGAGTGTGGGAGGGAGACAGGACAGTAGTGTAGGAGTAAATGAGTAGGCTTGAGGAATGCAAGAAGAGCAGAGGGGTGGCGTACCTTGGTCTGGAGATAGTGGGGGTAGTAGTAGGTGTACTGAGGGTACATTGGCTGCTGCTCCAATCGCTTGCCCATGTAGCTGGAATCCTTAGCACTGAGGCAGGGAATGGTGACACGGGGGTGGGAGCTGCCAAGTAGCTAGCAATGGGATAGAGGCAGCGGAGGGGCTGTGCGATTCCTGTCTTTACTGTCTGCACCACTGTGTCGCAAGCCGGTTCTCCAGGGAGAAGGCAGGGTCTGTGTGACGGACAGCGGCTGGGAGAAGGTCTGCCTCTGATGGAGAAGCTCCTGATGAACAGTGCCTCACCAGTCCGGAGCCTCAGTATCGGGCGGATGCTCACTCAGTCTCTCACTGCTGGATCAATGGAAATATTTCCACAAGTGCTGGAACCAAGAGCAGCGTGTCTGTCAGCAGCTGGTATCGGATAGTAACGCGTGATAAGGGTGAGGTAGAGGAAGAGGAGGAAAGAGAAGACGTGAAGAGGTGCAGGTGGCAGTAGCTCTGGCAGTCCTGTAAATGTTGGAAAATGGGAGAGGAAGAGGAGGAGGAGAGGAGGAGGAAAGGGATGGCAAGGAAAATGGGAGAGGACGTGTAGGTTCACTTCTCTATTTAAGCTGTTTCACTCCAGTCTTTCGCCTGGGCTTTAATCTGCCTCTCTCAAATACACTGTGTATCTGACTCTCTCTCACTGCCCCTCTCTCTCTCTCTCTTTCCCTCTTTTACATACACACACTCTCTCTCTCTCTCTCTCTCCTCTGTAGTCTGATCCGACGGTGGCTGCGTGCTGTCCTGTTTGATAGAGGGGAGATATCCTCAGCACCCCTTGCCGATAGATGCACTTTGTGCACGGAGCAGAATCACAACACAAGAGCCGAGCACAGACACAGAAAGCAATCTCAGTCTGTAGCGGGCGAGCTAGCAGGAGGGCAGATCACACAGAGAAATTATCCTATTTTCTTAATGAGGTGGCACACGTATATCAAAAAAAATCCACCGGTTGGTTAGTCAATCCACTGGGTTCCAGACAGAATATGAGTGGAAAAAAAAAACACAGTGACTGTGTCCCAGGTGCCCAGTAAAGAAGGAGTCCCTCGTCTGCGATCCTCCCTCTTCCTGCTCTTGTAAAATGTGTTCCTTATTTCTTCCTTGGCTCTCTCACTCCTCTAAGCAGCTTGCCTCATTCTCTTTCACTCTGTCACACAGTTGCTCTCTCTCTCTCTCTCTCTCTCTCGCGTGCGCTCTCTCTATCACTCAGTTTCTCAACCACTCTCTCTCTCTCTCTCTCTCTCTCTCCTCCACACTGACAGGGCGGTAAAGGGGGCTCGTCCGAGGCTGCGAGCAGAGCAGACTGCCTCCTCCTTCCCCTAGCCCAGCCAGTAGGAGGGTCTTGAGCAGCTCTGTGCGAGAGATGGATCCAGACACAGACCAGCGGGCTGCAGTGTTTCCACAACCTGGGAGAACACAGCATAGAGGAGAAGAGGGGTAGAGACGAGAAGTGGATGGCGGCAGCGCGAGCGGTCGATTCCCCCTACTGGCTGCACACGGAGCTGCCACCTGGAACACACTGTGTCCTCAGATAAACACTTTCTCTTAACAAACTGGATTGATTTAACCTCAAAACCAGTAAGGTTGGATGAACCACTTTCAATGTGCAACTTTAAGTATGTATATTTTGAGTAAATGTCAGTTATTACTTATGCAAAAGCTATGCTTTTATGTGGAGCTTACTGCAAAAGGAGTTAGATCATAATACAGTCATCTTTCACTTCACTCATCTTTCACTTTACGGTCAACAATGAAGATGTCCGTCTTCACGTGTAAATAGCAATAATAACACTATAATAATACTACATGTAAAGGCAGTGAACAACACTCTCCAAGATTTAAGAGAGTGAAGCGAAAACCACTTCCTGTGTAACATCAAAAGATGACAAGGAAGGTACTAATCTCTCTATTGACCATGACCAAAAACTTTACAGAAATGTCTCATCTGTGAGTGTTTTGCTTGATCCCAAGTAACCGCAGCTACAGTCATACAAGATCAAACACAGGGAGGCAAAAACATTACGCTCAGAAAGTCCCACTCCTTTTCTGTCTCACACACAAACACACTCTCAGACACACGCACCCACATGCATGGATAGGAACTGACCTAAAGTCCTTGAGAGTATCTCAGTGACGCTAAGGCCACAATTCCAAAAGCCTTATTTTTCACTCAATTAGCAAATCAGCTCGGTTTTCATTTAAATTACCTTCCATGAGCCCTGCAGGAAACCGCAGCCAAAAACTACACTGTGAAATTACTGGACTGAAAACAATTATATTTTGGCAATTTCGACATCTGAAAAACGGCCGATGACTTTGATGAGTTTAGTTTTGTATTTCATCTGTTACACTTGAGAGCGTTACACAAAAACTCATGTGGCCGATGTCTCCTTCAGAAGCAATAATAACCTAATTACATATCTCTAGTGCAACACTCAATTTAAGTGAGTTCAGTTGTAGAAAATACACATTTTTTGCCAAAAAGTATATTGATAATTACTTTGTGGCACAAAATGTATATTATAGGAGGTGCTGTACAACTATTCAATTAATTGATTAATCAATCAGAAGGAAATTCATTAATGACATTTTTGAAAATGTGCAGTACACATTATTTTCAAATTTAAGAGTTTGTTTTCAGGATTTGTAGACAGACAATGCAGTGCAAATGTCAAATACTTTTCATGGGAGTTATGGGTCTGAGAAGGCCCAGTGCATGTGGACAGACCAAATCAATACCAGCAGAAGAATCCCTGGAACCAAAATCAAGCATGAAGGGAAAGGGCAGCCTTTTACAGACATGGGGAGGAAAATATAATTATCCGATAGGCCACTTTTATCAGTAGGAAAGAGATGAGGTGATATCTATCGTGGATTACCAGATTAACAGCCTCAGGATCAACTAGACACACAAACACTCAGCTGGTGAAAGGCAAAAGTAGAAAACAAAGAGTGAGATGGACAAAGGCCAATGGAGAGAGTAAAAGAAAATAAGGTAAGACACATGGGGAGATGGAACCTGAAAGAGGCATAGAGGCAGGAAAGATTCATATGTCTTTATACCACTGTGTGTCCACTGAGCCACCACATAAAGTCATCTCTGTATTACATAGATAAGGCTCATCACATCTGGATTTTCACTGACAGACTTTTAAAAAGGAGTAAAACAGTAAAACAGAGCAGTAGATCTGGTTAGTTTCACCCAGATTTTCTCCACATGTACAAAAAGTCACGTTTCCGGCTGCAAATTATGCTTCTACTGAAAAAAAAAGGAAAATGAGCTGCTAATTATGCACAGGAGTCCATCAAAGTAATTAAAAACAGCAATACATATTTAAACAGTGTGTTTGCACAATGCTGTGTTAATCAGTTTATCACACAGATTTTTTAAATTATGATTTTATCCAAAATAGAGCTGCAATGATTAGTGGATTAATCAATTAGCCTAACCAATTGACAGAAATCTATTGTGATAATCACTTAATCATTTAAGTAATTTTTCAAGCAAAACATTGTGGAGCTTCTCAAATGTGAGAATTTCATGGGGTTTTTTTTTTTCCAAATATCTTCGGATTTTTGAATGTTGCTAAATTTAAAATAAAATTGCAATCTGAATATATTACCTTTGGCTGTGGGAAATTATATAAGTAATTTTTAGCTATTTTCTGACATTTTTTGGAAAAAAACTATTAATCAAATAATAAAGAAAATAATTTGACCATTTCTGTTTTAATCTATATTGAAAAAATAATGATTAGTTGAAGCTCTAACCAAAACTCATATTTTTAGTAGAATAAATCCAAAATATTCTGCCCTAATTATGGAATATGTGCTACAATTTATCACAGCAAACTTACAAACTTTTTCTAATATTTATTCAAATTAGTCGACACAGAATGGAAACACAGAGAGTACCTTTACACAGTAACTGGTCAGCTAAACCATTAATATTCATTGGTCCAACCATTAAGAATTAAGAGTTGGGAATTGAGACTTGACTCCGGAAACTAAAGAACTTGACCTATGGCCCTACAGACAACACTAAAAACTACCTTGCGAACTGGCTGACGTGAACTTCCAACCTTTACCCGTGAGTTGGCAAAGGTTAGTTTATAAAGGCTATTTCACATTAATTGACCGGAGAGCAGTAATGCACGCTGTATGTAAATAATTGTCTGCCCTGTGTCTTATTCTGTGGAAGAAGACCTTGAAGACTGTGGTTGTGTGTGTTTTGCTCTGGTGGAGGTGCTCTGGTCCGAATCAGTTGGACTGACGTTATAGAGGGGTGATATGCAGCCAGGGGAAGACAGAAAGAGTGAGTTAGTTTCCCTCCGTTCTTGAACACCTCCTCATTTAGCATAATCTCTCAATAATGTGCAGAACATTTAGATTAGGCTAATTAAGCATTTGTTTCTGTATTATTTAGGGGTTTTTTTGTGTTTTTTTTTTTTTTTTTTTTTTACAATTTTTCCCATTTAAAGGACTACATCTGACAAGCAAAAACAATGTTTTTCACCCCTGTGTTTGTACACTATGGTACACTCGGGCTTGCCCCCAGAACAGCAATAACTGCTAGACTGTTTCAAACTGCATTCAGTGTTCTGAACGATGAGTGAAATCTGATCTGATTTACAAGCTGGTTTATCACAATAAATCTAAAAGTATGCCTCTATGCTGCTACGAAAATGTAAAAACCTACATTGAGAAATTGTCAAATATTTTCACAGCCATCTGCTGCTCCTCTGTTCGGAGGTCTTCCTCTGATGCTCATTGATTCACTTTCTAAATTGAGAGCAGGAGTGAGTCATTCACAGGACTTTAAAAAAAAGAGTAAGAGGGCGACAGCTGAGGGTGTATCGTGCCCCTGAAGAATGCAAGCAAGTCTAGTAACAGAAAACTTCAGCAGGATCACAGCTCTGGTCAGCACCAGAGCAGTTTAAGAGACAGTGTTAGGGTATTTTTTTTTTATTTAGCCTTTATTTAACCACATCAGTTAATTTCTTACTTGGCAAGTTAGCACAGCAGTAAAAGCTGTACGATATTTCAAGTATATCAACGACCATATATTAGTGTCAGTATATTAGTGTCCTGAAGAGGCACTGAAAGAGCTGCGTTTTTGTTCAATGACTGCTCTGACAACACGAGTCATTCTGCTAATGTCCTGAATCTCTATTTAAAAGGGATAAATAATGAGAAAAGACAGTTTAAAAGTAAAAACAACACACAAAAAGCTGAAAAAGAACTATAAGTTGTCTTCTAAACACAAAAACAGTAAAGATCTACACAATGTTCCTATCCAAGTAGAATTCCTAGAAAGTTCACAACCATCTTGCCCTACTGCCTGACCCCTCCCCGAGGGCAACTACTGTACTTCTTAAGCTGCTGCAGAAACCAAGAGGCTTTGTTTCCTGTGGTTTGTTGGACAGTCCTGTCGTGGGTGTTTCCCAGAAATGATCGGATGCGTGGAATTTGAGGGGAAGGCTGGCGCAGCGCCAGGAGAGGGGTGGTGGGAGAGGAGGGCTGGAAGAATGGAGGAAGGGAGGGAAGGAGGGAAGTGGAGTTGGGGAACAGCAGGGCCTGGTATTCCTGGAAAAACCCTTTTGCTTTTGGCAGTGGTTCTACTGGGAGATACCCTAGTACCAGAAGATCATCTTACATGTTTAATGCAGACCTTCTGATGTAGCTTGCCTAACCAGTTTCCCTGGGGCATTTTGTTCATGATAAAGTGAAAGACGAACTCTCTTACCAGTCCAGTTATGATCTAGTTGAATCGCATATACTGTTGCAACACAGACACTTCAGTCTATCAAACATCTTACACTCCGCTTGCTTTATTACAGCATAGATCATGTGATTATAGTTTATAAAAATCTTAGAAAACATGACTGAATATTGATGATCACTCCAATTAGAAACTGACTGATAAACAGATGCTGCTTACATACTAGTGTTCATCATACCACAGAAGATCACTTGTTACTAAGTGCAGATGATGAAGTTTGAATGAAACTGAAGTATTCATACAAACTGCTATAAAGAGATTTTTTTTTTCCATAAAAGCAAAATCTAATTTAGCTAATTTTGAAGGCACGCTGAGACAGATTGATACCAAATTCAAGATCAACTTTAAAAAAAGAAAGACATAATTCAATAACTGCAAATATGTTAGTTTATGAGGTCTAAAAGAAAACCACAGATTTTGGCAGTTTTACTAAAACTGAAAAGAAAAGCAGCGCAAACCACAGAAAGAAAAAGAGGATGGATAACGTCTGATGTGGTTCTAGAGTGCAGAATGAATTTCAATTTGTCTTCATTCTGTTTCTTGCAATTCATTCCAATATTGTGATAACTAATTCGATTATGTGTTTAGCAACATATGAAATCAATAAGCCAGTTAAGTCCCTGTTGATTTATATATAGTCACAATGAAAAAAAAAGCAGTCTTGAATTTAAATGATAGTGTCAGTCTCCAATCAGACACAAAAGCTAAAACTAAAGGTATATGATTGTGATTGTAAATTGTCGAGCTTAGCCAAATTGCCCAGAAATGTAACCGGCGTCCATTCGAGCCTTCTTCCTGAAACATTGTAATCTGAGAAGCTGACCAGACTTATGGAAATACAGGAAGTATACACACACACAAATGATGTACATGTACAAGCTAAAAACACCCACTTCCCCCTTTTTCTAAACACTGTGAGGAGATATCTTTACATTATGCGTGTAAGTTCAGCACATCCCTGACACATACAGTTTCCTAATACATTCTTATCAGTGCACCAACGGATGACAGCCTGAGGTAATAGTCAAGATATCATTTCAGGATGCTTCTCTTTATTTTTATTTCTTTATATATGATGGTCTCATCGCCTGGTTTTGGCTGTTTATCCAGTGCTTTCGTAATAATGGGAAAAGGGCAAACCGACTCTGGACCACCAGCCCCGCACTGAGACATTTGATAAACACCAGGCAGATCTCCAGTGAGTCATTAGCCTCTATCACAACACAGAAGAGAGCAAGGCAGGCATAATGGGGAGGAAATATGAGACCAGATGTGCATGAGTCAAAATGAGTCACAGCACCCCTTACTACACCCAACAAGGGACAGGCAATAGGCCTAAAAGAGTTAATTGCAAACACTAGATCTCTATTCCAAATGTGAAATGTATAAACAACCGACCAACTCACTTCCTGATTAACGTGATTATGAGAAATTCTGTTGTTACAAATGATTTTGTGCTGGGAACAAGAGGCCCAGAGCTAAGGCGGATTTTACATCTTTGTGTATGTGACTGAGAGATTTTCCATTTTGCCTGCATACATGTGCAAATGTGTGTATCTGCAACTGTGTCTTTTGGTTGAAAAACTACATTTAAAGTCACGTGGTCTACAGCTGTGACAGGTCTCTGTGTGCGTTAGCATGAGCATCGGTGAGTGAACTATATGTGTGTGTGTATGTCTGTTTTTTCTCTATGTGAAAATTGAAAGTCAAGTAAAATTTCTCTGGAGGAGGGTCAAGGTTATACTGACACAAAAAGGTGAAAACACCTCAGTGGAACTCGGAAATCAGACTTCCCCGTGTGACCTCATGCTAACCCTAAGATAACATATAAACTGCAGCCGAAAGCCAGTCGTGTCCTTCTGTGGACCAGTTAGACTCCGACTTCCAGGGAAAGCAAAAATGAGGGAGAGATGTAGCCAAGAAAATCTCTGCATAATAAGGAATTAAGTGCTGCGCAGGCAGAGAGAGCGTGATTTTAAACAATACATATTTTCCATGTGGACCTGCTAAGCCAAAATAGTCAAAATCCACATTCTTTAGAATACGAAGAAGTCAAACCCCACAGAAAAAGGCAAAAATGACTCAGAACTCACATATACGGAAAGAGGCCTATGAAAGCTTCACCACAGCACTCTGAGTCTATCATGTGCATTTTATTTTATTAATTGAGGCACTGACCTGAACAGATCCGAGTGCAAAGTCATTCACTCTTGTACGTTTTGTGCTACTTTTTTCTGCTTATTTGGGGGAAAATAAGAGCATTTGCGTTTGAAAGTGGAAAATACTTTTAAAATAATCCTAAGAATAAACTAGATAAACAAGAAGATGCTGGTATACTTGACTTGTGTGTGTGTGTGTGTGTGTGTGTGTGTTTACTGGTGTTCGTTGACAAGCATGTCAGTGGCACACGGGCAGACGACTGACATAGTGAAGCAATATGAGCAAGGTGCTGAAGGTTCTGCCCACAGCAGATAGAGATTGGAGACTGGGAAAATAGTTTTAACCACCAGGAAAAGATCCGTAAAGGCCTATGAAAGTCAATGCTGCCTGCAATTGAGCAGGATGGCAGGGGAGGACAGCAGCAATGTTTTAACGCATTGCTAAGCCATCCTGGAATGAAGTGAAATGACCACGTCACACAGAGATGAGAACTGAAACGGAGGGGACAGGCAGAATGAGAAACAGTGCAGAGAGTAAGGAGAGAGAGAAAACAGAGTGTGTCGTTCTAAGAGGAATATTTCAGGGTGGTAAATGGAGCAGAACTCCATTCCAGCTCCTCTCTTAACCTCCCCCGGTGTCTCATCCTCTGCATGCAAAGCATGAAGCCCAGGAGACAAAGAAAACAGAGAGAGAGAGAGAGCTGAAGAGACAAGCTTCAGGACAAAAAACACTGAATTAATATACAAGACATTTTAGTCATGCATTTGTTTTAACATAACAGAAAACAAACACAGCCGTAGAATAGCAATTGGTGAGAATTCGCTCTATTCATAACTGCCATTCTGAGCAGTTTTTGATTTAAACAGTGAAAAGGTGAAGGTCGTTGACCTCGACCACACAGGCAACCACCTAGCATGTTACCCACTGATATTAGCTTCCGCTGCGTTACAGTTCACTCATTCGCATTATGCAACAGCTTCTTCCTCATGATAATTAACCTTGTAAGTAATCAATATCGTTACATCCACAACAGATCACACGACTACTTTTATGTCGTAGCGATGAACTGACAAACTTCTCACCCAATTCTGTGGTGCTATATAATCTTTTAGCTCATTGCTTTGGCTCAAAGAGCCCAGCGCCAAACAGCAGACAGACAAAGTTAGCGACTAACTGGTGGACATAGTGGACATAATCCTGGGAGTTAGTGACCCTAGCCGAATTTGGGCAAAGGGGCAGAAAGCCTGGATGAATTCAATCAGGGACAGGTAAGTGGCAACCACCACAGCTGACTCTTATAGCCTAAGACACCCGTCGACTGTCACTAAACACTAAAACATTTGAGCTTTTTTTAAATTGATGAAACAATGATCCTCCAAAGTGTAAGAAGTGAAATTAGGTCGTGGGAGACTGACGTCTTTTGTCTACTCCATTTTAGATGATGGAAGAAATGCAATATTAAGGACTCTTGCACAATTAATGGGCACAATAGTGTATGCTCTCTAGTAAGTCCGATATGCCTTCATAAGCTAACTCTGCAATTTCAGGAAGTGTAGTATAATCTCTGGCCATGCTTTACACATATTATTGTGCAACTCAAAATTGGTACCATATCTCTGATATACAGTTCAGTCTTTGAAACATTATCATGGGATTTGTATGGTGTAATGCTGCCAGATGGCGTTGAGGTACTAGAAAGCATATCCTAGATGATTAAGAAGATTTACATTGTGGTGCAACTCTACTGGGTAACATTTAGATATCAGTGAGAGTAAGGCTTTCAAAGCGATGTATTTGAGACTGCCTCCTTGGTGGCGCCTCTATAATTAGTAGTACTGAAGTCATCAAACTGCAACAAATAAATGGAGCAAAGCGGCTCCAAAAAACCTTTCATACAACCAAGGCTGACTGCTGGGAGGGGACGAATGGAGGGAGGGTGTTATACACAGGTTCTATCTTTCACACAACAAATCATTGTTTACTGTTAGAGGGAGGGAAGAGACGGAGCGTGATACAGTCGAGGAAGAGCAATAGAAAGAATGCAGCAATATTAAGTAACACTTTGAGAAGAGGTGAAGGAACAGCTGACAAATTTTTACACCTGCCAGTAAAGAAGGTCAGATACTTTGTGGTCCTTGCCCTATTAAACCGCACTATTTTATAGCTGTAACAATGTGTGCAGTAACATGTGCTTTTACTTTATGTCTGTCTCTGTATAAGGCTTGACAGAGCCAACAGAGACGTGAAAAATCAAGCTCTTTCCTCAGAAAGACTTGTTCAAGCATAACATTTCTGCTGCCAAAACAGCACACAGTGGAACTTTCAAAAACAACACTGCTGTTAAATTAATCAACTAGGCTGGCACTCGGTAGAGCACATACCTCTGCCAAGGCAAAAAATGCCTAATCTTACAATGTTAAGGAAAGAAAGAAAAAAATTCCTGGATCCACCCCTTTCACTGGTTCCACACCAAAATTTAATGGGCTCTTCCCTGGCCCATGCACCATCCCTCCACCAAGTTTGGTGCAAATCAGTTCAGTACTTTTTGAGTAATCCTGCTAACAAACAAACAAACCAACAAACAGACATAGGTGAAAATATAACCTCCTTGACAGAGGTAAAAATACCCTGGCAGCTTAGCTCAGTGGCAAAACCAGATACAGTAACAGAATCATAAATTCAGCCATTCTTCTTTTTTATATTCCATTTCCACCTGTTTATTACATCTATGCCCACAGATAAAAAAAAAGTGGTGTATTGTTTCAGATGCAAGACTAAAGGTTTATAGCCACAATAGCAAACGCTCATTACACGCAGAAAACTAAATTTTTTTGAATGTAGACACTTTGGTATTCTGAGATCTTTACCACTAGTGAGAGATGCGTGTAATGTCTGGCTTGTGGTAATGCCGTGTTCATGTTACATAGGAGTCACCGTAATTACCAGCTTCCCACTTGTAAAGAGTTTTGTCAACATCGAAGGCGTAATTATGACAGGGAAAGTCAAATTTTTCTGAAAGCTCCGATAAATCGGACTGGCTCTAAAAAGTAAGGACATGCCAGGGAAAGTCCGTTGTTAAAGATAATTACATGATGAAATGTATTAGATGTAGTACTATACTGAACAATTTTGGTATTTTTAACACTCACACATTGAACTTTACGGTAAAATAACCGACACTCAGCGTTATTATTCTTTTATCAAATTACACTCCTGTATAGTAGCCATTCACAGTGCAAATCATTTAGCAAAGCATTTGCTTGCCAGGTAGTATGTTGTTCTTTGAAGAAATGAGGCTAACTGTTAGTGTCTATTGATTAAGACAGCTGGAATTTCCAGTACTGAGTGAGAAGCAGTTGCACAAAAAGACTCTTAGCTGCCATCTTGAGTCATTCGATGACGTGAATGCTCACGAGTCATAATCTTTCCCATCATTATTTTCGCTCCCGCATTAAGTGAACACTGCATGAGGGCCATGTTGTGACCTAAATCAAGGGTTTACACTCTGCTGACAGTGTTCAAAGAGTTGTAAGGCAGTGGTATATTTGGGTGTGTGGGGAGCGCTAGAGGAAAGTTGATACTGATAGGCCCCCTCCTGAAATTGTCAGACATCAGGTGTAATGCTTTCTTACGGACATGGTTTACTGGGACGCTCAACGGGGATGGACGCATTGTTAATGTTCTTAGTTACGCCTGTGCTTTTCCTATAACAAGTTTAAAATACCTGCAGTCCGAAGGGTGTATGGATGTTAATTGGTCAGAGTGGTGAGCAGGCATTCGGCAGATGAGGGGTGATTAAGGGCCGAGCCACAGGTGTGCTAGAGCGGCGAGCATACCAAGGGCACCTAGTGGCAGAGTCAGGAAAACAGACAATGCTTCCTGGAGAGTGCAGATAAGCACTGAAAGGCACTGGACAGAAACTGGCTTTGAGAGACACTTTGGGAAGAAATAAGAATGGTAGGCTCCTGTCAGGAGACGGGATATGGAACAAAGCATGGCATAATTTAAGTTTCTAACAAAATGCACCAACTTTGTCGGGTCTGACAGTAGACAGAATACAGGACTACTGAGACCAATGATTGAGGGGAAAGTCAGAGTACCAGTGTTATGGACTGAAAAACACAAAGATTCCATTTAGCTGTCCTCATGAATGCCGTATTTACAGTACAATTTTATAGCCTACCCATTTTTTATTTTTATTTTTAGAGTAAAGTTTGTCATCAACAAGAACCAAGCAGTATAATCAGCATACAGTATTCAAGACCACAAAAAAAGAATTATTGGCCAAGGTACTAATCCAGTTTGTTGCTAAAATGCTTCTCTTTTCAGCTATTGTAGCCTGTACCTGTCGTGCGTAACAAAAACATCCAGGACAACTTGTGACCACTCTAACAATGCACTTGTGACAGACAAACCAACAGACAGGTGGCCAAAATACTAAACAGCTTTCAGTACAGTGCAACCCAAAAGCAGTGTGCACTTCCTTCTCTTAAGGGATCGCGGGGCTGAACTAACACCTCTCTGACATAGCCTGGGCAAAAACTGAATATAACAAACTTGATAATGGTAGGGTTTATTACAAAGCCGTTGTATTGCATTGCATTGTATTGTACAGGTCTTCCGATTTTCTGATATTTCTGGCACATTTTATCATACTGTAACAACTTGTCTTCATATTATTCATTGTTTTACTACCTCGTCAAGAGAAATCTTTTATTATTTATATAGACGTACAAATCATTGTTATTTATGGATTTTCTAACTCTTAGCCTCACTTAGGCACACAGCTTCACTCTAGGCAAAGGGCCCATGTACATCTTGTTGGAACCTGTTGCACGCTTAAATTTACTTTCTTATAAAAAGATATTGAATTGAGTTAATTTATTTTCACGCTAAGAAAATTTAATAGCCACAACCACTTACATTCCAGAGGGTATTGCAGGCAAGGTGGACTAACGTTGCTCACATCAGTAAAGATAGTTGTGCTTTTTCTTTAACAGTGAATTTCTGTGTGTGCTGCAACTCAGGAAGCCTAGAAAGAAGCATTTTCTCTTCGATTCTGTGGAACTCACACCAAAACCCGATGTTCAAATTAATGTGTGACACCACAGCCTTTCAAACAAAATGAGTGAAGCAGTGTGATTCACTCACGAGATTCATCTGGTTTGTAAGACTGAAAAATAAAATATACTGTATATACAAACGAAGAACAGAATGGACCCGGAAATACATGATAAGTAATATATGACTGTGTGAAATTAATGTGTAAGGGTGTTTTCCTGTGTGTATGTGACCATGGGCCTCACGGCTTCATTAGAATTTTAGAGGCCTCATCATCTCCTTCTTTCCCATACAGTTCATGTTCAGCCATCGCTCATGCCCATATTGCATGATTGCACTGAAGGACCAGTATAATCAGCCATAATGCTTTACAGATGGTATGGGTGTTTTTAAAGCCAATACTACAGCCCCAGGCATCCATATATGAAAACCCATCTGTGCACGAATGTCAGTTTGTGTGAGTGTGTGTGTCTGTACGTGTAGCTGGAAAGCAAGGCATGATCAGAGTGAAACATTAAGAATTAAGGTCACATCTACAGCTCAGGATGTGTGATTTATGTACCCCTGCTCCGCCCTGTCATTGACTAATCACCTGAACAGAAAGTAACAGGTGTAAACTGATTTGCTGAAGAGCGATTTCACAGATGAGACACTCCGAATTTGCCATTAAACACGGGTAAGAAACACCACTAAGCCAGCAATGACATATAAATATGACAGTCCACATGATCTGAACAAGAAAAGACACCCATTTAAATCCCTGTAAGATCTGCCAGCACCCTTCCTAATCCATCCTCTAACATCTCCCATTGTGTCCAACATCTAATATCAACCACGAACCGCTGCTAAATGAAGACTGGTGGCATACCACAGCCAGGAATTTGCATGGACCGCCCGCTCTTGTGAAATAGGAAATGAAACATGTGGAGGCTTGGAAGCTCAGTCAGATTCTGGATATTCCTGTGGTCTGGCACTCAGAATTCTGTGGCCGGGGCCTTTAATTCCTAATGGTGGAGAACGCCAAGCTCTGGTCACGACAGGAAATGCCTCCTAGGTGAAACATCCGCCCAAAAAGCATTCATTCAGAAGTGTCAAATACACTACTGGATAAAAGTTTTAGAACACCCCTTTTTCCATCTTTTATAAAATTTAGCTAGTTCAAGTCCAGTGAATAAGAATAAATAGTACAAAGGTACGCGGTAAACTTTCATCGAAAACAGGCCTTTTTCAGGGATTAAGAAATTGGTTAATTTACAGATTTCCTGCAGCATTGGAAGTAAATCAAGCCTTGAAACTTAACTCAAACAGTTCCTACAGGTGCACAAATCTTTGTTGATTTACACAAACCCTTACAAACCCTGTACAAAGGACGTGTTGGAACAAACTGTGTTACTACACCCCCTTATGCATGACAATACTAGTGTTTCCCACAGATAGACTTTGCTTCGGCGGGCCAACCAGGTATACTAAAATAGCTGCCAAAGTATATTTGGTGACCCATTATAACATTTTTTATTTTTTATCTGTCTAAGAGGACAACGCTGTTTGCGATCAATTAACTAGTGGAGAATCTCCCTTCGCTCTACCCCTTCTGTACCTGTTCTTCTGGTACTGTGAGAAAGATCAACTGACCATCGCACATGCTCTGGAGAGAGAGAGAGAGAGAGAGAGAGAGAGAGAGAGAGAGAGGTTCTCTGGTATTGACCATAACACTGACATGGTGGGTATCTTACAAGCAAAGACCAGGTAAAGCAATGTCACAAGTGCGCTCGCTGCTGGATGAGTCAAAACTTTTGATTAAATTTAGTTCAACAGGAAGATTCCACGATTCCTTGTTTTTAAAATGTGCAACTGTTTATTTGTTTTATGCTTTAATTTCAGAAAGACTGAGACATTGAATTCTGTAAATTTAAATAACAGCTGGAAAAACTGAGTTCTTTTTATCAGTAGTGTATACAAGGTTTCCCTACAAATAAAGTGCTTTGTCATCATGACCATGTTAGTTTGGTTAGAATCAAGTCAGCTGCAATAGTACTTAAAAGGGAAATTCTGTATTTTTACAACCTGGACCTGGGTCTTATACTGTATTTTTTTGTTTTTTGGCCTTTTGGTCATCACTTCTATGAACTGCATCAGCTAAAATATGTAACTTTTGTCTATTTGCATTACAACCAAGTTGGCAGTTTAAGGTTCTGTGGGAAAAATGAATTTATTTGAATCAAATACAGCAAAAGCTAGAGAAAACACCAGTTAGAGAAGTGTGATCTACTGGGCTTATGCTGCTGATTTCAATGTGTGAAAATACAATCAAGGTGTGAAACATGTAATTTCAACTTCCCTGACAGTTGTTTCCAGATTTCACTGTTAATGTCAACCAGGACATGTGTAGCCCAAAAACCGATCAACATTTATTAATAGAGTTTGGAGAATGTCTATGATAATAGTAAATGACAAATGTGAAGGCTGTGTATTTTACAATACAGCAGAAGAGGCATGGATTTACTAACAGTATATAAACTGACAAGCATTGGGGATACCAACTTCAAATTACTTCAGCAATACTTTCCAATGCAGAGATAATTACTGTTGTTTACATTATGCTCCTAACAATTTGGAAAAAATACTGACTCAGAAAGTACATTAGTGCTGGCAGCAGTTTTAATGGTTTGATACATTTGCTTAAATAAACACAAATTTGCTATTATATGATAATTACAAAATAAAAGTGGGAACTAAGGTATTGCAGCGATTAGACAGTGTTGATACTGTCAAAAAGTGAGTGTGTGTGTGAGAATGTTTCTGTTCAGGCAGCTAGGATGGTCACGGGGTGGGGGGTTAGTGAAGGATTGTCACAAGAAGTAAATGCACGTTTGTGCACAGAAACACACTTGCAGCACTCAGTCACTCTACCTCAGTGTGCCCTGTTAAAGCAAATTAAGGAAGCCTTGGCTGCCTTTTAATGGTCTGTCACAGTCTAACAGGTTTAGAGCGGTTACAATGGACCCAGGCACTAAGCCCCACAGCTCGTGCTTAATTGTTCAGGTCCTGTGTGTTTGCATGTGTGCATGTGCATGAGTCTAAGTGTGTGTACTGTTATAGCCATTCTGTGCCTGTAACTAAAGTCACTGATTCTCATTATGAGGACAGATAAGATAGACACTTCCTGCCCGTCAGGCTGTCGGTTTGACCGGGTCAATAAAACGAGTACTACAGCTGATAAGTTAGGATGAATATGGTGCCGACTGTTATATCAGAGAAAGTGATCCTAAACCCAAGCTATTCACGCGCAGTTGCATTCTCACTCAACTGAGCATAGAAAGTTAATTCTATGGCTATTTTCCCCAAAAAGGACTCATGAAATTTCTTAGAAATTTCAAATAAACCATCCTTAGACAGAGATAAAGACATGCAAGGCACAAGGCCATAAATGGACTGAGTATATTGACTCAAGCAACCAATAATAAACAAAACATCAAGTGTCTCAATTTTGAAGTGGTGCCTGAAGAAATGAACAAAGCAAATAAAACCATTCGTTTTTCACTCTGTAACCTAGACTCTATCAGAGAGCAAAATGGTCCATGAAAGATGAGGTGGTGGTGCCTAAAAATCCTCCCTAAATGGTTGGAGATTCTGAGCTGTGTGACCTAGAATATGTTTGACAATCTTCTTTTAATTAGGCCTTGAAGACACGACTCATTCCAACTGCTGTCCCGAGAGCTAAATTAATTACTGAGACAAAGCCCATTCTAGCTCATGGCAAAGATGAATCATTGCAGTATTTGGGGAATGAGCAATGCTCTTCATTCAAGGGCTGATGAAAGGGACTCAGACTCTAAAATGTAAGCTAATGTACTTCATGACAAAGCTACCATGAGGCTCTCCCAGCCGCACCACACAAATACAGTACACATTGGCTTCTGCTATCAGGAATTCAAAACTAATCTTCTCTTGGATGGAATATTTAAAAAAAAAAAAAAAAAATGGATTTTTTCCGATGGTTACATTACAGCTAAATCTGTTTTGTCCCTAACATCCTCGCCCTACCTCCATTCTCTATTTTCCTTCTATCACACTGTTTTCACAGACTCAATGGTCTGACTATTTTGCCTTCCTGGACAACTCACAGATAACTGGCTTCAACTCAGTTGCCGTGTACAGGCCATCAGCCAGCGGACAAGCCCTTGCTTTCGGCCAGCAGGCAGGCCATTCATTCAGCTAAATGACTGTGTCATCTGTCAGCCTGTGTAAATGGGTGTTTGTGAGTTACGGCTAATTAAG
The DNA here is from genome assembly GCF_016859285.1 of Xiphias gladius. Lineage (NCBI taxonomy): Eukaryota > Metazoa > Chordata > Actinopteri > Istiophoriformes > Xiphiidae > Xiphias > Xiphias gladius. The sequence continues at coordinate 17,484,543 of NC_053423.1, read as the reverse complement.
CGAATCACAACACCAAGGGTTATGCCAGAGCCTGGGCCTCACAAAGAGAGACACCTGATAAGGTGAGTTGGTAAGATGGAGTTATGTCATACCTACACCTGGTAAATATGAGAAGATGCAAAGATTTGGAAAATGTGATCATTTTCATTGCTATCTTTCATTTACTTATTTTTGTCAGATAAAAAACAAAAGGTCCTATTATTTTAGTCAACGCCTAGTTTTGGTTGCTTAAATTTTGCTCATTTTTCTCTTTCACTTTCTGTCTTGTTTGTTAATTCTGTCTTTTCCTCTCTCTCTGATTATCGGTATTTTCTCACACACTAGCAATGTCCCTTTCTGCTCTCTTTTCTGAGTTTTCAGACCTTGTGAATCTGGAGATGTGCAAGGAATCCCTACTAGCAGGTTTGTATTGACTGAATGATTGGCCAGGGTGTGCTTGGCAAGTCTAATGAGGTAACAACCAGCATTTGCTTAGGCGACACCTCCAGATTAAATTGAAGGTTTCACGGGGATGTCCATGTCCTCAGATAAAAGAGTGATAACCCATTCAAATGTTTTCCTTAGGAGAAAAATGTGTCTTGTTATCTATGCCTGATAAGACGAAAATTCCCCCATGAAGAAGTAAAGGATAACATATGGAAACAGTCGGCCAGCCAACAGTTCTTGCACCAACTCCCCAGCAGCAGAGTTTGTTATCCTACCGGAGAGAAAAGCTAGTTTTGTCCTCTGAAGCACGTGTGTAGGTGTGTGTGTGTGTGTGTGTGTCTCTATCTGTATGTTATGAAGAGAGATGAACTCTGCAGCAGTTCATAGACGCAATGCAGGCTGGCCCTTGAGTTCAGAATCAAAGAACTAACAGACTTCAGCTCTTGCTTTCTCTGACACAAACACACTCACATATACATGAGCTCTGATTAACTTGGTTATAAGAACACTACATGGATGCAATTAGCTGAGAAGGGAGCACACTGGTAACGTAATTCCTTCTAGTTGTATACAGTTAAATAATCCACTATAGCTATTAAGCAAGGACAAATGCAAGACAGTGATTCCCAAGCACCCCTAATATGCAAAATAATGAAACACTCTCACAAACATGAGTAATATATGGACTGAGGAGACCAAAATTATTGAAGCAATGTTGGAAACATCTGGATATTAAGCACTTTGAGAGGATAATCTGTTGAAAGAGGAAGCATACCATCAGAAATGAAACAGCTCTGGGGTTCAGAAAAAGTGTTTATATAAGCAAAGTAAAGTTGACTAAGAACATATGCTCATGTCTCACTGACTAGTGCAGTCACACACATGAAAGAGTCACAAGGATAAGTAGCTTGCTCAAGAACATCTCACTTTAGATGCTGAGGTCGACAGAGACCATTACTTCCTTCACTTTATCTCTTCCTAGTCAATCTAAGACTTAATGGTAGCCAACCATCACTCCTATCATCACCCAATTCAATTTTTCTGAGCCCCTGTAGCAAATGATTACTCACACCAAGACATGTCTATTTTCTCTAAAGCAATCCCAGTCAAAATGAGGGTTAGGTATTTAGCAGGTACAGTACAGGTAGCTCAAGGGAAAGGAAGCACACCTTTGACAATAGCAATGGAAAGAAATTAATTGTTGGTGAGAGAACGTGGAGCAATGTTTGTATTCTGTGATATAACTGTAACTGGAATTCGTTTTTCAAGAGATTAAACTATTTTCTTCTTAAGCATAAAAAGCTTAAAGCCGTTCTCAAAAACAAAACTATACGGTAACTATACTATATGGACCATTGTCCATGTAAAATCCCAGGTAAACACAGAACTAGATAAAAGCAATCAAGAAGTACAATGACTGTTAATCAAATTCAGAATATTTGCCATGGGGTTGTGTGCTCTGCTATATGCACTGCAAAGGAGTAGCTCATTAAAAGTATGCTTTTGGGAGAGAAGGAGTATTGCTAATGTGAAAATGAATTATATTAAAAAATTCAGAATAGAGGAAATTAAAAAAAGAGATATATACATATATATACTGTATGTAGAGAGAAAATTTCTCAAAGCTAGAAGCTGCATATCAAATATCCCAGAGCAAAACTCCTTGAGCAGAATGGAAACTCATTTTACAATGTCTACACTTTACCTGACACTGTATGTCCCCCATTATTGCTATCAGCTATAAATGGGCTCTGTCACACTAATGAGTTGAAAGTATCTACACAGAATGTTTCCTTTTCTTTGCCATTGTGCTTGTGATCAATTCTCCATAGAACAGAAAATCTATAACATGAGGCTTAGTCACAGTCAAGGCTATAGGCTATAGGAGTTTCACGTTGTTGGGCTCAAAATTGTGATGACTGTCAGCCATCCCAACCCTAATCTGCACCAAATTTCATGGCAATTCATCCAACAGTTTTCAAGACATTTCACTAAACTCCAAGGAAAATTAGTTATATCAACCTCATGGTAGCAGTAGAGGAAAAGTCACCAAAGTCAATGATTTTTATCCTCTTGCGACTGATAATGTTTGTATTAAATTTCATGACAATCCACCCAATAATTGTTGAGCCAACATGAACCAAAGAAATGGACTGACTGGCTATACCCTTCCTTAGTGCCATTCCACTAGCGTAGCTACAAAGTCAACACTGTCTTTAATCATGAGATGGGACGTGTTGACTTTTTCAATGTGTAATCAAAACCAAGTGTTTAAGTACCCTAGTCTCTATCGTGCTTTGCACCACAACCATCCAAATCAGGTAGCCCGCTATGACATCTGTAAAGTGTAAGGACGTCACACTTCCTTGGAAAAAAAAAAACTTTGCCAGTAAACAAAATCCTGACAGCACTTATCTTTCCACAAAAATGTATTTAGCAAGGCAAATAAGTAGTATATAAAAGTATTTTGTTGGAGTTAGAATTGCTTACTCACAGGAAATAACACAATCTCTCTTTGACTCTCTATCTAGTCACATCTCCTGACTTCTACACGACTTTCTCCACTGCTGTTTTGTCATATCACCTTCTTCCCTGAGGGATCTTCATCCCACCATATTAAGACTGGAAATATATCTGCTTCCGTTGTAATTACAAACCCACTGGAGGCAAAGCTTCTTGATCTCTGCTGGATCCTCACTTGCTTTTCATTTTTCCTTTATTTACTCACCTCTCTCAGCTGAGAGGACAGACGCATGCTGAGCTATCAGTTCTTTTTTACTTCCCTTTCTTTTGGGCATTTTTGTATCTAATATGCCTGAAATGACAATAGCATTTAGGGAAGCAATAAAACCACGAAGTAGTAGTGGAAGGTGTTTGAGAGAAAGACACTGCAAAAAGAAAGGAGAGTTTGCTTTAGTTTCTTTGTGATGTATTGGAATTTCCTTTTATATACAGTATGTGCTGCATATGAGAAGCTGTAAAAATGCATGAGGCAGACTCAAAGGCTGGAACCAAGCCTTTGTTTACTGTTAGCCTCGGGATTAGCCATCTCTAGGCACTGTGAATCCTCCTTGAAACCAAAGTGTTGACTCATAACAGCCTAGGACAAAGACATGATAGTGGAGGAGAAATTGCTTTCTGCAGGGACGAAATGAAAACTTCTGAAATGAAAACAACCATCCCTGCTGTCCCATGAAAACAGGCCAGTTAAAGCCAGCAGAGTCTGCTACAGTTTGAACATAGAGGGTCAGGATGAGGGCAAGCGTTTGATAACCCTGTGGTGATCTGTAACCAAGACAGGTTAGCGTGAAGTACTGTGAGAAGTGTGGCCTACCAACATCCCACAAAAACAAAAATAAACGCAGGACCATACAGAGGAAGAAAACAAGACAGAGGTGTATCTGTTGTGAATTTGTGCATTGTTTCCAGAGTATGCCGTCTGTTTCAAATCCATTTAGGGATTTTTTTTTACACTATCAAACTTTTGTCTGCTGGCTTCTGATGCACCCCATGTGTATTTCCTGGAATGTCTCAGACTTAGAAAGGGTATTATAAACTGTGATCCAATACAAAGACTGATCAGCCCATTGCAAATGGATTTATTCCTTTTTTTTCCTATAAACTACATAGTTATATCACAGGCTACAGAAAAGTAATTAATTCTAGGTTTTAATTTCAGTTACTTTATAATTCTGTACAACTTCAATAATACTATCAACTATTATCAATCATAGCTCAATGTTTACTATATGTGAATGTAAAATATGTACAACATTGATCTTTGGCATCTAGGCTCTGACCTCGCTTACCACAAGGAAAAACCAAGCTCAGCACAGCAGGAAGTCAGGAATAATGATAATAACTTCCTCCCTAAGGGAACATGGACTCTGGGCCTGCAGGTGGGTTGCTCAGTGGAGGTGAGACTTTTTGAAATGTTACATGAACAGCAGATAAAGCAGCAGCAAGTGATTCAATAGCTTTCAGGTGAGTGGTGTGCCAGCAGGCACTGATAGCACAAGTACACCTGTATAATCAAAATGGTGAATTGAATATACAGTACATTGTAGTGAGAAGAGTATGTCATGTGAGTGCAGTGGAAGACTTGAGTTGAATGCCTGAACTAGCTTGCAGACTTTGCTACATTTAACAAAATAAGCCAGACTTCTTAAATGTCTAAACACAAGCAGTCATACGAGAATGTTACGCAAATAAACTACAGTCTAGAATTTACAAAATTATCATTTGGTCATAATCATAAGATCATGATGTCGACTTTTGGTACTTTTGGTAAAGTTCTCAATACATGGAGCTACGGACAATTTTCAGTCGTTACAAAAAGAATACTGAGGTTCAATACTCTTACACAGCTACTGTATGTCTGGTGAGATTACAGCAGAGTATTTTTAGTCTGAGGATGGATTTCTTTTTGCCACTGAGAAAACCAATGACCATGTTTTGTCAGAGGAGAACAAAAACAGCTTCATGTTAGTCCAACTTTGGGAAAAACCAGCCCAACTTAGGTCAGCAGCATGAAAAAAATTCAGACACTCCTGGGTCCCGTGTGTGGATTTTGCTAGTGGGGACGAAAAGGACTGTGATGTTCCCAAAAACTTTGTGAGAGAGACATATGTGACAGAGCCCCACCACAACTAGAGCAGCCACAGCGTTTATGTCTGTCTTGTGGAAAGTACTCTGTTTTTGCTTTCTGTTTGTGTACAACACAGTTTAAAATGGCCCTGCTCCTCTTTGCCTTAGGTGGTGGTGGTATAAGCAAAGACACTGGTAATGATGGTGTTTGTTAGTGAAGGCAACAACTTTGAAAAACATGAAAACTGTGATTATGGCTGGAATGCTGTAACAAAATGACGCACACACAACAGCTCAAGCTCTCAAAGATAATTTCCTTCCTCCTTACTGAAAAACACCTATATCTGAATGAATGAGCACCTTGATATCACAGGAATAACATAAAAGGAATGCTGCGTGCAACCAAGAGCCAGTGTACAGTGATGATTATCATATCTAAATCCAATCCAGTTTCTTCACTCGTTGCACGCAAGCGCTTCAGGGGAGTCTCAACATGTTGGCAAATAGGCAGCTGGGAATATAAGTTGTGTGTATGTAAGATGACAGAATATCAGTTTCGTAATGGAAAATGAGAGAGAATAAGAGAAAGATTAGTTGTGAAGCCTTGTAAATACATTTATTAGAGGAAGAAATAACAAGAAATAAAACCTCCCAAATCTTTGTTTCCAGCTTCGCGACTGTGACATCAACATGACGACAACAAAATTTCTCAATTTGGCTCGTGTCTGAGTTCAAGTCACACTCCGAAAGCTACATTAGAAAACCAGATCGCACCAATAAAGTCAAATCAAATGGATTGCAGATTAGCAATTAATTCCAAGGATACTGACAAGGGAAGCTGTCCAAAAATGTCTCTACCTCAATTAGTCTCTCCTTGCACTGTTGATACAGAGGATGGATGAAAGAAAACAAATTAAGTTGCAGAGAGGAGAGATGTAGAGAGGTGAAAGGAAGAGATAAAGCAGGGGAAGAAGGGAGGACGAAATAGTGAGAAGTGATATACACTATGAGGGCTTGAAAGAAAAGAGTGTGGGAAAGAGGAAAAGATTAAAGGGAAGAGATAGAAAAGGAGGGGTGGGAGGAGAGGGAGTTTGAGAGAATTTGCTGGGTGCATAAGAGCTTCCCTGATAGTAAGAGTCGTTAATGGACACCAGAGAGAGTGATTAGAAATAAGAAGCAAGACAGAGAGAGCAGGGGAGTATTCTTAGAGATGAAAGCAACAAACAAGCTAGAAGAGAGTGAAACATCAGGTGACAAGGAGAAAGAAGAAATCTGTTGTACTCACAGCTGTGTGGGCTGGGCAGTAGGCGTAGCTCGTGTGCGTGGACTGATGGTGGTGATGCGGGTGCTGTTGGTGGGGTAGGTAATGCTGCAGACTTGCATGGGTGAAGGAGGGGCCACTCCAGGACCCTTCACTACCACTGCTACCAGTGGTCCAACTGGAGCCACGGCTTGAACTCATGGCTGCTGCCTTACTGCTTTGGTACCCTCTCACCGCTGCACTGGGCTGAGGGAAAGGGAGCATAGAAACAAAATAGAGAAGGGAAATGGAAAGAGGTTGGGGAACAGGGTAACAAAAGAGGTTAGTATGGGTGAGTGACAGAGAAGAAGACAGAAACTGTGAGGGAGTGCAGTGATAAATGTTGCTGACACAAATATCACTAGCATAACAGCGAGAAGCCTCCACTCTGCAGCACGCAGGCACCGACAACTGACTGACCGCTCACTGACCTGTATTAAAAAAAAAAACAGGATGTGGTGTTGATCTAAAATCTCCCTACCAGCATCAAGACAGTTCTCACATTTTCTTTTCAACCCAACTCCTCCATTTCCCTCCATTTCTCTCCCAGAGCACCAGATGTTGTGAAACCCCCTTCTGTCACGGTCGAAATGTGTTCTTGCTGAAAAAGTGCTGATTGGTTTGATAAGATGCCTGGATTACAGGGTGGCAATGGGCTTCCTGGTGTGGTATTATGTATTGGGTATCAACAGGGTCCAGGAAACACCAAGCTGAATCTGCTGACAGGTTGGCTTATGCTGCTCTGAGATGGGTTACCTGGGCTGTCATGGCCATTGGAGCACAGAATATAAAAAAAGGGACACGCATTGGCACATGCCAATCCGTGGCACCTTAACAAGACCTAGGGCAAATACTGTAGTATCTGCAAACTACATTCAGCACTGCCACATAGAGTTTGTTTTAACTTGCATTAAGTCTTGAAACAACAGGTATTACTGAATCAGGTAAGTTCAGATAATGTTTGCTACGCTGTCAGTCACACAGAAGTACAGCTGACCTGTCCAAAGAAAACCATGTATTTCCAAATTTGATGATTTTGAATTTTTCCAAAAGACTGTTGGATTAAGGGGTTTTGTATGGCTTGATTCTCCTACATCATATGAAAACCATTGGATTACCCAAAAAAATGAATTATCTCAAGGATGAAAACAGGACTGTTTTTTTTTTTTTTTTTTAAATTGAGCTTTGTTCATGCTTCAGTACAGACTATGCACACATGCTTCTATCTGTACTACAATTGGGGATCTGTGTACATAGATGTGTTCAACACATGCACACTAGAAAACAGGATGACCAACTCATGACAACAAGAAGAAGAGCTCCTTTTGTTGTATTTGGTTGAACAAAAGTTGAGAAAACTTTGGTGTGTGCAAGCCCTTAGTAAGAATAGGACCGAGGATGTGCAATACAGCACTTACATACAATGCATAAAACAACCATCCAGTTTGCTTTACTAGCACATGAACAGTTGGGTGCTTGTAGTGCATACAGTTTACATTGTCACATATTTTGGGCTGCATGTGGATTGAATTAACATTGCATGGACCCTCCTGGCCATGCACATAGCAGCAACCATGAACTGGCCTTTAGCTCATGAAAAGATTACATTTTAAAGATACATGGTGTTTACAGGACAGCGACAAAATATCCTTTAAAAATAGTTACGAACAATTGAGACAACATTTCTTGTACTCACTATGATAAAATGAATCAGATGGTTACAATAACACTCAGACTGAGTATCATTCAAACAACAAGTCTTGACAAATATACTATTTGCTGAATAAATTGTCGTTTTCTCAGCAAATAGTATATTTGTACGATACATCGAAGAACAGAAAATCAGTTGGCAAAAATTCTGCTAATCAATTACTCCTTTCAATCATTTTTCCATGCAAAATTGCCAAACATTTCCCAAAATAGTTTCAACTCCAACTCAAATATGAGAATTTGCTCATTTTCTCTGTTTTACATCATTATAAATTGAAAAGGTTGGGGTTTTGGACTGCTGGTTGACCGAAACCAGCAATATTAAGACACAAACAGGAGTTCTCAAAACTTGTCATGGCCCATTATTCTGTAAAAAAAAAAAATCAGAAACGAAAATCATCATTAGTTGCAGTCCAGGGTGAGAGGAATGTTTAATATAATCACTAAACTGAGTGTATTAAAAAAAAAATCTTCAACAAAAATATATATTTTTTAATTTCTTAATAAAGAGATCTTGATCATTTATGCTGCTCTGATCCTTTTGATTCAGATTTCAGTTTACCCTCAGAAAAAACATGAAATATGATGCAATCTAAAGACCATTTTGCAATGATTTAATTTACATGTGCGAATGGTACACAGAGCAAAGACAAACTACCTTGAATTAGGCACAGCTGTACATCATAAGTGATCATTAAAATCCCCTTTAGTCCCTGTAGGATTTTCACTGAGGTCAGAGGCCATCCCACACAGGGGAATCTGAGGTAGAGCAATAGCAGCAATATAGACTCACAGCTGTGCTTAGAAAGCTTGCCAGTCTCGTATTCTCCATCACAAGTGAACCGGAGGTTGAAATACTAAAGCCAAAGTTCAGCCTAATACATACAATATATAACGACAGGTTTAGGGTTAATGTTAATATAATACAGGCGATGGCCGTTTCCCCCAAAGCACGATAAATGCATTAATACAGTACAGTGTAGAGTCCGCAGAGGAGCATGAAAGAGGCCCACTAGTGTAATAAAACGGTAAGTCCTGGGATTAAAAGAGACAAATATGTGAAGCACTGATTTTGAATCACCAGGTTTTGGACCATGTAAAAATGGAAACTTCAGCTGCAAGAAAAAAAAAATCTCAAGCAAGTTTTTATTTTCTCCTGCATTTGTCAAACACACTGAGTTGTTATTTTCTCTCAGGCCTTAACTGATAGACTTAGTCATTGGGTCAAAATTTGAGAACTCTGTGGGCAGGATATATCATACTAACAATACATCAGCATTTAGAGCTATGCATCACTGATGCAAGTTATCAAGTGCTATAGAGACATCTCAGACTATTATACTGCCAGAAGGGAATGAGCAGGCCCAACTATGGTACATTAAGCTGCATGGCCAGACCGCTACTTAAGCGCAACTATTCACCAGTTCATAGAGTTTAAGTGCTGCTCCAAGCCATGCAACAACCTCCATTGGCCTTATAAATGAAGATTATTCAGCCAAAGAGGAGGCACTTGGAACTATGCATCTATGCAGAGGTGTTTTGTTTAAGGCACTATCTCAAGGGACAGATGCATTTTTAAACATGTTTCATGCATATAAGTTATATGGGGTAAAAGAGTCATTGACGAAAATGTTTAAAGGCTGGGTCGCTATGCTACGTGAGTGACTAGATATTTGCCCTTCATATCACAGGGGTTGGGCTGTGTTTTAACATGAGCCTGAGATCTGAGGGTCTTGGCATACCTTGACTGGAATGCGTGATTTGTCCCCTGACTCAGATTCCTGTCACAGACTTTCATCGGCTCGTCAGAGGGCTACACTCTGCCCATATTTCTTCATTTTATATAAGGGCAAATCGGATCTGGTTACACAAGGCTTTTCCTCCTCTGAGGGGGAATGTTTTACATGCAGGCAAACAGATGTGTGTGTTCGCTTGCTGGTGTCAACCGGCATTGTTTTCACTCTTTTTTTCAAACAAAGGCAAATCAGATCCTTTGTGCTTGTACTACTTTTGTGAGTACTAATTTGAGTTCTACATTTTGGCAGAGAGAACATCTTTGGAAAGTGAGGGCATTTTGGCTGTTTGATGGCTGTTGAGGTTCAAACTTTGGTTTTAAGGTTAATAAGGTTATATTACGTTAGGCTTAGGTTAGAGTTCGCAATGTAGTTGTGATTGTGAAGGCTAGGGCTATGGCATTATAACAAGTAAAGAAGTAAAACCATACACCTTTGGCTAAAGTAAGAGAACTACGGGCTTGACCAGGGCTTGATACAAGATATTTCATTTAGCTTACCATAGAAGTAAAATGTAAGTACTTCACCAAGCCAGTGTGTTATCAGCACCATTTATTACTAAACATGCAAGTTGAGGAGGAATAATGTTTCACCTTCAGCTATGAAGAAGTGAGTGGAGGTTGTGGCTTGATTAATACGCTGAGATGAACCAGAGCATAGCACCTCTCCTGAGTCCATTTCTCACTAGTTAAGTGATTTCCTTCCCTCTCTCTCCCTGGTGACACTGCATGGTTGAGGGTATCAGGGGATGGACCTTTATGAATTACATAACTCGTGTGTCCTCCTCCTCATATGGAATTGGCTTCTTTATACAATGTGCTGCACAAGAGGGTGATAAACCATAGTTCACATCAACCTCAATTCAATTAAGTCGGTGCGGAAGGTTTATTTTCTTGTCCACAGGTGAATTTTTTTTTATTCAGAAACCTAATGCACATTTTTTCATTAAACCGAATAACTTCACAGATGAACTGAGATTTGGTGGTAATGGCAGCGTCAAGACCTTGGAAATGGATGTGAACAAAGTTAAACTGGCCTATCTCTTGATTACTGAACTGCAAGGAAGAAAAACAATGCTTCCTCATTCACAGGAGTAATTTTTCTGTTAACACTGTGTGAACACATTACTATGATGAAACCTCCCCATGAGGTTCCCTCTAAGGAATAATATGGTCACACTGAACAGTTCCTTGCTTTCCAGGAAATATTTTCACCATGAAATCTATAACACAATAGAACAAAAACAAGCTCCGATATGGTGCAAACTGTGGCCTATTGCCGAGAAATCAGATTGCTTCTGTATTACAGATAGTTTTAGAGGAATGCACTTCTTTCTGGCTGTCTGTGTAATTTGTTGTGGAAGATTGTCTACAAAAGACTCTGAACACAATTAAACATACAAAACAAATTCTATGATTTTAAGGTTTCCGCTAGGTATATTGACTTTCTTGGAGAATGAATCATACGCCCTAAGGCAACAGTTTGTCTTCTGTTATTCGTTTGCTATTTTTTTCCTGACAAGGTATCTAATGTACTACTAAACATTAGTCTTTTGTTTTTGATTTTTTTTCCTCCTTTCTCTATGCATTTAATAACACAGTACTCCTGGTCTGTGATTATCTGATTGTCCTGACAGCACTGGGACCCACAGGTGTTGTTGGATACATGGGTACTTCAGGGCAGAAATGATGATTTCCCACAACACAAATCCAAATCCAAATGTCCTGGTTTCCTGTTGGCCTATCTGTGCTTTATCTTTGCTCATCCCTTTTGTTCAAAAAGACTGGAGTGCCGCAAAAAAGGCCCCTTTTCCTGTCTGTGTCATCTCCATATTCCCATTTCACACGACGCACATGCAGAACAGACAACCTCCAATGCAGTGGCAAAAAACCGAGTTTCGCTCAAAAACCCATTTAATCAACAAAAATGAGGTCCCTAAAACATAACAAACGACTGAATAACCAAGTGCCAAGCATTTTTGAAATGAAGGTTGAAATGAGTGGTTTAGGGGTGAGAAGCTTCAATACAGGGACCAGGAAAGTTATCCCAGATGGCATTAGTTTGGGGATATTGTCTTCTAGAGGGCCCTCCACGCCTGGTTGCTCCGTTTGGCCGGCTATGAAAGAGATGCAGCTTTCCTTTGGCATCTCTGATGACTGACTTCCTGGAAGCTGTGTTGCGTGAAATGGCCTCCTCTGTACCATTCGTTCCTCTTTGCCAATCCTCATCCCCTCACACAAGTCACCTTCCTGCTTCCAAGCACACAGCCTTTGACTGTCACTCCTGGCAAAACGCAGCAGACGGAGGTACGACAGACTCTGTGGGTCAACAGCAGTTCCACCTACAATCCCAAACAGCATCCCTGTTCACCCACCCTCATCCTTTCTCCAATACTTGAGGACCAAGTTCAAGCGTAACCAAGGCACCACGGAGGCAGGGCATGTCTGTATTTTGGCACTTGAGAAGTCAGACAGGTTTCAGGCTGCTCTCATCTGAAAAAGGGTAGGAGTAGACAAGTGACAAGTTATCCCAGGGGCCTCCACTCTCACTAGCACCGGGGCAGACAGGGCTGGCAAAGCCAACACCACACACACTGTTTCCACTTGTGTCTTTCTCCCTCTTTTCCTCTCGACTTCTTCTAATAATGCTCTAAGGAAACACTTCTGCGATCTAAGATGAGAGTCTTGAGGGACATGGTGTAGGTGGTAACCAAGGCAACTGGGTCAGAGGGTGACATTAAACCCAGGATGGCTGACAGCCACTCATACAAGCAGTACAGTACTGTACTTGGGATCAACTGTGCTAAGTTTAGAGTGTGGTGTGTACTGTTAAGATTCCTACACTGCCCTCAGTGTGACTTTAAAATCTCTATTGACTGGAGTCCCCATACAAACTGGAGTAACCCAACCTTAGATGAACAGGATACACAATGTACCCATCTTCAAGTCATGTACTGTTTTCAATTTCAAGGTATTAGGTGGCACGATACGCTGTTTATATATTCCTGCTCGCAGTAGATAGTTTTCATACCAAATACTGCTGTGAGTCTTTTGAGGTGTTAAAAGAAGGGAATAAGATGTGAAGTGGAGGTACACAGGGGGCACACAGAGAAACAAAAAAAATAAAAGAGGATAGAAGGAAATGTATTTACTGAGTGAGTCTGACCTCAGAGAATCTTTGACAAACAATAATATGACCCTTCCACACTTGTAGCTCTAAGTAAACCTCAAAACTTTCTGTGTCTGTTATCCTTCTCTCCAAATATTTTCCTTGGCCTGACACATGTTTATGCTCTGATGAACCGTGAGCCTGGGGACTGCTGCTGTGAAGCAGATGTAGGGCCCCAAATTTGCATTTTGACATCCTATGTGAAGTAAATGGAAAGACATGGGGGGTGATCAGACTAACAACCAAACTCACTTGATCAAAATTTCCTGATTTCGATAACACCCACAACAGGAAGACAGATACCCCAAGTACTCAGTTCCACTACCTTCCCTCGATCTCCCACTATGCTTGGACTAACAAGAAGCAGCAGCATCCACACCCTCAGTGGAGAAGGGACATAAACATTTACACAGGGGTACTTCAGGGTGAGATGAAGGCCTAATGCTGCAGGACAGGAACTGGTGGAAGGATGGATTACACAGTGCTGATATTTTAGCCAATTCATCAACTAGCTGATTGACAGAAATTTAGTCAAAAACAATTATGATAATCATTAAGTCAATGAATATCATTGAGTTTTGGTTAGTTGAGCATACAAAACAAGCAATCTAAAATAAAGGTCTTCATGGGTCCTCTTAGATTCTAGTAACCATGCCCCAACTTGAGGCAAATTCAAATAAATTTTTGTCTAATTGAGTCAGAGTAGGTCCTATTGCTGCACATCATGGGTCTGTGTGTCAATATGTCTAACACCTCAGTGGATCCAAGGGGACTCAATTTTAGGTCCGATCACATGATGAACTATTGTGATCGGAGAGAGAGATCTGTGAAGTGCAATGAAAAAAGACTGTCCACCCAGGAAAATACGGCAGCATCCGTCGTTTCAGCAATTGCCCCAAAACACCATATGAATATGTTCAAGTGGGTTATACATCAGGTTTAGGTAGACTTTCTACTGGTCAGAAATGGACCTACACTGTACTGTTGTAATGTTGAAGACCACTGAGCTGAAGACCTTGGGCTCTGGGAAACTGTAAGAAACCTTTTACAATTTTAAATATTTTATACACTAAATGATTGCGAAAATAACTGACAAAAAATAACACTTCAAATAATCATTATTTGCAGCCATAGATTAGACCATCTAATGGTAAATTATGGAATATGAAGTGTGATCCTCATCGTAACTTACTTAAGTTTCAGTCATTTATCACTAAATGCAAAAAAGAGTAAACTGTAAAAACCTTCCACTGACTCTTACATACTAATAACACCAAATATATGTTTTGAATCACAGTAATCTAGGATGTAATGCACAGTAATTCAACATGAGACAGGCTGTTAATGTCTGCTGCTGAACTATGATTACAGCTGTTTACCCACTGGGGCAGGAAAGTTGTGTCTGAGTGGATCACACCTCCAGACAAATGCTTTCATACTGACATTTTAGTCCTCTTCTTATGTATGCTTTTTATACACCCACTTTCTGGCTCCATCATTTTGTCTGTGCACCTCACTCTATCACTGTTTCCCTTTTTCCCTCTCTCTCTTTGTCTCTGTATGTCTTTCCACCTTTCACTTTCTGCCCAATTCTCTCTCTCTCCCGCTTTCCTTCCATCACTCTATAAACTGTGGAGATGATGGATGTCTCTGATTGCCTGAGGCCTGCGAGTCCAGCACACTAAATCCCAAGTGCTGTTCTGAGTTTTGTGCCATTAAAAAAAGAAACACCTACATGATGCAGAAATAGCTTCACATGATCACTAAGTAAGTAGAGGTCTGTATGGTTATAGAAAGCTGTGGTAAAAGATTACAGAACATATGTAGGGTGTTCTTAATTAATACTAAATCTATAACAAACACTCCCACTTTGTTTTACCAGTTAATATCTGCTTACTGAAAATGTAAAAGTGGTTTCCACACTACTTTTAGTTAACTAGGCTTGTCACTGTAAAGTTGTGTGAACCAAAATTGGAAACAATTGGAAACTACTTAAAGCTGCAAGTAGCCTTGACGATTGCATCTGGAAGCTCAGTGTTTCACCAGAATGGACAATTTAGTCATTATATGGTTGATAATATCCGTGTTTTTGTTGTTGTTGTTGTTGTTGTTGTATTACCCATGGGAATACTTTGTACAGTGGGCAAGCCTCGCTTGAAAGTGGATATTGCTGGACTTTTGGTTAAAATTGAGGTCCATCTGACTACCATCAGTTACCGCCAGACATCGCAAGAATACCCTGAGAAGAGACAGCACCAAAGCCAACCATAAGTGCATGGCACTGGCCGGACACAATAGCTCGAGCCGGACACAACATTGCTACCAAGCAACATCTTGGAAAATGTTTGGTCTCTAGTAAACAAAATTGATGATGTCGGACTTCAGATTACTTATTATTGGACAAAGGAATGCAATATCACAATTTTCACCAAAACATGGCTTAACAACAACATTCTAGATAGCATGATTGAGCTGGATGGGCACCATACCTTCAGAGCAGACAGGAGAGCAGAAAATACCGGCAAAAGCAGAGGTCGGGGCGTGTGCATCTTTGCAAGTAAATCTTGGTGTAAAGAACTTACTGTTGTTGCTAGTCACTGCCCTGCTTCTCTGGAGTTCCCGAGGATAAGGTGCACCCACAGGGAGTTTACAACAACCATCATAGATGCAGTCTATATACCACCAGATGCTAATACTAATCTGGCACTGGAAGAACTTTGTGCTGCTACCAGCAAGCAACGATCATCCCAGCTCGAAGGAGCTTTTATTATTGCTTGGGACTTCCATCACAGCAACTTGAGGACTGCACTTTCCAAATATTACCAGTATGTCTCCTGTCAAGACAACAAGACAGTTGCTTACAAAACAATCACCCCCCCGCCTTTTGGACAATCAGACCACTTTCCTATTTTCGTGCTCCCCAAATACAAATGTTCAAATCATAGTTGCCAATCCATCAGATGGATGTCGAGATATTTCACAGGAAGTTAAAACCTTGACCTTCTAGTTATGCAAGGGTAAAAATCAGGGGATCACCAAAGTCTTCAGGATTCATCCTCTTGGGACCATGAATGTCCGAAAAAAAAAAAAACTTAATGACAATTAATTTCGTTGTTTTGATATTTTAGTCCGGACCTAAGGTATTTTATCTTGATATAGATTTTAGATCATATCACTCACACCTTGCTGCGATCATTGTTTTACAGTATATTCAAGAATATACAGTAAGCCATGTAAAATCACAATAAAATGAGTGGTGGTATGATAGAAAGCACAGATATCTACACAGTGTAGCTTGCCAGAGGACAAGAAGCACTTAAGTATAGCCGTGTTTCTGTCATTGACGCATCTGTCCCAGTGGCCAAAGTGAGAAGACAGAAGAGGAGGAGGGATGGGGGGGTAAGATGAGAGGAGAGAATCATGGCTTTGAGGTGACGTAGAGTCTTCCATGGCAGGCTCTTGTTTGTTTTTCAGAGGTTGTTTAAGTCTGACTCCTTCTGTGTCTGAGTGCTGAACGTCTGTTAGAAAGAAAGAAAGAAAGAAAGAAAGAAAGACAGAAAGACAAAGCCAATGAGGAGGGCCTTGCACAGTACCCCCCCACACACACACACACACACACACACACACACACACACACACACACACACACACACACACACACACACACACACACACAAACTTCTGCAGTGTCCTTGGCTCTGTGTTCTCTCCAGATGGACCCTGGTTGCTGCAGCACCTCTCAGGATGACGTGGACCCCAGCTGTCTACTGCTGCTGCTGGTATTTTTAGGCCTGTACCCACTTTCCACCTCAAAGAAACCTGATACCACCTTCAAACATATACATCTGTCAGGCATAGCGGACCATACTGCGCATCAGAAGTGCAGGTACAGAGAAAAAAGTTGTTTATTTATATTGATGACAAAAGAAAATGGGCAAAACCAGCTCTTAATTGTAAAATCCTTGTGTATTTATTGTAATGGGGATTCTGTCATGCTCGATTTTAACAGATCATAGGCTGCTGAGCACATAACACACTCAAAAGAAACCACACACACAAACAGAAACACAAAGTCGTGCAGACATGCATACATATTACTCATATGAATGATAACACCAAAGGGTCAGGATCAAAAGATGGACAAAAAAATGTCACTCTTCTGCAAACAGTTACTCTTTTCTCCTCTAAGGCTTGAAATCTCTTTTTTGTTTCATTGTCTCCGTCAGATCCCTGCGGAGGCTGGAAATTAAGAATTAAGACAAGAGAACAAGAAAACAAACCAAGTTGCAACCAAGTTGGAGAACACAGCAGTCCTCCAATAACAACACTTCTTGATAAAAGTCTATTTTCTCTGCACACTGTCTCCACATGATGTTATCATTTTTCTTTAAATTCAATAAAGTCTTCTCTCGACGCTCAGATGAAAAAACTGTATAGTTTTGAGATGTGAACAGTTTTGTGCAAGTTTCCCATATGAGGCCGCCTTCTGCAATATGACTTGCTGAAATGCTGAGGATGTACTGCTGAGAGAATCCGTTATGAACACAGATCATTATTAAACCTCTGTCTTTGTTTTGATTTCCACTAAAGAAGAAAAGACAATTATCCGCTGAGCAAAGAAGAATTTTTTTTTTTCTTTGGTTAAGAGTTGGATCAAGCTTTTATGATCAAATTCTTCCTATTTGTGAAGGTTTTTCCTCGGCAATAATAAAGTAAACCAATTTGTAGAGGACACGCGCAAGCATCTTCTTTGCCTTGACTTCGCATTGACCTCAAATGTTTAGAAAGGATATGAAAAGGTCAGCTTTTTACTTTTTAATACAATGTTAAGCACAAAATACAGTAAACCTGAAAATAAATAGGTATTGTGTGAATTTTTATAATTCTGAATGTGAAGACCAAGCTACTTTAGTGAAGTGTTCATACTCCTTTTAGTGGAGTTCACTGTCAAATGAAAAGTGCACATTGGGCTTCTTTATAATTCATGGGAATGAACACCTTTACAGTGGAGAACGATTCCACAATACATCATATCTCACGCTCTATCTCCTGCTCCGTTATCGCTTTATCTCTCTAATTCAACATATGAAAGACAGGATGTAAGGGAATGCAGTGAAAAACAGAGTGATCCCGCCACTCTGCACCCCAGTGGAGCATAGCAAAGTATGCATGTAGAGTCATAACCACATTCCAACTCCTCTCTAGACCACTGACACAAGGACATGTCGGAACAGTGGCTCTTGGCCCCCCCTGAGAAAGCTAGACAGCTATACGCTCACTATTTTGAAAGGATTGTACTGTAATACCAATGCACCACCACTTGTGTGGTGTCTGAAAGGGGAACTTGCTTTTTCTCCTTTCAACCTCCACACAAGAACAAGATCAGCCATTTAGAAGTGCTGGTAGATATTTAATAATCTGCTCAAAGACACTTCAGCATGAAAATAAAGTCTTGCGGGGAAGAGGAACTTGGATCTTCAGGTTAAAACAGTCTCACAAAGCACCAAGGTCCTTAGTCCCTTTTCACACCTTCAGCTTTACAGGCACTATCCAACTAAATAGTTACGGAAGATGCAGTTAAAAGCCCTAAAAGCACTCATTTAAGCAAGTAGCAGTGGCACTTGAACTTGTGTGCATTCAGTAATTAATTAAGTTAATTAAGTGTAAGCACTCATGTGCCCGCCCTGTGGCGATGGAGCGCAAAGTGAATATTTGCTGCTCATGGTGTTGGTGACAGTCCTCTATACCAGGAGCGCGGCTTCCTGCCTCCTGCCACACTCACATGAAAACATACTCCTCTGGAATAGGAAATGACAGGATGCTGAGTACATCACAACAGTCACAAACACAAATCACAGGGCCCGAGAGGATAAATAGGAGGCAAGAGATACACATTACCACCACAGCAGCCTAAGATAATGTATAGGGTGCAGTTTCTACACAACATCCACACCAGCGGCCAAGTAGCATGCGTGGCAAAAAACCAGGACAAGCTTTGTCCAGATGTATTTGTAAAGGATCATCATAACTGTAAAATGCAGACCTCTGTGGAATTACAAAAAGCAGCAATGTTTAATTAAATATATACACTGAACATTGTTGAGTAAGAGGTTTTAAATCCTTACTGGTTAACTTGGCAAAGGTTATTGCTTATTGCCACTCATCACTGGTCAAACACTATTTGGACACATATTTTAGTCATACGCTTATTCTTTTGAGTACATTGTGTTCTACAGTATGAGCTGGTTGATAGATCATCTTAAGTGAACTTCATGTCATGCACAGTGTGGAAAAGACTGATGTGTCAACTAATGAACATCACTTTCTGCTCCTGTCATCATGTGTCAGGGGCCAAATGATTTGGTGCACGCTGGAGTGTTCACCAACATTCAAAAAATGGCCAGACTAACAATAAATCAGAAAACAGCAGGGAGGGTGTTCCCAGGAACACTGAGTCAGCTTGAGAAACTTCATGATATATGCTTGTCTGAGCCATCAATCTCTGTAATTTAATCAGAAAAACAATAATAGCCTACGAATCCGAACCGTCTTCTTTAAGTTCGTAGGGTCTAATGAAACTATGATTTGGGGTTTTGGTTTATGTTTGGTGGTCAGTTTTCACTCGCAAGACACTTTTCACTGCACTGCACAACACAAATCCTCCTACTGCAGCATGTGTCCTCTGGGGATGAGAGGGGCATGCAGGCAACTGCAGACGGAGAATCACAATTTACACATATCCCGCAACCTGTTTTATATAGCTTCCCAATATATGAAAGAGTGGAGTAGTTTGCTGCATCACTGAATTGACTTACTATTAGTACGCATATGTAGCAGGGTATAGAGTTAATGTTCATGTGTAAGTGCTATAATGTGTGTAGGCCCCAATGTGCAGAAAGTAATAATAAAGATATTGCAATAAGGCTTCTGACTTTAAATCCCTCTGAGTTTCCTTGTTTTTCCATCTCACCTTATCAGCCAAACCAGATCACAATGCACACTCAGACCTCTTTTTATACATTCTGTCTCTGGCAGATAAATGAGTATGATTTCTTTTGACAGCTCTGGTATGGAAATTAAGCTGGAGGGTAAGAGAGGTGACATGATATAGACAACAAAGAGTCAGAGAGAAACAAGCAGCCCCTAAAGTGAGATCCAAAAACAAGAGTCTCGTTGATGTGTTAACCTGTCAAAGTACCAAAGGAAACTGAAATGACAAAAAAAAGGGAAGCAAAAAACAACCCAGACAAAAAAGATAAAGACATGATATATGGATGCATATGAAGCATGCTTTTGGACATGCAGGTTCACACAAAATCACCCTAAATGTAATACAAGCAACACACTGTTGTTGGGTGAACACACAAAATTCTGTTTTTGGGAAGGACTGCTTGACGGTTCAGAAACAGCTATTTGACAAGGGAGTTCAGAAACAGAGTGAGAAACCGCATTCAAAAAATGCAGCGTGTGCTTTCAGCTCTGGAATTTGACCTTGTGTGGCCAAATCACTTAACACAGCGAGGCCAGAGAGTGTATTAACTTGCAACATAGAAGCACTGCTACGGTTTTTACTAAATATGTCCACTAGAAGGTCATTTGCCAGAGCCACAGAACCTCACAAATCGACAACAACAGGCCCTCACAGAGGGAGCTCCCCCTGAAGGACAATGGTCCAAAAGACGAGGCCAGGCCATGGTGGTGTTAGGCACTCAGGTAAATGCTAAGGTCACAACTTGAGGAAACGCAAGACATCCATCTAATCTTCCCTGCTTAAACGTATTAATCCATTGCTCTTCTACATCACACAAGAAAGCACTTGAGCAATGAAGAGAGCAGCATAAACATCATGAATCATTAAAGACAATAATAGTGAATGGGTTGGGTTGGGGAGAGGATGAGCAAAAGAGCAGCAGTTTATTTTTATCACAGAAATTGTAGAGAAATCCATAATAAAGTTAAAAAAAAATACAGATCCTGAGGGATGGTGACATCCAACATCCTCTGTATTTGATAAGGTTCCCTGAATAAGGAGTTGGGACTTCCACAGTAGCAAGGGCACATTATGCCTTGACAGAACCAGTAGGTATCCAGCTGACAGATGCAGAGTTGAGGAGTAGAGGACAAGTGTATTAGATACAGCTGTGAACACCAGCCTCCCATACAGCTATGAAACCTCCTACAGGTTGAGGGAGGTGACTAAAGTTGACAGGGACGCCTAATGTGACTTTCATTAATGATACCCAACAGGCCAGAGGCTGAGGCAGGCCAAGCCCAAATTGAAAAGTGCTGAAGCATAGCTGTGTCGGATGCCCAGTTTCCTAGCCCCCCAGACTGATTGAATTCCTTCCTCACCCTGTGAAAGAATTTCTAAGCTTTGCTTATTCCCCTATCAAGCAGGTGGGTTTGGCTGGTTGGGTTTCTAACTAACCTGTCATGAACTGCCACAGTCGTGTAAGTAAATGTTACTAACAAAGAAGCCCATAATCAATGGAAGTTGTTACAAATATAAAGAAATGTTGATTTTATCCCAAATTTGAAAGACATCATGTAACAGTAAAAGAAAACTCTGACTAAAAGGGCCTCAAACAGAAGACACACTTTTTAATGATACTAAAATAAAAATGTTGAGGACTGAATAAATAAATAAATTACTAAATAAAAAACTAAATGATTTCACTCACAATTAAAGTCTGGGATCTCTGCTTTGGAATGTTGAATATGTAGTGTATACATTCAATGGCTAAACTGGAATACTGGTAAAACTACCTTCTGTGTTCTGTAGTTTTTCAAACATCAACTTTTCAGGGGAGTGGTCAGGAAGTTGAGTATGAAGATGTAGCATGATGCACACTGAAAGAGCAGAAAAAAATGTTTGCATAGATGCAATGACGGGACATTATGAGGTTTCAGGCTGTACAACTGTAGCTGCTAATTAGAGGCAGATTCTAATACAAAAGACTTCTCCAGCATGGAGGGCCTTGTTAACTGACAGTCCAACCTGAGTGCTCCGGCTGAGGGGTTGGCTGGCTGCTGCAGACCTGTCTTCCTTCACTGACATCGATAGGGGCTCCACAGGAGGGTGAGGAAACAATGGTGTTGACAAGCAGTATCAGGCCTAGCAGCATGAAGGCAGGGCCAAACGATTCCATTTCCCAGCCAATTCCATTATCAGGACACACAGACTTTACTAATGCCTGAAAACAAACAATACACAAGCATCTTTCTAATTAAGCCCTTGAGTAGCGCTGCTTAGTGCACCGGCATATCTGTGTTGGATGCCTGCGAACAAGCTGATTGGATTCATGAGCACTTTTAATGTGCTCCTGTTTCCTCCCACGGGCCTCTAGAAGACTCCTGACTGAATTCAATGGCCCATCCAATACTTTGCATGTTTGAAGCCCTGAGAGGCAGATTGGGGTATTGAGGCTGTCAGTTATATCTTCAGCAATCCACCATCTGACAACAGCCCAAGTTGATGATAATGTAGACTAGGACTGAAAATGTATGTCAGAAATGATTATCTCTATGTATTGTGATGCTAAATATTGTACTCATGATTTTTTTTTACACAATTATTAGATGCAGTTTTAGTACACAAATGTACAGTATTTATATATCTATATACCTAACCTCAACATACAGACGGGTGAGAAATTAAAGGAAAAACCTGAAAAATTAGTGGAGAAACATGACGACGATTCCCACATCCATAGGGCACAAGGGGGTCATTGAAGGGTTTGATGAATATGAAAATGATATGAATCATATGCTATGGCCTTAGCAGTTACCAGATCTCAACCCAATTGAACACCTATGGGAGATTTTGGACTGAGGTGTTATACAGTGCTCTCCACCACCATCATCAAAAAATCAAATGAGGGAATATCTTTTCGAATAATGGTGTTACATCCCTCCAGTAGGGTTCCAGAGACTTGTAGAATCAATGCCAAGGCGCATTGAAGCTCTGGTGGCACGTGGTGGCCCAACACCTTACTAACACACTTTATGATGGTTTCTCCTTTAATTTTTCACCATCTGTATATATTCTGCCATCTTTGAGCTCGTATTAGCTAAAGGCATAAAGTTTTTTTATGTCTATTGCTATTTTCCTGACCTTGAACCAACCTTTCGGTGTTTTCATGCCCATCTCAAGGGTTGGTTGGAGTTACTTAACTGGAGTAAGAAGTACTTGCATATGAGGCAGTGTAAAATAGATTGAGGGAACTGCTTACACGCATTAGTTCGGTTAAACTGGTCCAAACCATTTCAAAAAGGTACAGTACATATTGTTGCTGGTTAGTTTTGCTCATGTTGAGGCTGTTTTTTTACAAATGAAACAAGGTGAGTAACCCTGAAGTTATATGGACTGACAGGTAATTCATACACTGGACAGTTTTGTGACTGACATCCTGCATCAACAGCACGATATGGATCCAAAATCAAATTCTTGTGACAGACGGCAAGTCATGCTACAATTTGGTGAACCCGATGTGTTTATTCATCTCTCTGCTGACACAGAGCTCACAAAGTAATAACTGATTATGAACATTATTAGTTAAGATTGCAACTTAACCACATTTCTATGAATAATAATGACCAGATAGAACAGTGGGTAGTTACTGTAAGATTGCTACATTTCACTTACGTTTTAAAATGGAACTGCCAAAATAACACAGCACCAGAATTCACTTGGTAGCAGACCAAAAACCGCTCCTTTTCGGGTAGTATAGAATCCCTTGCTTAATCTGTACCAATTTAATTGGCAGCTTTCACACCAGCAAAGACCAAACAGGTTAGCTGTGAACACACCCTGATAGAATTGTAATGTAACTATTGTGGTCGGTTAAGTTTGAATGTCAGTAAAGTAGTCTGTTCTGATCTAAAAGTTGCGTTTGCAAGACAGGGACGGACATGAGGTCCCAGTGACCTTGACCTTTGACCCCCAAAATCTTGTAGCCTCAGTACGTCCGTATGGATGTAGGTATGGACCATAAAAGATCTAAACCAAAGCAGTTGTACATTAAGACAAGAAAAGTAGTAAGAATAAGAAACACTACTTCAAAATCAGAGGTCCTTTCTGACATAAGAGATGTGGATTCAGCTGAGTCCCACTTTTACTGCATTCTAAAAAGGTTGAAAATGAGAGCAACACGTTATCATTCTGGAGGGCTCTCTGTGTTTTCACAAAGATTAAGTTGTTAATGACCAAAGACCAAGAGAGAATGAGGGGCACAAAAGAGAGATAAACAGACTGAGCGAAATAGCCTAAAAATGGTCATTTAGCAAAATGCTTGAAAGAGAAGTGGACTCACAATACCCCGAGGTGATCGAAATTAATTAAATGTTGCATGGTAACACGCATTCATACTGTCCGCTCTTTTTTAGATTGAAGCAAATTAATGAGGTGATAACCTAAGAACTCTCTTTGCTTTTATTTTGAAGATGACCATTCCCGTTAATGCTTAATTTGATGAGACAGAGAGTGATACACAGCAGTGATGGTTCATATCTGGCCTACTTGTAATTCTTTCCTTTTCAGTTAATGAATTGTGCACCTCCAAGGCTCGAGTCTGCATGAGTGCTTGAATTGACAGAAGGAGGTTTTCCTCTTCTTGAAGGACATTATTGTATCTGGGCATTGTCTATACTATGTATCAGGTTAAACACTAAAATTCACAATTTACAAATACATCTTTTAAAGAAAGTGATCTAATGCTACCGATAAAACAGTGCGTAACGATGATAATATAAACGGACTATACAAGGTTTCAAGGATGCCTTTGTTGGATTAATAACATTATAATGCATTTTATCATTATTAGCTTGTTGAAACAAGTTGGACCGAACACCCAGAAGTGTTGGTGGACTGCACAACCAAGACAGTCGATCTTAATACTGAACATTCACTGATTTGTTTTTATGATGACATATAGTAATCTGTTAATGCACTACTGATCAAAATGTTGTTTATTAATTAGTTTTAACATTAAACTATTTGTATATGGTCAACACAGCTTAAGAAGCACAGGAGCAGTCGAGCTTCCTGAGCATTTACTTAATATGAAAAGACCTTCATCATCCATTTAAAGCCATGTTAATGTAAGTACTGTTGACCCCCATCCAGTAGTTAACTTGTGTAATTTTTCAGAAGTACAATGAATCAGCTTTAACTTCCACACATGTATTTCCTCAAAGTTCATCCTAAAGTTCAACAACTCTCTCCAGTACATCTTTGCATACAGGGCTGAGCAGTGGAGTGAACAGTGTGAGTCATCTGGATTATAGCTATTGTACAGAGGAAGTACACAAAGTACACACCACTGTGAACCTACAAAATTCAATTAGCATACTGCCTTACTGGTGCTGTAAAGCTCACGCATATCCATGCTAAAAAATACATGTCTGGATGTACAAGGTCTCCTGAAACAATGCAGGACAATCAAAGGGAAATACAGCATGTGGAAAGAATAAATCTATGGCATACACCAGCATATTTTTGATCTGGGAAAGCCTCTCCACTCAGTCCTATGTCTCTCTGCCTTTCGTTTCACTCCGTCTAGTTGACAAATGCTATACCAGAAAAAACCCTACATATACCAATAACACCTACTATAATATGATGGTAGATGGTGAGTTTTACAATGTTGGCCTTTTAATTAGAAAAAAGTTTCTGAATCCCCCTGCTCTTTTTCCCCAACACACACACACACACACACACACACACACACACACACACACACACACACACACACACACACACACACACACACACACACACACACACACACACACACACACACACACACACACACACACACACACACACACACACACAACAGCCTTTCACCCAGGAATGTGGAGTCCCAGCCAGAGCGTGTCCCCATCAAGGCTTGTGGTTAAATTAGAGTTCAGTGTTTAACAGGGTATCTGAACTGGTCCCCCTGAATATTCTGAAATGGGCTGAGAAAAAGCTGTCACTTTCCTCTCTCAAGAGACTGCATTAGAAAGACCAACCTTTTCAGTAATCAAGTTGCCTACTGCACACTGAATGAAATGCAGGGTTGGATTTAAGTTCTAGGTAGGCGACCCCGACTTAACCGCATCTCAAGTGTAACGTACATATTCAATCCATAGGCCCTAATATGTTTTATTACATCTGTTGACTCTCCCAAGGTGCCTATAATCTGCAGGCAGGGAAGAATATGGATACGCTTGTGCTGTGTCAGATACGGTGTAGGTTAGAGTGATTAAATTAAAGGTCAGGGTCTTTTTGCACCTTGGTGAAGGAGGAATGTGATAACAATACTAATCCCATACAAGTCTGTACTGACGATACCAATGTTGTGCATTCCTCCTACAGACAATGGAAAAAGGGCACAAAGCAAAGAAAGTGAGGAGGAAGAACAAAGATTCTATTCTGTACTCATGGTCGAGCATGCACAGCGGAAAAAGACACAAAAAAGACATCAGATCGATTAGCTCTCTTTTCACAAGGTATACAATCTTATTATGAAAGCAGAGTATGCTGTTTGCTGTCAGTCAGTGTTGAAGGTCTCCTCCTCCAGATAAAACACCACACACTTTATGTGCACATCTCTGAGTACAGCTAGAAGGGATCCGGCTGGTCCCCCCTCTCTCCTTGCTCTTCCTCACTTCACTAAGGGAGAGATAGTGTAGATAAAAGAGGGCATTTAAACTCTGCCACTTGTGGAGAGGTCTCATCTCCAGCCTCAGGTGGGGTTCAAGCGCACAGCTAAGATTGAAGGTGAATCACAGACACTGCTCGAGGCCAAGCTGCTTTCTACAGCAGTACTGGTGTTATACACTTCTATGTACGCAGGCACACGGGAGAGGGAAAGAGATAGAAAGGAGCGACAGGGCAGTGAACAGAGAGAAGAAGAGGAGTAGGAGTTTAGGGAGGTGGAGGAGGGAGAGGGGGGACAATATCTTTATCCATCATAACAAAGACTAAAAAGCTTAAGAATCATGGGATGCCTCCTTAGAGGGTAAGAACTGACACACCGCCTGCAAGCAACAGACAGCAGATGTCAAAGAGAAACAAGGCTGATACAAAACTCACAGGCAAAAGGCTAACTCCCTAACATTCATCAAAAGGTTCAGATTTGATTGCGAGCCAAACACAAGTCTCTATTCCCTCCTTCCTTGCTCGTTTCCTTCCAGAGAGACAGACACACAGACAGATACAGTCTATCTCTTCATTCCTGGACTCACATCCTGTTGGCCTCTGTGCTCTCTACCAATCTCTGACG
This sequence comes from Xiphias gladius, assembly GCF_016859285.1. Lineage (NCBI taxonomy): Eukaryota > Metazoa > Chordata > Actinopteri > Istiophoriformes > Xiphiidae > Xiphias > Xiphias gladius. The sequence continues at coordinate 17,457,289 of NC_053423.1, read as the reverse complement.
AAAAAAAAAAGTGCCAGCAGTGATTCCATTGCTCATTATTCTTCATTACAGAGGAGAAAAGCACCCAGGGCTAGATCATATTTGCTGTTAACTAAAGTTTCGGAGACAATTAGCTCAGGTTGTTAAAATGAATCATTGTTACAGCCAGCAGAAGCCAGCAGAAGCCCCAGCATTTATGGTTTGTTTATTTGAGCGCCTCCTGCGGATATCGACCCGGCCCTGTTGTAAACAATAGGATAAGGCCTTCTACGATCGTTGGGTGGATTTACTCTGCACAGGGATGAGCCATCCAATTGTGACCTAGATTAGACGCCAAGAGAGGGAAAACACAGGGCCCCTCCATTTAATTAATACAGCAGGTTTATCTGACCAAACTTCTTATTATTTGTGTATTGGAATCATGCGACTGTTTCAACATTTTTTACCTCTGCGTTTTGAGAATTATGGCTATCAACTTTAACTTCTCCTCTCTACATGAAGGGATATGACTTGGAATTTCAGTCATTTCCTTGTCCCAAAAACCCTTGCAGCAGCATTCCTCTGTTCTTGCTGCTTATTGTCATTCCATCGATGATTGACTGTAAACATCAGAGACTCATATGATCTGATAGGAAGCTTCATTATGCTAATCTAAGCAGTCTCTTTTTCAGAGTCTTGCTGAAACAAGCTGAATTAAAAACTCTTCAATCTCCCCAAAATGGAGACATCACTTCTATGCATTTCTTTTTCATTTTATTCCTTCAATGTATTTTTTTGTGTAGTGCTTTGTGTGCAACTGGACCCTATATCCGGCTTAAATTAATTGGCCAACTTCGTTTTTAATAGGCCTTGTGGTTTTCCTCTTACCAGCAACCAGAAACTAATAGCCTTGGTCATGCTGCATGAAAACCATATAAACATCCCTGGCCTGTTTCACAGATATATACACAACCATTCCATCACTATTTTTTTTTCTTCAACTTTCCCCAGTCATGGGATTGGTACTCCCTCTTCAAAGGTGAGGTACTATAGTTGAGATCAGGATACATATTTATGCTGTTACGCTTGGCTGTTCATGGTTGGTAATTTGCATTAAACCTTTGCCCGATTTGTGTTGAGAGACAGGACACCTGAGAGACATATGGCAGGGAGCTCTGCAGATAGAAGCATGAATATCCCAAACCCGAAAAGGGGTACCACACACACACACACACACACACACACACACACACACACACACACACACACACACACACACACACACACACACACACACACACACACACACACACAGACACACACGTACACCTAGGTTAGGCCTCTGAGGACTTTGGTAATACTCTGTATAATAACCCACATTACTTACCGAGAGCATCTCCAGCAGGCAGACTCATTTAGAATGGATGGGCTTCTGGCATCTATAAGGAATTCTATTATTGCTCTCAAAAAAACCAAGTATCTATATGGAAATTTCTCTCTGCCTAATATAGGGGTCTGCTGGATTGTTACATGATAATCCCACTGTAATTAATGGTTCCTCAGGCAAAGGGCTGATTAATGCAGAAGCAGGCATTGAGCACATATGGATTTTTAGTATCAACTATTGGAATAACTAACAGACATGTAGGCAAACACACCTGATCTCCCATGGACATTAAAGAGACCCAACACATAGGATTTAATTTTCGCCTTTTTTGCTGGACTGCAACAGCAAGGCCAGCCCCTATAAACATGAATTTCTGTCGCTGCCTGACTGATTGATGAAGTAACACCATTGGTCGGCTGGCCGAGTATTGGAGTTTCCCCATTGGCCGTTACTCTATAAAAATGAATAATGCCTTTGTTGCTACATTTACCGACTTTTCAGACCCCTTTAGCAACTTTTTTTTCAAAAAAGCACCTAGCAAAAAATCTACCAAATTTCTCGACAAGCCTTAGCTACTTTACATAGAAGAGAGTCGCCAGTATTGCTCCGCAAGCCCAAGGTCAGGCTTTCCCTCCACAGGCACACCTCTCTATGCGTATCATTCAATTGACTGCATGACAACTGACGTCAATGAGATTCTAACTTTCTATTTGAGTGACCATTTTACACGTAAATATAGCTTAAATCACAGCACAGCCATTGTCTTTAACTTGTGTATGAAGATTTGTCAAACGACGTTACGGGTTATATAATCAGGATTTTAGCAGTGCAGAGCATCAGCTTAAAATGGCTTGGAAGTGACTGCTGGTTAACATGTAGTCTTATTGGGCCATGTTTCAGTCACTATTTCAGACTTGTTCCATCATCTGACAACAGAAACAGAAAAAACATTTAAATGAACGCAATGTCATCATGAATATGCTAATTAACTTATTACATCATCTAGAGACATTTGTTGTTGTTGTGTACAGCGGTTCCACAACAGTTTTCAACCACGTAAAATGAATTCATTAAACAATTTTTTAGCAGATCCGTATATCAATTTATTTTTTTTTATTTAATTTTGATTATAAAAGAAGAACAAGATCCTGAAGCTGAAGCTGAAATCCTCAGAATGATTATGTTCCATGAAGCAACAAAGACCAAACATTCAAAGGGGAATACAAAAATAAGGAAAAATGCATAGAAAATACTTTAAAAACATTGCTGGAGATACTATTTAAGGTGGTGATACAAAATGGGGTCCTCTTGGGGTAGGGTAAGCTCTGAGTAAGCTTCCACTAATACCAAGTGAAAAGGAAAAGAGGTGTAAAAAAACAATAAGTCTCTCCCCGCAAATAAAAGAAAAAAAGCAAATATTAAAAATATACCCCTATTTTCCTTTTTGGTATAGCTACTGTTCAGAGCATGAACAATTTCAATTATAAATAAGTTAGAGTTTTAATGAGCCCCATGGTATGGGTGATAGTTCATACCTAATGGACAAGAGCAATTCCAGTATTCATGAAAGAACTACAATACACAAGTGTTCACTCTCTGCTTCAAAGCCTGACAAAAAGCTTTGCATGTATAGCTGCCTAGTAAAAGTGGAACAATGCTGCTACAGTATGTGTATGCACATTTAGGAACAAAAGAGCCTGTGGGTCTTTGTTTCCTGCTGGAAATAGAACTACCTTAGCACCCCCCCCCACTCCACCCCGTCCATTCTCTCCATTTTGCCATCTCACTCACCCCCCACCTCTCCATCACTTCTCTTTTTCCGTCTGTTATTAGCAGTTCTTTAATAATGAACCCAACAGGCGTCCTCTTCATTAGGCAGGTAGGGGGAGAGAGGCCAGTGAGCCAGGCTGACCCTGCTACTCTCTCCTCATTGGGGATCTGGCGCAGGAATTTTAATAGGAGAGCAACACAGGCAGGCGGGTCAGTCCAGGAGACACACTGTGCATGCCAATCTGAGCTGACCAACTGGCGTGAACACAGCAAGTGTGCTGCGCTGCTAGCCTGACAGTCTGTAACGAGCGTGGAGGAAGGGAAGGAGGATGGGGAAGGGATGAAGGCAAGTGGGAAAGCGTTGGTGAAGGGATCAAGAGGGACAACACTGAGGTATTGAGCCGCTATTCAGGTTAGAGGAGAGGAGAATGGAAGGCCAGGGTGACAGGGGCCTGGTGGCAAACTGCGCCAATCCCCGTTGTGCTTCTCATACTAATAAAGCATGTAGGGTTCTTGCTAATTGCCTTTTATTTATACTTAACCCAACACGTTATTAAAGGAAAATATGAAAATGTAGATTCAACATGGGGACTGTTATGAAACCTGTTAATCTGTGATCTGACACTAAAAATGCTATTGGCGGATATCATCCTCAGGAAACAGATTGAGCTGTATTTCCTGTCCCCTAAACCAGCCGCCAGAGTGTAAGCTACATAAAAGGTGGGAGCTGGCAGTGGACTTTTAGAGCTACTCTGCTGGGCAAGGTAATAAACCGTTCACTCTCCCCCTCCATGCTTATGCAGTCTGCCTTTGAGCTTCACTTTATATCACCCATTTTTAAATTTCCCTGCCCTGAACAGCACAGGTGATTTGTTGTATATTTACCACTGGGCAGGTGGAATTTCTTTTTTAGCTTCTCCCCACTGTGGTAATTGCCACGTCGACCTTGATGCCGATAGGATAAATGAAACATATCCACTGTCAAGATTCTGCCATTAGTAGCGCCGCAGAATTACCTTATTTCCTCTGTGATCTCTGTAAACATTTCTGATTCTGGGCATGCCCAACCATTCTGCTATACTTTCCACGACTATCAGAGAGCTCACACCGGTGCCTCAATCCAAAACATACTGTATGTGTACCAAGCAGAATGCCTCAGTCCATTTTCACTATAAATTGTGCATGCACGCTTTCAGCCAAGAGCAAAATAGCTCCTTAGGGAAAAGCTGAGACATTTTTTTGCTGAGATTTTGAGATCGGGCTCTGGGAAACAGAAATGACAGAGTGGAAGAAATCAAAACTTTTCAACCCAAAAAATGGTGTCATATAAACTTAAAGGGACTGGGGAGTTATAGCTATACACTGAATTTTATACAAAACTGCCAGTTTTGCCTGATTCTAGTGATGTAACAACAATCCTGATCCTGGAGACAGAACGGTCTCCAAATCCAAAAGGAAGATTTTAGTTGTTCACACTCTTGTGCTTTATGCTCGTCATCAACTTTTTCAGACTACTGATACAACCGACTGTTCACTAATCTCTGTCTCCCTTTGTCACAGTTGCTACACCTGTCAAGCTTTCCAGTCCACCGCAAGAAATATACCATTTATCACAATAATGAGGCAGATTTACCACTTGAAATTCCTGGTAATTTTTCAGACAGAGGTAGACACAGGCAGGCTTCTCATTTCTAGCTGACAACCATCAATTTTGCTGCTTGAAAAGGCAAGTGTCTGGTCCTCTCCAGCTGACTTTTTAATATTTCCAGCTGCCTTTTTTTGAAAAAAGAGGATCTCGTAAAAAAAAGTCTTGAATAGGCACTTGATGGCCACATACTTGATATCATGCTAAAAGACTAAAGATAATGCTACATGTCACCATCACCATCACTAATTGATAGTCATTGTAGAAACGTGAACCAGCATTTTTCTTGAATAGTGTAGAAGTAGATTGTCCTTGTATTGTAAGTATGATAAGGAAAAATGTAGATCAGACTGTTATTTTGTTTTAACATAACCCCATTTGGCTGCTTAGCTTGTATATTTATATATTGCGTATTCTTAAACAGTAAAATCAGTTCCTGGCAGACAGGCAGAACTCGGCACAACACCTTTCTTTCAATATGAAAAAAACTGTCTTTTTTTTTCATTTCGTTTTCTGGTGATTTTTTTTTTCTTGTTATACGAAATAGAAAATTAAAATCAAACCGTTTTTTAAATTTCGCTCATCGCTTTTTGACGTTTTGTGATATTCTGAAAGAAAAATCGAATGACCAAAAGATACCCGTCCCAGGATGCATTAACAATCCACAAGGAAACCACATAGGCCTACCACATTTTCAAACATATCAGTCACATATCTGCCTTAGCACCAATGAGGCCAACATTTTCTTTTTACAAATATTCAGATTATGTCAATAAATCTGCAGGAGAAACAACAATACACAAAACCAGAAAAAGCTAATAAAAACAAATCAGCCCTTTATAAACAAATTCTCTTTGGCTCTATTCCATTACTGAGCATCGATTGTGGTTCCCCATATCAAAATATGGACTAAGCTGAGTTCTGGTAACGCACGTCTATACGCTGCATTTTTAGCATTGACAGCAGCTATATTTCAGATTGGATCACACAGAAAATCCATAAATACATCACTTGTAATTGTCCACAGCCTGTCAGTGCTGCAATCAATCTGTTTTGTCATGTGTGGAGGACACAGACTTTAATGACGACCATGGTACTAGGGCTTAGTATTGTTCTCATTTCTTCCCCTGTCAGCTTTCCAAATTAAGAATGATGTTCCTATTTGTCTTGCAGTTTATTTGTTGCAAAATTGTTGATTTAGCTCAAACTAACACATGGTTTGCAGCTCCGCCCAGTAGTCCCAAGGTAGTAAATACTGTAGTGAGAGCTATTTTTGAAAGCGAGACATGGGAAGTGGGTGGGAAGAATTGAAAAGATTTGAACAGTTTCATTCTTCATGAGATATCTGACTTCTGATAAAAAATGACACCTACTCTTTCAGAATGACTGAAAGCACAAAAACAAATTCTAGTACTTTTAAAGAATAACAAACATTCAGACAGACATTACCAACCCGGCAATTTATTAGGTACAATTTCTTTCTGGCTTCTTGTAATGGCCCTGGCACATTATCCTGCTGACAGACTGTGGTGGTGGGTCATCAGGCTGCTGTTGTATTCCAAACACAAACTTTGCCAGATGATGTAACTGCAAATTATCCATTACAAAATGACAGTGACATCACTCCAGAGTGAGCTCATGGCATCACCCTCAGCACACTGAGCACATTTTGTCTTTGAATCCTAGCAATAGTCTGTGATGTCGGTACTGACGGACATGTGGGATGACAAAAAACACTTCCTCGTAGGGTCTACACCCATCGCTGACTAATACTTAGTCTGTCACTGATCCACATCTTAACGTCAGTTTTCTTCAACATAATTTAGAGTATTCAGTCATGAAGTAGGGCATGTTGAATTTTAAAACCGTGGCAGTCTTCAATGTCAGCAGACCGAGAAACTAAACATAAATAACTTTATAATGCAAACAGGGATAAAAAAAAGTAGCTGGAGTTAGTTCTACTCTGCAAAAAATGCTATCCTGGGTACATTTATGCACATTTCAGATGCTTTAGTTCCAACTTAGCCATTCATTTCTGATGAATGCCACAGTTTTAACATTCTGTACTGTATATAAATGATTCATATCTATTAGCAAGCAGCATTAAGTAGCCAAAATCCCTTTCTTCAATAATATTCTTTCACCTAAAGTGACAGAAGAAGTGGAACTTGTCTCTCTGTGTGTGAGAGAGATTCTGAATTTGTACCAGTATGTTCTTGCATGTGTGGGTGTATGCATGTAAGTGCATGGGTGTGTTTGTGTATATATTGTCCATGCATCTCATCCAGTCTTATATTGGTTCTGATGCATCATATTACCCCATCAGAGCTTGCTCGTCCAGTGAGGTCATCAGTCCGACACTAATCCTCCTTTGATAAGTCTAGCTTCACAGGAAAAGCACTGACATTTCACACTAAGGCCTTCTGCCACGCACGGATGGACCTTAGCTCTGGTGAGATGCTCTTTCATCGCGACCTTAGTGAGATGAGGGTTTCAGATTCAGATGACTTGTGGATTAGATGGCAGCTCACAGGAGACCAGGAGACAGATGTCTGTGAGAAAGGCTCGGGAGACATGGCCTCAAGAGCTGAGAAAGACGCAGCCCACTTCCTGGGCCAGGGTTAGTTAGTCAACTCAGAACAGCTTAAGGGAAAAGGCAGCTGGTTAGGCACACTGTTTGGTCCCCAACCTGTAACCAAAAGGCTTTAGGCTCAGCTCCCATATCAGTCTTGTGTTCTGTCAGTGTCACAAAGTAAAATACTAAACATCACTTGCTATATAAAAGCTTGTCTGGGTATAAACATCTGCAAAACACCTTCAAAATAAATGATCAGGGATCAGTGTGTTTCAAATGCTCCTCAAACACAACTAAGTACACTGTCACAGGCTGCAGATGTGCTGCTACTTATCCAACACAGATGCTGATATGTGAAAGACAGGTATACTGAATTACATTACATAAACTGAGAAAACAGATTAAATACTATGCAGAGGTTTTTTAATACACTACATGGAAGAAATAATACAAAACAAAAATATGAAAATGTAAATAATTTACAAAACAAATAAAAATAAGTCCATATTTAACTAGTGGGTAGGCGTTGCTATTTAAAAAACCAAACTAGTGCAATGCCCGTTTTAAACGTGTTTGCTATCTCATTAATAGTTCAATATTTTATTTAATCATGTAATCATCAACATTTAATTTCCACATCACTGCTGTTTTATGATATTATTATTATTATTAACAATAATAATAATAATAAACCCTATTTTTCAGATACGCGATCAGAAAAAAAACTGGACCACAAATTCAAAAGGACTGCTTTGATACATGTACTCACTTGTCAATCCATTAGGTACACCTAAATAAAACTAATGCATTATAATACAACTGACCTGCAATAAATCCTCCCTTTATGATGATTATAATGTTCAGTTTTTATTGAATCTGTTTAAGATGATGTTTTATTTTAATGGTCATTTGTGGTGCTGTACTGGCTTATACTGAGAGGCGTTCCTAATATTTTGTCCATCCCATTTATATGAATTAAGGTTGACAAAATCTTTGGAACACCTCTCAGTATGAGAGAGGTCCAGCCATCTCTGCGATGCACCGTTGACGACGGTCACGTGGATGAGTGGATGCCCCAGCCCTAACCGACTGTCATTTAATATTTGTCTTTTTATGTTTTGTCAAGAACCAGGCAGGCAGGAAGGAAGACAGAAAAAAAGAGAGAGAGAAAGAGAGACAGAAAGAAATAGATTAGGGAGAGGTACTTAACATCAACATGCACGGCACATTAAATTACCATCAAATGGAGTTCTATCAACATAGTGTTGACCCATAAACACTGCGAGAGAGGCATTGTTAAAGTAAGTCATTAATGTACAGCCTATGTTCGCTTCTTGTAGATACACATGTATCAAAACTTTCACTTGGAAACGATATCAAGTGTCAATGTGAAATGAAATTCAAAAAGGTTAAATGTCATGTTGTAGGCTTAATATGATTCAGACTCCATTTTCCCATATACCACAAAAGCAGCTCGCATGGCTGTAACATCCAACCTTGAACATTAACCTAACAGAGAAAAACAGAAAATTGATAACATACTAAAAGATGCACTTACGCTCCCACAACAGAGTTTATAGAAAGTTTTAAAGATGTGCTTTAAAGAAATCTGTGTTTATGTCCATGATCAGCAAATAAACTAAAAGCAACTCTTACAGTTTTAGATTCCTGGAAGAGTTTAGGATTGATGCTATATAAGAACAATGGATTAACCGAAATAAATTAATTGAATGCAACTATGGGTAGTAAAATAATAGTAAAATTTGTGATTAATTTTCTCATATATTGTAGTATAATCCCATTATTAACTTCCTGTTGAATATGGAGCAGACATAATGCTGAGGCTACATTTTTAACGAGAACGGAGGAAGAGATATATCATATTTCCCCACAAAATCACACTGGCTCAAAGTGGATTCCAGAGTTGTTTTCAAAATCCTGCTGATTACTTATAAAGCACTGAACGGCCAATTTTCTGAACTGTTACCCTGTCCCCCCCAGGAAACCCAACCTACAGCAGCTTGTTCCTCAGCATTTCAGAATAAGGTTTTTTAAGCAAAATAAAAATACGCATTCTTTCTCTACTACATACATACAGTGCTTTTAAACATACACACACGCTCGCACACCGATGATATATCGGGGGCAGTTTGGGGTTCAGCATCTTGCACTTCGACATGCAGACTGGAGGAGCCGGAGATTCGAACCACAGACCTTACGGTTAGTGGCCGACCCGCTCTACCCCCTGAACCGCAGCCGCCCAGATAACTACAAAACAAAACAAAAAATGAAAAAAATAACTAGAAAATTTTTTTTTTTTAAATCAAAAATATATGTTGCATTTTGTGAGGGAGCAACATTTTCCGCCTTAAACTGATACACAGACATTTCATGCTGTATTCCTAAGCATAACCAGGTAGTCACACTGTGCTAACCACATTACACAACAGCACCACTGCTGTGGATACTGTAATACAAGGTGAAAGCCCTTTTGCTTTCAGAGCACAGGATCAATATCATCATATACAGGTTTCAGAGACATGTTAGTTTTATGAACTAAAAGCTCTACTGTTGCTTCTGCCTCCACTCTGGTAACTTTGCACTGCAGACCTGACTGATTAAAGAAATAATAAAAACCTAACAGCTGGCCTACTGGACGGCTATTGATTTCCCTCAGCAGAGGAAGATCAAGAGGTACATTTATGATCAAACAGGGTGCAAGAAATTATACCATAGCACAAACCGACTATTGATTGGTCGGAACAGTGTGAACTGTTAAAAAGTTAACCACTGTGTACACAATTTTGCAATGTTGGTGGCAAGAGAGGAGAGGAAAGGAAGAGGAGAGAAGGAAACACTACGGGAAAAAAATAACACTGAACTGTGTGAGGTATATCCAGGGAAAGTCAGTCAAAACTCAGAACTCAATCATTCCATTAATCTGAATGAGAGCTCATCCATCAATTACACTTATTGCACATTTCAATCAACACGAGTCAATAATTTAGTTTGATATTGTCTGTCACTGCGAAAAAAAAGCATTGCGTGTTATGCGCCGAACACATTTAATATAATGGGTCTAACTTAAATGTACACAAGTGTGGCCAAGTCAATCTGTGCATGTTAACTCCGTGTGGGCAACCATGGGGAAATCCTGCCAGAAGACTGCAGCACTGCATCTGCATGCAGCTGTAAACATGCCAACTAGAAGATCACAGAGAGATGCAGGGACAGGCAGAAGGACACACAAGGGGAGATGAGTGAAAGAGGTAAAGCTCCCCATGGGGATAATAACAGAGAATATCACACACTGCAGTGTATCCATTATGAAAAGGGGTATGAGGGTACGCGACTGTCATTTTCATATATTCCGGTGACTTTGTGTTTTCGAATACATTTTTTTCTATATATCCTTCTTAAATTTTGCTTCCATATAATGACATTTACAGTATGTGAGGTTGAAAGACCACCCTCTAATTTTCCAGAAAAAGAAAATTGGCAAATAGTTGAGATGAAAAAAAAACAAAACACATTTGGGCCATGGCAGAGTTAACAAATTTGAAAACCCTCAATTTCTCCCTATTTTTGTTGAGCCTACATTTCTACCGTTTGCCTCTCTCCATTTTCAAGGTGGATTACACTTTAGCTGGCGTTTATTCAATGTTTTAAAACTCTAATAGTTCTTGCTTGACGTAATGTACATCAGTTTTCTCCCAAGGCTTGGCAAAATGATGTTTTACCGATCAGATTACATCCCATACAAGGTTTTCATGAATTAATTTAGAGTTCAGGCTTTCCAAAAAAAAAAAAAAAAAAAACCAAAACAAAATCTTTAATATTATTTCTTACTTGTAATGCAACGACTTGTCAGACAAGCACTGGTCAATAACAATTAAAAAAAAAAAGGATAAAATTAAATTGTCTTTCTCTTCCTACAAGAATTTCAACTGGTTTCTCTGTCTTCCGTTCCTTCTCAACATCCTGTTTCAACATGAAACACGTTCAATTATAAATGTCGGATGCTCACAAACTGCCTTTTCATTTTGACTTTTATATGTGATGCAGCACAGGCTACAGTAGCCTTTGACCAAGCCGACAATGATGCTGGACAATGAGTGCAAGTCAAAAGATCCATCATGATAAACACAAAGTGATACTTTGCATAAAACAATATTGACTTGTTTGGTTCATTAACCAAGTGAAAACATGAATAAGTGATTAATTGAATGAACTAATGACTTGGTGTTGTGGAAAGCACGCCTCCAACACCTCCTGCCACATCAAGGTATGTCACTGCCTCCCTCTGGTACTGCAAGGAAGCACAAACCTCACTAAGAAGCAGAGTGCCTCCAACACCATTCTTAGCTCTTTATAGGTCTTTATCAAAGCTGAACTGGCCTCAATTGTCACTTCAGTTACAATTAAGCATGCAAGAATTTCCCTTTTTGCCTATCCAGTGGTACTAATTCACCAGTAGAGGTCAGAGAATGAAATTGAAGCCCCTGCAGCAGGTAAACTCAGTATCTTGCTGAGACTTTATGCCAACCAGATGGACAGGGTCTAGAATCAGGCCGGTTGAATTTTAAAGAGTGCTCATCCAGAACTGTAGGAGAACCTCCTAATCAAGTAACTTGAGTCATCCGCTGCTTAGTAATCTGAGATGAGAAACTGATTATATATCAGCCCTGTCTGCCTTCTGAGGCATCTGATTAGTGATAATGTGGTGAAAGGATCCATTTATCCAAAACATGCATTATGGTACCAAGGCGTAATGACGTGAATCGGATATCGAATGCACGAGGGAGGCAAAAAAGGTTACATCAAAATAGGATGCCAAAAAAGCAGCAAATTACATTTGCTGCAAGCATCAATGTGGTAGTGACGCCATAGATATGATGTTACTCAGTAGAACTGATCTAATAGAAAAGATGAATTAACGGGTTGAATAAGATTCACAAGCAAACAGTAATGGAGTAATGATTGAATGCAGGGAGGATTTAAACAATACTGTTTCTCACCAGCCAAAACAATGGATGTAGTCTCACTATTTTCAGCCTGATATCTGTGTGTGTTTGATAAGAGGGTCCTGAGCATCCTTACAATATCCAGCTCCTTTACTTTTCTTTCAGTATCATCCACCCATCATCCACCCCAACAACCCCACTCCCTTCCTCTCCTTCAACCCCCAACGTTCGTCCCCTGCTCTCTCCATCTTCATAGACTCCATAATGACATTTGGTCACTGTAAAGAGCCATGACGGTGCTGTTAACTGTGAGGAGGAAGGTGTTGTCACGGTTACCTGATGTAGCATGGGGCTGGACCATCTGCCATGCAAAAGACAGCTCCCCGCTCACTACTGTAATTACACAAAACCCCAAGAAGTCAGGGAACCCTGGCATACATGAGGACAAGAGGTGTCTATGAGTGACAGAAAAAGAGAGAGAAATAACTGGGAGTCATCCAAGTGTGTGTGTGTGTGTGTGTGTGTGTGTGTGTGTGTGTGTGTGAGTGGGCATATGTATTTGTGAAAGCCAATGGGAGAAGTAGCTGAAATTGAATAAACTGAGCTATTAGTAAGTTTAAACAGAACTGTGACATTTCTGTCCAACAACAGGATGTCCCAATCCGATCAGGGCAGATAGAGGCATTTTTTGATACATCCATCCGTTCCAGCTACAGTACACACTGAAACACTGAAACTTTTTCCCCACTTTAGCGAGCAAGGCAACCATGAAGTGCACAAACAAATAAACTGCAGCCAGAAGTTTCAATAAATGATATCCGCACTGAAAGCGAGCATTAGCAACAAATGGTGCTTAAATGGTCAATTTGCTTCATGCTGAGTGACATTCTGCATGTGCATCACACCTCTGAAGTGCTGCTGTTGGCTGTACACTGCATTTGAACTTTACCTTTTTGTTCATGCTGGGAAAGACACCATCAAAATATCAAAGAAAATCTGTCATATTTTTTTCAATGCACGGCTATTAATTTGTCACACAAATCTAAGTAACAAAGCTATTTTATTGCAGCCATACTTTGGGCTAAGCGTTCCCTGTGCAGAGATATTATGTAGGTATATATAAAGATTCATGTCGCTCCTTAATAAAGGACATCTCCTTAAGCTCAACTGATATATACTTGTGTTCAAGAATAGACACTGTTTAACTTATATGATGATTTTTTCCTGCGAAAAAGTAACAGTCACAACCTCAGGATCCGCTGTGTTTACGGTATACACTTATTGATGGTCCAACTGCATGGTTAAAATTTTGAACGATAAAACATTCCCATGTATGGGTAAACAACAATGTTAACAGGTTTATAAAGCATCTACATACTTAACTGAAACATATCATGGACTGTGGCACAGAGGTGCAAATATCATACGGTATAGCACAAGCTTGAGTTTTTTATTATTATTACAAAATCAATATGTATGATTAACTTTTACAGCTGGTTTTCAGGTACAGCAGAAATATTATATTTGTTTGAAATTTATCATTTTTAATTAAATTTGTAAATAAGCCACTGCATTTCTAAAAACCATTTGTACGATGTTGTCATAGCTTCAATACAAAACCCCAGAATAGACATAGCCTTTTCATTATGCTTAGACTTATAGTTATGATAGATGCAGAGGGATTGAACATTATCTCTTTGATCAGTTCATTGGGCCTAAGCTACAGACTTTCAAAACTGTGTGAAACAGTGGATTAATGAAATCAGGAATGAAAAGTGTTTATTTTACTTCTTATGAGCTGATATCAGACCAGTGTGTGTCTTTGAAACAAGGCTATCGCATTTACAAAAGAATAACTTTTTCATTATTTCTATTTATGACACCCAAATCTCTTTTGATTAAATAATAAAATCTGTGTTTGAATTTAGGTGATATTGTTTAGTTCTAGAGGTTTCATGATTCATCTGTTATTCATCTAGTAAGCTTATTAAACTTGGTTTCAGCAGCTCCCCTTTCCTTCAATATGCGTGCAATATGTAGCACAGAACAAGGTACAGTACTGGCTTCCATGCCTCTTTCCACATGGAAGACACCAATTACTTTGTGGTCTTTTTCAGATAGGCTTTAAAGCGTACTTGTTTTGTTATATCTACAGTATTGATAATGTCCGATACAAAAAATGTTTAAAAAAAAAACAAAACTGTGAAGATAAATGCAATAATTCTGGCCTAAGGGCCAGATGTGGCCCACAAAGCACTATTTATTAAGCCCTTGTCAATAGCACTACTACAGGAATATTAAATTGATTCTCTGTCTGAGCTAGTCGTTGAATTGCGATAAAATCACAATACTGCTATTAGAATACTAACATTATATTTCTCCATAGTGTCAGTCCATGACTGGACGACCCCCTGACTGTGTGCATATAGCCTTGCAGCTGTACAGGTTTCCTCCTACAGCCCCATCTGACCATGACAGACTAAACCATTTGCCTCCATTTTCTCCAACCTGTATAAACAGATGGTTTTATTTTTTTCCCAAACAATGAGATCTGCTTCTCTGAATCAAGTTAAATCAAATCCGTTTATTGTCATTTTTACCCTACATTTCTGCAGGGCATAGTTGCTGCAAACTGAACATACCATGTGATGATCCTTCTAATCACTGTGTCAGATCCCAACATATCTTTCCTAACACTCAGTCTGGACTTACAGTGCTAAATGAAGGCATATGTGGCCTTTGTCGTGTGATGTAGTGCCTCTGCTCTTTTTCTCTGAAGGTAAATGTTATCGGACCAGTTCCTCACTGCCGAGGCCGTTCCTTTTTTGGAACCACTCTTCCAGAACAGAGCCAGCAGCAATGTTACCTTTACTTTCAGCCAAGCGTGTTGCAGATGTACATAGTCATGACATTAATACATCAACAATTAACAACGTTGTTGACATCTTGATTCACTCTTAACTATTTTTTTATTATATTACGATGTACACAGGTATAATCATGAGCAATATGATACTGCACACCCCTGTTCAGGTCCAGTCAAAATCAACAACTACTTCACCAGACCAGGGTGTTTTTTGTAATAAATAGATAAATCTCACACTTCACTGTTCCACAGTGATAAGGCAACTAGTGGATTTTACTTGTTCATCCCCACTGTTGAGCATGTGAAAAATCTCTCAAGACAAGTAGCTCTTACAGTCAACATTCCTGTGCAGCGACCTTAATGAAACAAGTAGCAGGAGAATGTGATTTCAGCTGTTGCTCGGCTCCTTGCCTTTCTGTCTCTAATCCCCTGGCATCAGCACATAGTGAGGGTGAGTGGACTGGACACTTCGGAGCAAGGATCACAAACAGTCCCTTTGGGGATGGTTACCAAGGGCAACAGCATAGGTCACACACGGGTATCACTGCACTGCATTGACCAAGCAAAGAATTTGTTGAATAGCAAACTACTGCTGCTGCACTTTTTATAATAAAGTGCAAAAAAAGCAATTAAGAACCAAATTTGGTTTATACTGCCTGGTGATCCAATTAAAACTGAAGCCCTGCAGATAGCAGTCAGCTTCTAATGAGGTAAAATTCACAGCATTAGCATTGCCTCTTCCTGACTGTCTCCAATATAAGAACTTCCTTCTTTTTGCCTTTTCATATTTTCCTTCCTGTGGGCATGTCCTGTACTGAATGTCTGTAGAAAATAAATATGTGTGTTTGGAGTTATTATCGCTCTCTAATTTACCGTAATGAAAGTGCTAGCCTGCGCTGGCGGATGAGCCATTTTAATTTAAGCATCGAATGCAGGCCTGCATATTAATGACCTTATTTGCATAAATCATGTCACTCCACTCGGGATTCCAATTAAACCCTTGATTAATTGCTCGGCTGACCCGTTAAATAGAATCCTTTAAGTGGTTCAACAGGCCACCACAGCCTGTTGACACACACACACACACACACACACACACACACACACACACACACACACACACACACACACACACACACACACAGACACACACACAAACACACACAGACCACTGTAAATTCACACATGATTTACTCTGAATAAAATTAATCAGAAGAAAGGGATCTGCTAATTTTGAAATGTGAACAGCTTATGGAAAGTGTGAAACCTGCAGGATGAAATGAAGAGTCCACAGCATATCTCACCAAGTCAAAATTCAGTTTAGGAGAGAGACGCTTCGCTTGTTCAACTAGATAATGATATCACTTTCACTGATAAAGATGAAAACCACGCCACAGGAAGTCTTTCTGTGTGTGAGACGAGACATTTTCCTAATTCCCTATTTTTCTGGTACTATAAGCTTTTGGCTTGCATTGCAGGGAAAGAAAAACAATGTTTTATGCAAGAGAAAGCAAAAAAAAAAAAAAAAAAGGTGGTTCACACAGATTGCATTGTATATACATTTACTACTCTTCTCAGTCTGGACAATTGTGGAAACACCTCTATGACCTTGTGGCTCCCTTTCTATTTAATACTGTTTGTACACTCTAGTGCTAGTCAGTAAGAGGTCAGAGGTACTGTTATTTATATGTGCTCCTTATTTTCACAAAAACCCTTATGAGTGCTGCTGGGCTACATCTGCTCTGCGTTTGAGTATAAGGCCTGAAAACAACTGACAAATGAAGTCTAATTATAGGGGCTGCTGTTCGAGCCAAAACTTTAAGTTGTAAAAATGTTCAGAAATTGTCAAAGATCAAAACCATTTCAAAAAGCACTTTATGAGATGATCAGAGAAGTTATTAATATACAGGAGACAGGGCTCTCTATCAGTTTATGATGGAGAAATGTGAAACATTATGATGGGGTGGCATTGACTGGCCAATCAAACACACCAGCTGCGAAACAACAACAGCTTCCATATCAATAAATGACATTTTAATGACATGATATTCTTCGATGGTACCATCAGCTCCCTGCTGGGTACAAAATGACTATTTACCATGGCAACGACAAGTATATTGGAGTGTTGTAAAACAGCCCTCTGTTGGATGTTGTAATCTAACCGCAAAGGTGGCTTGGAAAAATTATAAACCTCCATGCTGTTTACGGCGTTTCTTCATATGGAATATAAATTTTAAGAGTTCTCACAACTCATGCTCTCAACTACATCAACATGAATGGATCACAGAACTGACACAAAAATAAAGCTGACTGAACGGACTAAATGTGATGTATCAGAGTACATCAAGTTTCAGGTTTTCTGCGTGATTTCAAGCAAGCAGCGTATTAATCTGGAGTATGGGGTCAGGTAATGAATGACACAGATCGTCTGTAGCAGAGCTTCACATCCACCTCAGGACTGTCAGCTCTGCATGCCTGCTGTCTGTCACTGACCCTCAGGTCACAGAGCTGGCCTCTGGCAGCCTGACTGACAGTGTGTGTGTGTGTGTGTGTGTGTGTGTGTGTGTGTGTGTGTGTGTGTGTGTGTGTGTGTGTGTGTGTGTGTGTGTGTGACCAATTCAATGGTAAAGTGTGTACTGTCAACCAATACTAGCTTATCACAGATCAGTCTGATTTATAGGCTCCATTTTCATGTATAGTTGAGTTGTTGTTTTCCAATATAATATGAAATTTAAGATATGAATTTTCATATAGTTGTAATGTATTTGTTTTTATTTATACTTATTAGTACCCGGAACAATTAGTCAAGTGATTAATTAGAGTTGATTGAAAGAAAAGTCTTTTATCAAGGCAACATTCCAAGCATTCGCTGGTTCCAGCTTCTTTTCTGTGGAAAATTGTTGCTTTTATTGGGAGCAATTTGAGGACATTACCTTGAACTCTGGGATATTGTGCTTGTAAATTTTCACTATTATCTGAGCTTTTAACAACTAGAGATTTTGATGCTGAAAATAACAGATTATTCAATAATGAATATATTTCTTTGTTGCAGCCCTGGTTAAGCTTTATTTATTTACTTTTCTCAATACTATCATAACTCTTAACTAACTCAAGTTGAAGGTTGTTAAAACTTTTTACCTTATGTGCTTATTTAAAAAAAATATATCACCTCAGATATCGAGATAAGTATTTGCATTCAGTATGTCTATATGTGTCCTAATAGGAGTGTCAAAAATGGATAAACGCAGAGATTGGGGGGGGGGGGGTAAGGTATATGTGCCTGAATCATGCTGTTCATGCTGTACATGCTGTACATGCTGTACCTGCTAGACTTGGCAAGGACAGGTGCTGTCATCTGACCCTCTCCTCCGTTTCTCTGGCTTAATGCCAACCTGCCCGGGCACATTGGATTAATATCTTCTGGCCTGTTACGTGGCTCTGTCCTTACATCACTGTCCTCTGCTGCTGACTGTGCAGTGAGCTGAAAACACCAGTGTATCCAGTATGCCAGTGGTGCCATACTGGATTTCAGTATCTTTGAAAAAAGGAAAATAAATCCTGCACACTTACGCAATTACAACATTTAGTAACGCAATACACCAGTGTATTGTTTCAGCCGTTACTGAATTTCATCACCGAATGAATTCTCCATGAATTTCTCCAGTTTTAAAAATATCTGGCTCTGTTCTGACGCACCTGTATGACACCTACTGCATGTGCAAGTTTTGGCTAATCTTCAAGCCATACTCAAGTTCACCAAAGGGTGTCAAAGGCAGAATCGTGGAGTGAGAGAGGCTAGTGATTTTGGAGGCTGCAACACAGACTTGCCTTTTTGACTTCTGTCTTGGAGGATTTAGTTACGTTAGGCTGAAATCTAATCAACATTATCTCAGTTAAAGTACTATTTCAATTTTAAATGTATTTGATGAAGAAAAGAAAAGAAATACTATCAGGAAATATTGCTTGTTATGAGCCTGACTTTGGTTTTACAGTAAGTTTCCTGTTGTACCAGTCACTGAAGACAAAATCAAGATAAGTTCACGATGGATTAATTAAGATAAAGTCACATAAAATTATATCGTTTATTTGATGACGAGGAGGAAAGGATAACTGCATTTGTAGAGTATGTGTACTGTGTCTGCATGCTGTGTTTGCAGAAAATCTCTCATGGCTTTTTCTTGGCTTTATTTGAGTCGTAATCCTTCCATTTTACACATTTGCTGAATAAAATAAATATTTTCATAGAAGATACAGAAAATTTCTCCCAAGTAATCTTGAGGAGAAAAATGTATTATTTTGGAATTGTTTCTGAATTTGCTTTGCTTGGTACAGATGTATCTTCAGGATCAAAAACTCTGCAAATAAAATGGCCTACTCTGAATTATAAGAGGATCTCTGAGTTGTCAGTCTACATATAAGCGCATATAGCTTGCCAGATTTCTCTCTGGGAATTTTATCATGACAATAGCGCAGCTACCTTGGGGCCCTTTTAAGCCTCCCTCATTTCATTTCCATCTCTGTTTCTCTCTGAGTTCGGTTACATTTGGCTGTGCATCACCATGGCAGCGGACACTGGCTCTCATGCCTGACTCAGACATCATTCAGAGCATTTTAGTTTTGAGTGAGTCATAATGAGTCCCACTCTCCGCTGCTACAGCGCTGAAAATAGGCTCACTTTCCCCCTTAAGATTTCTCTGGGGAGAACGTCTGTGATCATCTCTCAAAGCACTTCTTTCATTCTGCAACAAACATGTCCCGAAATAAAAAAGAGCTAGGAATGTTGGGATCTAGCCAAGTGGATAAAGGAATTTTTTTCTGTAAACAGGATATGCACGCAAGGACAGAGAAATACTACATAAACACACAGAAGCTGTGCGTACAAACTGAGACAGGCTACTCTTCTATTCATGCACACGTAACCTATAGTTCTGACAGTCAAATGAGAGCCAAAAGATGCTAAATTCATTATGAACTTCTCCATTAAATTTCGCTATTAATATAAAGCCTACTCAAATTCATATTTTTCCAAGTATATTTTGCATAGGCAACTATCTTACGCAGTTTGTTTTTTATGTACCACTATTGTGTGCTTATGTACAGTACCTACTATATTTATGTAAGAAAATATTTTACAGAAGTATCTACACTAATACAATTTTTTTTTTAAATTTAAAAATCACAAAATAAAAAAAAATTTATAATGGTTGTGTGATATTTATACTGCGTGAAACAATCACATCAAATCTTCCATCTATTTTAAAAACTGTACTATTACATCAAGCTGACATGCTCAAATAGTTTAATTTACATTTCCCAAAAGTTAAGCCTCAAACACAGTATTTGTTATGTTTGATAAGCTTTGTGTCTTTACACAAAGCTTATCTCAGTTTGAGCAGTTTTTGGCCTTGCGACACAAGTTTATAGAAACTGAATAGATGAACCTACACAGAAGGTAAGAAGTTAAAATCAACCTATCAAATCAAGACAGAGCCCTGAGCAATAGGACTGAAATTCATTTGGTTTGTATGTGCAGAGTCTGTGTGTGCCTGTGTGTCCGTTGTATGTGTGCGCATGTGTGTGTGCGTGTATGTGCGTCACACATGGTTTTCTGTGACACAGCCTCCAGGCCCACAGCTCTGCTAAATGAGAAACTTCCTTTTCATTGTGATGGGAAGGGAGGACAAGGGAGACACGAGGAGGGAAGGATATTCCCCTGCCAGAAATTTGTAAATGAGATTTGCTAACCCTGGGCACGACCTCCATTCTGGTTCCCACATCTAGGGAAAACAGTCATTTCTGTCTCTCCATTTCTTCTATCTCTGATATCTATACACTCAAACTAAGCGAGATAATGTGGGGTTTGCCTCTGTGCTGGCCTGTCAGTCATCAAGACCTGTTTTTCATTTACCCTTTACACACCTGCAGAACATTGCCACCAAATACTTCTTGGATCTTTTTGTAGCATATTCTAAGAACCTGTAGGCTGAACTTTACTACATTGAAAAAAAAAAAAATCAGTTAAGATATTACCTGATTACTTGTTTCAAATATTTTCCAGTGAGACATCTTACGGGCATACTTTGTGTTATCCAGTGCTTCAAACCCTGCCTATCTAGTATTACAATTAAACACAGAGAAAGAACAGGAAGATGTTATTATAGTTGAGGTATGTGTAGCGTCGTATTGGGGCTTTTTTTTTTTTTTACGACAAATTGCGACAATCAACATTATTAAATGTGTGCAAGTGAAACAGAAGATTAAGAAGGTGGAGTTGGTGAAAAAACAGTGTGAGTGTGGTTATCAATCTTGGATGTGAGATTTTTTTTTTTTTTTTAAACATGATTAAATTATTTTATATTTGAAATCAAAACTTAAAAATGTCAGCTGATTTAAGTGACACGGGCTTGTTTTGCAGTGTCACAGAATAGTGATAGTGAAACAATTATGTTATAAATTAATTAGGTCAAAGAAAATAAACATTTTAAAAAGTGATAAATAATTTAAGTTATTTGTCAAAAACAAAACAGTAAAAAAAAAGTGAATGTGTTTAATAATTTTGACATCTAAACTAGACTGCTAGTCTAAATTGCAGCCCTATTTAGCAGACCTGTTCCTTTGTATTTGGCATTTCTAAATGTTTTGTAGGTTGTTAGGCTGGATAAGTATGCAGAGCAGAGAATTAGAATTTTGGCATCAAAAGAGACCTACAATTTTTATTTAGCTATTTATTCAAGAATTGTACATGATCCTCTTCTGTGTGGAAATGTTACCTTATTTAGGATTAAATGATATGTCGTGTGTGTGTGTGTGTGTGTGTGTGTGTGTGTGTGTGTGTGTGTGTGTGTGTGTGCTTACCCATATTTTTGTTATTCACAGATTAGGCCAATGAAGAATTATTCTTGCAGTGCTCTTCTTATCAGTCATTTGGTTCACCAGCCTTATGAAGAAGTCACTGATCAATTCATAGAATTCACTGTGTTTTGTCACCTTCTGTGATGCTTTTAACATCATTCTTGTATTCAGGAACCTGCCATATGCTGTAATTAAGTTCCACAACATGTTGTGAAATATACTAATTTTAGCAACCATATTCCTCAGTAGACCGACTATAATATACAGTATGTCTCTAACAGCACTGAGCCTTTATTACTAAACATAAGATCAAGAAGTCTCTAAGCATCACACCTTATAATGTGAAAATTTGATATTTTTTAAGTTTTCATATTGCTGTTGGGTGAATATGGAACGTGCCTATAGCTAATATCAATGTGATCCTGGATTATACATATAATTTTCATAACAACAACATTTGTAACTCACTAGTTTGTGCTTGATTTAATACCACATTCTTTTATTTTATAATTTCTGTTCTATTATTTTTAATAAACTTTCTGCAATCATGTCACCATTTTTATATTTTATACCTTGTGTATGTTATTCTATCCGCCCTCTGCAATTACGACAAAGCTTCATATTACTGTCCTTTCAATCTGTTGCCTACAATCCAGCTCTATAAAACAACAGCTCCATGATACAACATTTCAATATGATCAAGACAGTAAACAGTCTCAAAGACGTTCCATTTAGAATGACTGTGAGTAGCAACAGAGCACAAGCTTGCAACAAAGAGCTATCTATCTGTCCAATAAAACCACCGTGTGTGCTAAAAATAGGTCCATTCAGAACAGTGTAGAAAGAGGATCTGCTGGCACAACAGTCTGCTCTCAAACCCCCACCACCCTTCCGATGGGATTTGCCTACCCTGTGCCAGTGACCCAGTCTCCTAGCTTTTTCCTTCAATGCCTGGTAAGGTCTCCTAAGACAGTGATAAACATCATTACCAGTGTTAGTTAAATCTGCTGTTGGCAAGACATAGGAGCGAGGGGATGTGTATTCTCATACAAAAATTTAGAAACAAAAAATGGAAAGCACATGCTTGGTGAGTACAGCTATAGGGCCATCCATGCCATTTCTTTGAGTACAAAAAACACACATCTAGAGACTGAGAGGACACTGAGGGCGATATTAATAAAGCACACCTGAGTGAAGGCCTAATCAGGCAAAATAAGTGAAAACACCTGTGTGAGTGGATCATCGTGGCCATGCAGGGCCTTTGCATGATTTCAGTGGCTTTTTAACTTAGTAGTTACAACAGTTAGTGTTCGGCAACTACTCAGTGCAATGCTGGACATTGGCAATTCAAAAAAAGAAAAGGAAGACTTAATGAAAACTGCAGAAAATAATGGAGTCAATAGATGGAAGAGGAGAGTGTGATTGGGATTAGAAGGCAATCTGGATTAGTCAAAGGATCTGGGGCTGATGCTGCTGCTGCTGCTGCTGCTACTGCAGGCATCGGATGACACGCACATAAATGTGAAGTCAGGCTGAGAGACCGAGACAAAAAATGTATGTGCATATCCATGTGCGTACGTGGTGTCATTTGGCCTCTTACAGCTTACACAAGCCTTCTGTAAATTTACAGGATGAAACCGTCCATTGTAATATTTTAATTTTATCAGACAGAAACCCCTTCAGAATAGGACTATGAGATATACTGTATATTGCCCTACACACTAATCATGCACTGTGTAATGGCTCTTTGCTTTAATATCTATAAAGTTAACAAAGCACTGGCACAAAGTCAAATATGTATTCTATCCTTTTCGGTACAATTGGCTCATATAACAAGCAGACTAATAATACTTGAGAAATAACTTAATTACCGCTCTCTCTCCACAGCCCTCTAATTATAGCCTTTACAAAAGAGCAGCAGTAATGCACTTTTAAGTGTAATGGGAGTTTGTCTAATTAGGCCTATCACACACAGGCACACACATGCACACACACAAACTTACACACTGGTGGGAAAACTGTCTTTCAGTAATTAGCAGTGGTGATGAAACCATCTATTACCATTTCATTTACACACCATCAAAGGGCAGAGTCAGCTGACCTGTGTACTTGCATGCAGCCAAGCTTTGCCAACAGCTTTTGAAACAGTAGTATCTTTATGACACAAGACACACAGCACAGCGTGATACACTAGCTGGATTGCCTTTTTAATTTCCACAATCACTTAAAAGCCAGTACAGTATTTTATATCTCCATCTGTGGTGTTATTGAGTGGGCAGGCGCGGTCTAAATGCTGCAACTAGTAGGGCTGATTACACAGTCTAACAAGGTGTGAGTATACTGTATGTATTACAGGGCCCAGGGAACACAATAGAGGTGTCTGCTCTTACTTCACAGAGCCCGTGGGGTTCCCTAATGACGCCCCCGTGATGTAGCCAGCGAACCCACCAATTACCCCACCCAGAAAGTCATCAGTGTTCAGGTATTTGTTCCAAACTTCAACAGAAATACATATGTACCTTACTTGGCCTGGACTCCACAAGCCTGAGGCTGAAATGACGTAATTTAAATACATCCTCACAAGTTTTGCCAAGGTAGGGGATATTTGCTTTTTCTCGTTTTCATCCAAATGAATGGCATTTGCTAGTGTTGCCAAATCTTCAAACTGGATACATGAACTATCTCATAAAATAATTTTCAGATGTGGCCAAAAATAGCATGGGGCATTTTGAAACAGTTTGCGGATTTTCAACCCTATTCCATGGACACGGGGATGGCGTATCTATAACGTCCACAATAATTGCCAATGCTCACTTTGTGGGGAAGACGAGGGAAAAAGCACTTGCCAACCATTGTAGCAACCCAGAGTCAGTCCCCACTAGGATTGCTTCCAGCTTGGCTGGACACAGTAGGCAGTGTTACGGTTAGGAAGCCAGTGAATGACACTTGTCCTTTTCTTTGCACTAATAACTCCTACTTTTAATGTGAAAGGGGTTAGGATCTGAGGAAGGCATTAAACTTCTTGTGCATTATACCCCCCTCTTTCTTTTGGGTATTGACAGGCCTGGTTCCATGTGAGTGAAGACACATGGCTGTCCAGAACCTTCCCAGGACACCAAATATTGATATTATACCACTTTCAGACAGCAGACCCACATATGACGCAAGTCTACTCAACGTGCATCCGACACACGTTGGACCCATTCACGAGACAGCTGTCACCCTGCTTCTCACCGTCAGCAGAGACTCCAGTCTGCAGTGTAGTAAACACCTCAATGATAAACCTAAACCCTGAATTACATTTAATAGTTTACCAGATAAAAGTTAAGTTTCAGTTTCACCTCTCTAATCACCCAGTTATGCACTATTTCTCTCTCTCTCTCTCTCCCTCTCCAGCTCCCTCTCTCTCTGTCGGTGGGTTGGTTAAATGTCATTTAAATGTCAGTATAATTTAATTAATTTCGATTCCTGGTAGCAATGTCAGTTCACCAAAGATGGGCAGCGTCCGATCTGTGTTCGACCCTGTTCGAGAGGAGGGCTGTGAAGGAGGGTCGGCTGACATGGGTTGACGCATACAGGTAGACCCCCGACGCGGGTTTAACTGACGTCACTGTGTAGGTCTGAATGAGGTATTAGAAAAACACATGCAAGAAAACACATTAAAAAAAATATATATATCACAGGAGGCAGCTGTAGCGTCTTAGTTACTTCTACCTTCCATATGATTACTTCAGATGTAGCCATTAGGAACCAGATATTAGAGCCAAATGGTAGTATTCATGCTGCATTTGCCCACCCACATAGCCAGTACTGCAGTGAGTTTCTCTATATTTTTATTTCCCTTTGTATATTAGTATTCTTTATATTAATAATGGCAGTGCAGAGGGAGAAAAGCAACAGCTTGGTTTTTATAATATAATCAAAGCTAAACTAAAATAAACAACCAAAATCAACCAAAACAAAAGAGCAAGTGACTCCTTAGGATGTGTTACTGCGCTTTAAAGCTGTAAAAGCATACTGTATTGCTGCAGTTTAATAATATACTGTGACTAGTGTTTCTTTTAACAGTAGCTACTACAGCTAATATGGGTATGTTCACTGATTTACCCTTGTCAGCTGTACACAATTAGCAGTTGTCTGGTTGTGGTAAATATGAATAAGAAATGCTTGCTTTCTGAAGGTGTAAATGGAACTTCAAGCTAGGTGAACATGTTCACTTCCCAAGCCAGTCTCATCTGACAACTGCCCATTTTTTGCTATTCTAATGCAAAAATAGTATGTTGTGTTTACAACTAAATACATGCCAAAAATTATTCAAACATCAAATTACACTATTTATTATCTTACATTGTGTGGTGTATGTTAAGTCAGGACTAACTTGATTTTATATTAATAAATGTCATGGTAATTTAATGTTGTACTGTTTATAGATGTAACATTGATTTATTTCTTGTATATTTTTTAGGTTGACTGAATTCATAAAATAAACATATGAAGTGCAGCTTTTCTTAGCCATGTGCATTTCTACACCCTACCACACACAACTGCGGTTTCAAAGTCAATGGAAAATCATTTCTTAATTTTATGAGGCCCTCTTGAGCCTAGATTGGTGTTTTGAACATATCAATAAATAAATCC
The DNA here is from genome assembly GCF_016859285.1 of Xiphias gladius. Classification (NCBI taxonomy): domain Eukaryota; kingdom Metazoa; phylum Chordata; class Actinopteri; order Istiophoriformes; family Xiphiidae; genus Xiphias; species Xiphias gladius. Next base: position 17,430,634 of record NC_053423.1, on the reverse strand, counting down.
CACTTTAAATGTAACATTGTCACTGCTGTGATTACATCCGCCAAAGAGGTTATGTTTTCACCCGTGTCCATTTGTTGGTATGGTTATTTGTCAGCAGGATAACACAAAAACTACTGCAATGATTTTCATCAAACTTGGTGGAGGGATGGAGCATGGGCCAGGGAAGAATCCATTAAATTTTGGTGCGGCTCCAGTTAAAGCCTAGGGAATTTTTCATCACTTTCCTTAACATTGCGTGATAGGGCATTTTTCACCTTGCTGAAGGTAGGCACTCTACTGACTGCCAGTCTAGTTTTTATGTGTTTTCATTTGGACCCACCAACTCTTAACACTAACGCTTCTCAGTGAAGTCGTAGTCATGTGTTTCTTATCATTACACCCTGTTCAATTTTGTAAATGTTGTGTATAAGAGAGTAGACATGCAATTTCCCAGCACAAAACAGATATAATAAGATAGATTTTTTATGTCTTGCATTTTTTCATTTGTTTGGGATTACATAAAGCTGTGTAAAACTTTCAATAAAACACACAAGTGACCAAAAAAAAAAAAAATCTCATATTGCTCTTTTGCTTCCTCAAGATGTTATGAAGGCTGCAAGCCAAGTCTCATCTAAATATTGAAAAATATTGACGCTAGGGGCTTGATTATAATTAATCAAACGACATTTCCAAGTGGAAACAGATTTTCCAAATGGAAATATTTGACCGCATGTGTCAAGACTAAACACTGTAGCATCTGTCAGAGCAGTCAGAGTAGAGCTGAGGTCATCCCCATGTGAATACTATCATCTTGAAGATGTCCTGAAAAATACAGATATTCTATGTCGGGACATTTCTTGCTTATAGTGACAACACTATGGTAAGTCATCATCATTTAACAAAGCTAATGCTTTCTTGTCTGAGGTCGGATTTGTGTGATATACAGTATACAATATCCCAGATATAACGAGTATATAAACCATTCCCATATGCTAGAAAAATAGAAATAAAAATGGCACCAGCAGCTGTCTCCATTTATGAATATGATCTACCCCCAAACTCCACACACTTACTGGGACTTGATTTGAGCTAGAGACCAGGAAACAAGTGGAGAAAACGAAACAGTACATTTTTGTAGGCAAATCAAAAGTACACACAGTTTGATAACATGACTACCATGAAAACAGGCTAATGCTGTCAAAATTGGCCAAAAATGACATTTGATTATTCCTTCTAAAAGAACAAATAGGTTTCGAACCATTCGAATATCTGTTTTTGCACATAATGTCCATAAAAGGGCAAAACAATACAACAAGAGGCATAACTACTTGGGTTCATATTTTAAAGATATGCCCTCAGGTTGCTAGTGCCGGAATGGTAGGCTTACTGTACACCTTTATCTCTAAGCTCCACAATTTTGCCGTCTACTGACTGAAATCCGAAGTATATCCAAACAGGGCTTTTTAGATTGCTCAGAATGCAAATCACTCTCTCTGCGGCCAAGTTGGGTTCTATATCAAGTTCTTTCTACTGATATCTTTTTTTTTCCTTTAGAAAAAAATGGTATAAAGGCTTTCTTATGAGTTAAATGTATTTTCATATTTGTCATAATACAAAACCAACAGTGGCTGTAATAAATTCATAGAGTTCTAAAGGTATATGTATTAAGACCAAAAACATCAACATACACGTTTTCATCTTCCCATTTCATCTCGCTCAATACAAACATCTCAGTTTTTCACAGCTTTTTCATTGTTGTTGCACCCAGAAAATGGCTTACCTAAAACAGTAATATTGCTAATCATGTAAAAATTATTTTTCCTCTCATTCTTTCCAGTTTAAAGATATTGTGTGCAGCTGATCGGTATATCTGTCTATCTGTATATATCTTCTGTTTTGAAGAGTGCTTGTCAGTGCTTACATTTAGAGGACCAGTTCTGATCATTTGTTTTGCATTGTGTTACTACTGGTGTAATTCTAAAACCAATTACTGTCGGCCCCTTTATGTGTACCCACTACCTAACAAGATACCCCTTTGCTATGCAGAATGGCCACAAAAAACAAGCCACATGCCACTGGAGTTAGTAAAACATGTAATCCATCCATTCCCTTTGAGGCAGTGGTTGTCAAGCTCCATATTATGTTTCTGTAATTCTATCACAAACGATCACCTATTTACATTTTTGTAACTTTGAGAGCTAAAAGGATGTGCAGTCTATAACCAGAAATGAAAAAATTAAACATATTTTCTGGCCAGATATACAACTCTTGAGAATTCCACTCTGCGAAAACCAGGAATGAGTATTGCTAATCTAGCACATTTGGCAAATCTGCACATCTTCCTTGACCTTTGCTTTGCTGCTAAGTCATCACAAACTCAGAGAGTTAACAGTTCCCAGTCTTTACACTGAGTCAGACACAAACTCATTCAAACTCTGTATACTCCAGAGACAATTCATTAAGAAATGAAAATGCAAGGGGATGATTTTTTTTTTCTCCCTAAATCACAGCAAAGGATTTTCCAGATGGCCTCCTAAATAGGGTGTTCTCATGCTTATGTTCCCATGCCAAATTGCTGGCCTACAAATCAAGTTGCATGTCCAACAAATATTTCATTATGAACCAGCTAAATGCATAACAGCAGCAGTTTTTTTTATAGCTTTTACATTTTCTGCAGAAAAGATCTGGCTTTGAAGTATCCTGAAATACTTTGCATTGTATTCAAAAAAGAAAAACAAAGGGATTTTTGTCAACATTTTAAATACAAGCACATGTAAAACAACCTCCAGCACAGATCTCAAAGGTGAAATTCTTTTTGAGACAGTGACCCTAGACACCTGTCAGCCACAAAGCTGAAGGCTGTTTATATGCGGTTTGAGAGTGTAAAGGCTGGAGGTCAATGGGATAGGAGAGTGAAGTCAGGCGGAGCTGGAGTCATGACTGGTGACTCTGCTGAGTCCAGTGAGCCCCTCAGGTCATCTGTGTCGAGGGGGGATTAGGAGCAGTCCATGATCCCATCAAAGCAATGTGTCACCAGCACCGTGTCTTACCACTGAGCCACACACTCCAGCGAGCACTGATCCCCTTAACTGACTCTCAGCGGGCCCAGCAACTAAGGCGAGCTGACAGCAGGGCTATTTTCAGGCAGAAATCACCCCTGTTTGGACAGGGCCCCAGATAGAGATGGCTGGGGCCCATGCCATTGCTCTCCATTAGAGAGAATGAAAAACACAGTGAGGAGCCCACTTCGCCACTTTGCAGCAGAGAGCAACCTTTTGCTCGCGACAGCTTCCAGAAACAGATGAGGGATAAATGTTTTGTGACAGCAGCTAATAAGGTCCGTGTGATCTCCTGGTAGTGTGTCATTGTGTGTCTGTGTGTGTGTTTGTGTGTGTGTGCACGTGTAGCTGTGTGCACACGTGACTGCCCATGTGTCATCTATGTTTATACTAAGAGATTGCTTTGAACAGAGGAGTAAAATGCACTGATAAGAGCTAAATACAGCCACTAAAAGAGTATGTGTCTTGATACATGACTACATGATAAACATCTGACATGCTTGATCATCCACTGTACTTTTTATCACAGATTAAAGAACCAATGGACTAAAATAGTAAGCAGGAACACAAATAAAGACTCTACAAATAGCCAGAGCCAGTCATAAAACGCATTAAATAGCATACAAGTCACACTGATTAGCATTTCCTACCATCTATACTGTTGTTGTTAGTAAAGAATCTTGTAAAGTTTTCTGACAAGAGCTATGTAAACCAAAATACCTGGCAAGCAAAAGTTTACAGTAGGCATCCATGCACTGATCACAAATAGAGCAAAGGATTCAAAATTCAATCTGTAATGCTCTTTTACCTTCTTACTAATGATCATCTGTCCCTAATACATGAGATCATGGACTAAGGCTTGACCCTGTTACCCGAACCAGGAGCTAACTCAATTACCTCCTTCTCTGGACACTCCACAGACAATATATTTATGTCACCTCCCCGGATAGGGATACAGTCCATTCTTTTCAATATGAGAAAGGCATAAAAATTTAAAAGGTAACTGTCAAACAACGTGACAGAATATTTTTTGAAACAGTGTATGTAAAGTGCTTGCTTTACAACTTATGTGTTGTGGTTGGTAACTTCCTGAGCTCAGTCATTGCTGCCCAGTTACCGTTAGTTGTTTCAATATCGATTGCTGATGTAAATCATGTATCACCTCAACTCGTGGCTGGATATTTTAGTGGTGCTCCTGCAGTGCTTCATTACAGTTTTGCACAATTAGCACCTTGCAGCGGTTTTGTCAGGCTGTCTGTTGAAATGTGGCCATATTTAGGACTTGATGTTTAGAGGATTTTTCATCTTTTGGTTGCACTCTTGTGATGATTAGCAGTATCAGTATGTTTCTGATACAGAGTGAAGAAATAGCCTAGACCCAATGACAGAGTTGAGCTGCATTTGATTAATATATAGACACCAGACATGGTAGGAAAAGCACAGGTTTTAATAATAACATTAACAATGGCTATGTTGTAATTATGTGCCCCAGTACGCCACGACAGTGTGACAGCGAGCAAGTACGCATAATACGTGGACCCTGAAACCAATGCAGCTAAATGGAATTCAGCCATCAGTAGTTTTATTAGTTTTATCTATGCCTTTCCTATTGGTGAATTTCAAAATGTCTTCCATGAAAAAAACCTCTCCTGTCTTGTTTTCAATAATCATTATTTGTTTGACTCAAAGTACATCATTATCAACTACTGCTGAGCAATTCGGTCCAATTATTTCTTTTAGCAAATTGATATGGCTGAATTGGAGTCTGGATGATTTACTGTATATCTGATACCCTGATGCAAGAAAAAAAATTATCTTTCTTACATTGGACGTTTTGACTTGTCATTGTAGGAAAAGCACTGATGTTACAATAGTTACATTAATTAATAAAATGTTTCATTTACCTGTGCCAGTAAGGTTTGACAGTGAGCCAGCAGGCACAATATCAGTGCCCTGGGACCGTAAAACGCAATAATATGCAGCTATTATTGAAGTTATTAGTTACACCTGTTTTGCAAGTCAACCTGTCTGCCCTAATAAAGGTCTTTTTTTTCATGACTGCATTTTGGGGTTCACTTATTTTTCCATGCTGAGAACAAACACATGCAATCCAAATACTTTCCAAACTTTTCCGCCACAACAGTTCAAGAATGACATCTCGAAAACCAATTCTTTTTATTAACATTTACTGCTATTTGGTTTTTAAGTATACGTATGTATCTAAATTGGATTGGTTGTATTTATTTAAAAGTACATGTAGAAAACCATTACTAAATATCTTTCCAAGACTATCCAGTCAAGATGGATTTTTTTCAAAATGTTCTTCAATTACAGTAGCTTTAAATAATGATCTTCCAATAATGCTTAGGATAGCATTACAGTAATGAGATTATCACATAAGCTGCACACATGCAGTTGTACTGTATCTGCCCGCGGTCCTCTGCCGTCACAGTCAAGCCACAGCTCACCTCTCTGCAAAACAGAGAGCATCAAAAAGCATCAACAAAATGGAGTGGTAAGAACTTATTAAAGGTCCCTACTATTGTGGAGGTTTTGAAGTGCCATGCCGAGCGCTACACACAGTTACAAGAGGTTCAATTTGTTGCAGTTAAAAACAGCCAGCCATTTGTATGTGTAAATGTACAGCATTTGACAAGGTGCCAATTTTCAATTTGTTCGCTTGCAAAGAGCCCATTGTAATTTTCTGTTTAATGTGCATATTACAGTCATTTGTGCATTGTGCTGTTTCCATGATCAGGCATACTGGCATATTGATTAACCTACACTTTAGGAAACCTGCAGAGGCCTGGGGCAGACTCCTGGGCTGCTCCCTCCACAACCCATCAGCACACCTCCACTACCCATTCATATCCGGAGGAGGGGTGTAGGATCGATGGCATGCCAGGATGCTATTAGAGTTGAGGCAGCTAGGCAGCAAGGACTTCAAAAGCAAAGTGTGGGAGGAGAAATAACAAAAGGTAATTATCTGGGCCCCGCTAGCTACCATTGAGGCAATCTGTGGATTGGAGGACGAGGGGGGCTGTGGAGGGGGTGTTCAGGATGTCAGTCCATATTTACCTGAACTCACACTCTGCTCACTCCAGCAATGCTGATAGAGAAAGCAAAAACTTTCCCTGGCAGACATTTTTGTATATCTTATCCTGTTATCAGACATTTTTTCTGATATCTTGTGTACTTCCTGACAGACTGTGTACAATTTACAGCAAAAACAAAATCAATTTTTATTTAAAATTCAATGATAAAAATCTTTAACAGTTAAACTGCTGATCAATTTCAGAGTTTACAGAGTTTAGAAAAAAAAGTAGTAATTAGAGTGAATAGTATCCCAACCTGTCACACCACTGCTGAAACCAAATTGCCTAGCAAGGTGAGAAGCCATCTGCCTTTCCAGTTAACTTTATAGTGATGATGAGTGAGAAACCATCAGGGCAGATGCTCCAAGAGCATCTGGACAACAGGTCATCACAAGGTCAAGAAAGTCCAACTTATCTGATTGCAGCTTACACAAGTTGATTTTATTGGTTAGCAAACATGAAATTCATTCTAATCCTGACTAAGTAGCATCTGCATGGATTTTAATTTTCTGATCGCTCATGGGGAAGTGCACACAAAATCAGAGGAATTTAATATAATATGCTTCCTCTGTTCCTGAATGTTTCTCAATTGTGTAATCAAAATAACAGCAATAATCGCTGGTACGACTTTTACATACATATGAGAGATGAGATAAACTCTGTCTGTAGAAATAGTGTGCACAAGCACAAACATAAATACACACTCACATACACAGACTCTTAAAGTAGAGAACAATTATAAAAATTGCAGGATCAGCAAGTTAACTCCTATGTGCTTTGTGCTTTCCACTTCCAGTCAAGTTAATGAGTTAAAGGTCAGTAGGCTGTTATGACACCAATTAGTGTAATATTTCAAATCAGGAGTATAACTCATCATTGTCGGTGGTTGGCTGATGCTTTGAGATTTCAGCAAAGCTAAATGCAGAATAATGAGCACAAACCAATACAGCGATGCATGTGAAATAATGCCTCCGGATGGTTTAGAGGTCATGTACTCCACTTCATTAAGTGTCACAGATCAACACGGGGGTGAGGGTACAGCGAAGTGTCAGGGGTCACGTTAAGGTTAAAGTGCAGGGACAGCTTTGTGAACTTCAGCTCAACCCTTGAAAAGAAAACTTTACCTGATCTTCCTTGAGGACTCATCTATGAAACATGTGCCTGCTGAAGGGATCGACCCTGAGCCTTTGTTTTCCAAATTTGCACTGAAGAATCTAAACCTTTTTTTAAGTCAAACTGACAAAAATTATTTTTGCTATGAAATCAATATATATTTCCTTGGTGTTTTCTTGTCTTTATTGTAATTCCATTGGCGCAAAATCTGGACACTAAAAATAGTTTGTGATAACAGTTCATTTCTAACGGGGCTTACAGTCAGCTAAAGCCTGATGGCTGAAGTTGTTAACCATTGCTTAGTCCCATCCGTCATTTGACCACTCCCTAGGTAACTCAGTGCAGCTGTACAATACTCCATGTCATGATTCAAATCTCAGGGTGACATTCGGGGTACTTAGGTTACAGTTAGGAGTACCAGTGGTTGTGAGTTTTGACAGTCTGGTCATTCACCATCAACACAACTGAAGCCATGAAAGAGAGATACCTAGCTAGACCCTCCCTCCTTTGTATAATGTAGGAAGAGCACAATATGTATGGGATCTGCCAACCACATCTAGTTGAATCAATGCGAACTAGGTACCACATTCTGAGTGGAAGCTACTTAGCCTAGCTTGCTAGCTTCCATTTTCCAGATGGAATACAAATGTAAGAGAACAATGAGTCATCCCAAATGTCAAAAGTCGTAAAGGGACAGGCCTCTTGAATTGAAATAGTACAAAACCAAAGCTATATAAGCATGTTTAAAATTTAAAAAACACAAACATCGTGTATAAATGTTTGTGGGCAACACAGGACCATGTCTGTCAACCATTGTCACGACAATGCCCACCTGGACACTAGAAGCTTGAAGCGTTGAAAATCTAAATTACAGATTGACTAAGTTTTTCCTCACTTTTATTTTCATTCTAAGTGTTGCTGCTACACGACTCCCACCGATCCACAAACAATGATACGAGATTAGAGTGTAGTCTGTGAGTCATGTGGTGTCATATATTCAATCCAGGGCGTTCAACTGTGACCAATTACGCACAGCTTCTGATTGACTAACTGACACCAAGGTGTCGACAGGAATCAACCGAGTTCAACGTGAAAAGAGAATGCACTGACACTGAAAATGTGAAAAAAAAAAAAAAAAAATCATCATACCAAAGAGTCAGTGACCAATTTTATATGCTGTTTTTCCACCACAAGGCTGCTTCACAAGACATAAAACCCCATAGCACAACCACAGTTGGCAGATAACATCACAAGCAAGAGCACTTGGGGATTAAGTGCTCACTGAAGGGCATTTCATCAGTACATTGCAGAGAGTAAAATGAATTTTAAACCTTGACTTTTTTGCCTCGGGGTATTCAGATTCTGGAGGCAGTCTGAGGATTAAAACAGGCAAATTTACTTTCACCAGCTGACTTCCTTAACCTTTATGCAACAGCTGACTGCACTGTGGATGACCTCATATGCCACAGCAGCCCTGAGCTTGAGCCCACAGGTCAGACTGTGCCACCTCATTCTCCGTGATGTATCACTAATAAACAACAGGGCAAGCCACAGGCAACCACCCTTTAACAAGGACAAGAACACTGGTCCACTTCCACTGATGACACCTTGATGAATAAACTGTCCGGGCTAACCGATGACACCACGGCAGCAGTAGCAAGCCTGCCAACGGGTTGGTCAAGCAGTGTCAGAAGCAAAAACACTCCCAGGGCCACCTTCAGTAAATTGCAGCAGGTGTTGAATCAACTGCTAATTAACCAGAAAACAGCACAAAGATGAAACTAGAATTATTGCCTCGCAGTTGTATTACTCTGTCAACCAGTCAAGTTGCAGTTTACATCCATGTCTGTCCAGATTCATAACAAATGTAGTGTAGACTTTTAAGGAATTTAATGAAAAGGTGTTAGGTGTATTTGCAGAACTTTATGATGTCACAGTGAAGTTGACCTTTGACCTTTTGGATATAAAATGTCATCACATCATCATTTTATCCTATCAGGAAATTGTGTGAAAAATTGTCATAATTAGCATATGAATTCTAGAGTTATGGCCAAAAGCAAGTTTTGTGAGGTTACAGTGACCTTGACCTTTGAACACCAAAAATCTAATCAGTTCATCCTTGAGCCCACGTGGATGTTTGTGCCAGATGTAATGAAATTCCCTCCATGCCTTCCTGAGGTATGACCACCACCTCGCCGGCGCAAGCATGTAAAGTGACGTTCACAAATAATTCCAAAGTTTGTAGTTGTAAATCAACTTTTGTAAACCTGTAAAATAAATCTCTATGAGAAATTCAAGTTTGTGCAATCGTAGAAAAGATTTGTATTTGTACAACACCGTCGCAGAAGAGCCTGCGCTGCCGTCAGTCTTGAAAATCTACTACATCTTTCAGGGCCTGTAGCAGAGATGAGGGCGATGGAACCATCTGCCCTCTGAGTGACTCATGCAGATTTATTTTACACGTTTACAAAGTTTGATTTACAACTACAAACTTTGGAATTATTTGTGAACATCACTTTACAACCTCAAAATCTTCCAAGCCAATAGCCGGAACCAATTGCAACCAATTACCCGTAAGAGAAGAGGCAATCATTTATCCAACCTTGTGGAAAATGGGTATTTTATTTCCCTACAAAAATTCTATGACAAGGGATTTCTATGAACTGTCTGAAAAAGACAATGTCTAATTTCTCCTTTAATTTGCACGGTTTTACCAGAAAATGCTGGTAAAAATATCTGATTAAAGACGCGCATCAAAAGCTTAAATTAGTAATAGTTTATAGTAATAGTTCTATTCCATTAAACTATTACAACAATTATTATGAGACAGTGTCAGTGGGTGAAAGAAAATATATCCAAATTGGCCACTGGTCATTTTTGACAACTCCGTAGCTACATGAGAAAAATTCATGATAAAATTGAGAGGCAGCTGCAAAACAGCACTGCACTTTCATCCTATATGCATTCTAATTATGGAAGTCTTATTTCCATATGATTGCACACAAACTTTTTAATCACACTTTAAATAAGATTTCTGTGCTCACAAAAATTTGTAAAAACAGCCATTTGGAAGATATATGTAAGCCACAGTACATCCTTTGCTGGTGAGAGGCCTCCTGCCTAGACAAGCGGACACCACACCTAAAACAATTATAATGTTCTACATTTCCAGTAGTTTGTAATGTTTTCTTAATGCTTCTGAGAGATACTTTTACCTAACCAAGATGAGGATTATGTCAATTGCTTCTTGCTCAAAGTCTTCTCAAAAGACTCAAAATTGATACAGCAAGCCATGACAAGCATCCCATTCAGAGATGCCTGTAGCATTCAGTCCTGTCATCTAGTGAATGCTTTCGAATATCTGTTGTGTTTATTCTGCCGCTATCTCTTCTCTGCTCCAAGGCATATAGAGCCTCTCGGGCTGATTGATGGAAAGAGGCTCTGGCTCCGGCATGATTGACATCCTTGAGATGGAAGAGCGCCAGCGAGGATTTTACTTTCACTCTTGGACGTGCAGGGGGCTCCAAGATGGCAGAGGGCTGATATGTTTGGGAATCAGCATTGACACATGGAGACTGCACAAGCCACTTAGGCTGCATGTAATACTAAGCAATTCTAGATGTGCATTTCCTACCTCTGGTTCGTTGTACATGCTCACGGTTCTCATGGTAACATAACAACACATTACCTACTTCCTTTGAAACCGCTGAAGCCGAAGCCCGAAAGTACCTACAGTTTCACTTTTTCTTGCAACAGCACTGATGAGCAAACAGGTCCTTCCAACACTAGATAACCCACATGTCTCTGCAGGTATTAGTGCTCCTGACATCACTGAACACCATAAAATATGCAAAGTGCAACTTGGCTTCTCAGCACTCCAAAAGATAATAAAATGAATGAGTAAGAGTCTCTCTGTGTGGAAGTACAGGACATATCACCCATGAAAGCTAAACAGACAGGCGGGATCTCATCACTCATCCCACACATGTACAGACACACACAAACACAGCACAGCAGCTGCAGATGTGCAGCAGTGGGAGTCTGCGACTTACTTTTTTATCATCTTTCTGGCTTGCTGGCTGCGCATCCTTACTGTGGTTGTCAGAGGGAGGCCTGCCACTGGCATCCGTCTGTCTGTCATCCAGTTCAGTCTGCTGATTGGCCCCTGACCGAGGGGAGCCCAGAGGGCTGGGCTCCGCCTGTTGAACACCACTCTGCACCTCCATCTTCCTCTTCAGTGCCTAGAAAAGGTAGAGTGAGGTGGAGGGGAACAATGTATTAAAACAAGATGAATTAAAGAGGGGGACTATACAAAAGGAGTCACAGATTTGTTGTCACAACCATCGCCCCCAAATAAACACAGATCTGCATGTACTCCCTTGACTGCTGGTTTCTACTGACGTGCAGGTGAGTGCAGGACAAGACAATAATAAAAAATAAAAAAAATGTTTCACTAGATGCTATAAACAAAAGACCCTACCAATACACTGTGTTATTTAACATTATTTAAAAATAAATAAATGTATGTAATTAACTAAATCAAAGTGAGTATAGAAGAAAATCATGGATAAAGACAAACAATAGATAACGGAATCCACATTTAGCTTACACAGTACAAAACTTGAATTTGCCTATTTGTTTTGCTTTACTAATTCTAAGTACTCTGCCTCAAGCTGAAGCTCATTGTAATAATTTTGGTTTGTGTAATGAAAATCATTGGTAAAATAAACATGGATTTATTTTTCATCTAACATACACTGTATAATTGAGCACTACACTATATCCAACATCCTTACCATCAAACCCAAAACCTAATAATAAAATTTACTAGACATATAAAAACCAGCTGTTCAAGAAGTCCTGCATTATGAGTCATCTATTATTAGAACTAGGAATTGTGGGACAGCAATATTGCTTTCTTTTAATAAAGGACATTTATGACAAGGATGTTTTTGACATTTCAAAGCAGGAAAAGCAGAGCTGTTATTACTGTAATAACATTAGCGATGGCTGAATCATGGCTTCCTGGGACACTTGATGCCTCACCTGTTTTTTCTCCTGCCTTGACAAGTCAAAACATCTGTCATGAAAAATCTGTGGTTACCACTTTTTGCACACACACACGGGGGTTTCATTCAGTTACAGTAGAAACCTTCCGGACCCAAAAAGACTCACAAAAGACTGCACAAAATGAAAAAAAACAAAAACAAAACACTGAATGTGGTGTGTGTGCAAGAAAGCTTCATTGCATTATATCAGTGGCGGGTGCAAAGTGTTCTCAAGTCCCCAAGCAATAAAGCAGAGACAAGCAGAGTAAAGGGGAAAAGTCACCTTGTCTGAGGGACAGATCAAAAACTAGCCTTCTGAAATCAGCACCAGGGTGATGTTTAGCACCCAGTCGCTTCAAGTCTGCATTCTGGGGCCGTCAGTAAGTTACGAGGTCGAGGCTGGTTGTTCGGACTGAAATCAGCTGCCTCATGCACACATGTCCCGAGGGGACCTGGCGCTGAACGTTTTCCCACTGTGGCACACTGAGAGCAGCAAGGCAGGCTACGGACCGTGGCCTGCCCGGACATCTCCGGTGAACGCACCTGTTGGCTCATATTAATGAGCCCCTGTGACGTGAATTGTGCCTTGCCCCCCCCCCCGCCCCCCGGACCATTAACGTCTCACTGAGATGAATGGCTACGAATTGGCCGCTAATTGAGACTAAGACTGACGAACTCTTACTCTTAGTTAGCTGCGATACACAAGACTCGTATGCATCTGTGCCGGGACTAGTTACCTAGCCGGCGAGGCCCCAGGGTCAGCACTAAACTGTAGGACGACGGTTGAGAAAGAAAAAAAAACAAAAACAAAAACAAAAAAAAGCCCTTCAAAGTTGGCTCCTTCCTGAGTTGCTATTGTGTGTCTGCCTGCTTTGCCTTCAGTGCTCGCTTACAGGCAAATGAAGCTGCAGTTACCAATGGACATTTTACTGAACACGGTTAAAAAAAAAAAAAAAGACAAAACTCCAGCAACATATGTAAAACCTGACGATGTCCCGACTTCGAGCGACTTATAAGCATCATAACGAGGTTTTTGTCGCCGCTGCGGGGGCCTCTGGCGATGTGTCTGTGTTGTAGCTTCAACGGCGGATGACGGCGACGGCGGCGGCGGCGCGCTAACACAAGCAAGTCGCAAAACAATGCCGAAATACCTCAGTCACTTCTTGGCTCCTCGCTATGTCAGAAGCATATCGAGAGGAAGACGCGGCAGTGCAACTCGCTTTACATCGCCGTTGCTGCCGCGATGCGGAGAGCCACAGCAGCCGGGGGCAGAGCAACGGGAAACCGGTTCATTTAGTTAGTGTGGGGAAGTTGTTCCGTTAAGAACTGGCCGAGAGGGTTGTCGGGCACTTCAGTCTCCGCTTCGGGTGGGGGGGGGGGGGGGGGGGGTAGCGCGCGGTGTCAGAGCCGCACAAACCCGCAGCCGCCGCCGCCGCCGCCGCTGCTGTCACGGCAGGCGTGTCCCCGCGAGGTGTCACCAAACAAACCCGCCTCCCTCGCGGCGCTACTCCCCTGTCACACCGAGCCAGTGTCAACAATGGCGCCTTCAGGTGCCCCTCGAAAGAGCTTGCGACCCAGGGACCGGAGACCAGAGGTTTGAAATGGTGACACGCACAGATAATTACTTGACTGGGTTTTAACGGTTAATTAGTCAGATGCAACAGGAACTTAACAGACTGACACCTTGTTGGAAATACTAAATTTACCCTGTAACACTGAAAATGTACTTTCTGTGTGCAGGCCTAGGCTAGTTCTTACCTATTTTAAGAAATCCAGTCGCATGGAGCTACTTTCGCTGATGAATGAAACAGAAGCAATGGACCAGACACGCATTTTTTTTTTTGTGTATGTTTGTAATTTGTTTATCATCCATTTATTTATTTGACATCATAGTGTGTTTCTGTGGATATATCATTTTATTTTCAACCAAAACAAACATTCAAACCATAAGCGATAGAGACAAAACAGAATTACTAGCCCAGACTAACTGTTCACATAAAGCCAAAGCTAGTATAACTTTCATAATCGATCAATTTATCAGGCATTCTGCCCGATAAACGTCCTTCTCTCGGTATTTCCTACAGTTTATGAAAGCAGCAGAAGCTCTACTACCGTGGGAGGGGCCGACCTCCCCGGTTGGAGGAGAAGTGAAGCAAGGCCAGTGATGGCTGGGCAGGCGGTGCAAGTGCAAATAGACATTATATAACGTGCACAGGAAAAAGAAGAAAAACCACAGGAACTTGATATTTAGATAAAAATCTACACATAATAATTATAATCATCATCATCATCATCATGATAGTGATGGTGATAGTAGTAGAGTAGATTTTGTCTTTCAGCTGAATGACACCACTTTTACTTTAATGTATGTGCTTAGAGTTATTTTCTACGTAGTGGTGAGATTATGTTCGTGAAAATGTACTTCTGATAACATGACTCTATTTTTAAAGTAATCTGTATCTTAGTGTAATTTACCTTTAGTCATACTTCAATAACCCATCTAATACTTTAACAGCAACTTTGTATTGCCCTGATGTATTTATTTATTTATACATTTACTTTCTTGCTTTAACCCCGCTTTTAGCCAGGGGTCCTATTCTTTCTAGCTTACTATGGACATAACTTGTTTGCGGTTCAATTCAATTTTTTTTTTTTTTCATTTTTAAAGCTTGTTTAAAGTATTGAGGGAAAGTAAAGATTTGAGAAAAGTCAGACAGTTGAGAGAATTACTATAGGGAAATATTGTAATCAGTCAGCCTCAATGATGGCCACAAGGTGGCAATATAAACTCAATAAACTGAGGTAGAACAGAGCATGTTTGAAGTATCTATGTTTGGATTTTTTTTTAAATATGATACTACTAACCAAGTCATACTTTCTCAAGCGATTAAAATTAAATTAATAATTGAACCTTGGGTCTTATATCTGGTCTATTGTCCTCTCTGTGTCAGTAAGTAAGAGGGTTGGGTGGGTGTGTTGGAGGAGATGACAAGACTCCAGTAGGTGCCATACAAGATGTACATGATTTATTCTCTTTATTTATTCATGCTCTTTGATCACTGTTAGGCTCTGTGTGCAGTGTTTACCCCAAAGATGGGGGCTTCCATCTGCTGAGCTGAGCTATAACAGGAGGGAGCCATCATATGGGTGTTGGCCCACCGTGTCATCCTGATCGCCTTTCTGTCTGCCTCCGCTTAGGAGCCATACTGGTGCACCGTCGCGTCCAAGCAGAAGGGAATTCACCCAAACGAACAACTGCTCTGACAGGCGGGCCCTCGTCTGTTTTGAGGGAGCTGCCATCGCCAGAGAAGGCAGACAGGCAGTCGTAGAGGCAGGTGGATCGACAGGCGAACAGGCGGAGGGTAAGGCAGTGCGAGGAGCAGGAGACTGGGCCCTGTACACTCAGACCCCTCAGCATATCCAGGCAGGCATGTGTCCTATATGGAAGACAGCAGGGACACACAGTGGCCCCAGCCGGCACAAGCAGATGTTTTCTGGGTATTGTTGTTCCGCCTCACTGGTAATTGTTTTCCTTCAGGGCCAGCCAGTGGGACAAGGTGCCAGGTTGTGTTGTGGGAAGGAGTTATGGAGAGATGTAGAGACAGAGTGTATTATCAATCAGTAATGGCTTTGGAGGCTGTTGTACACAGGCTGTCCGTTTTTTTCCTTGTGCTCCATGTGTCTTGAATCACAGCAATACAAATGGAGAAGGAGGAAACCTCGATTAATACAGGCTTTCACCTATCCTGTCAGTGCTGTAAAGGTATCCAGTGTCCAGTTGGGTCTGCTGCAGGGTGGTGTAGTGAGTGAGGAAAATACGACTGGGCCAGGACACCCAGATTTAAGCCCCTGTGTCAACACTAGCTGAAATGCCTTTGAGCAATTACTCAAGAGGATTTACTCAGAGGAATCAATAATTTGTGATTAAAACTCTTCAACAACATGTGGCTGCAATTTTAATGCTATATATTTGCCTGCTTTTTTTTTTTTATCTTAGAGTGAGCATTGTTTCAACTGCCTGTGTTCGACGAGTTTGCAGTCTCTCGATATTGAAGTCAGTTTACCCTCACAGACACTTAGCAGTTTGCTATGGTTCAGGAAACCGTTAATGCACTCCAACCGTGTCAGACACTGAGTGTCATCATATGACCCCTTGCTGAATATGCACTCTTAATTAGCACAGTGAACTACTGAGACCTTATTACAGGGTCAGATTTTCTCCAGACTATCCAGAGAGCAGATACAGAAAAGACCCACTAGGGGGCACTTTGAGACTTTGGATTAGAGCATGAGCAAGAGAGTCTCTTTTGTTAACTGTTTTATAGTTTGGGCTTTATTCATTGTAAATTTTGTGTGCTTCTAATTAAAACTCATACATTTTTTGCTCAGATTTACATGCTACTCTTCTTCCTTCTCCCGTTAGTCTTGTGTTGTGCTTCATAACTGACAGCACTGATGATTGCCGTCTGAGGCCTTATTCTAGGGTTTCGTGGATGTTTTTTTTATTGTTTGTTTTTTGTTTTTGTTTTTTTGTTTTTTTTTTGAGACAGACTTGTAACTTACTACATGGCTCAATCCATCATTTAAACTGTGTCACTTCAGTGTTGCTGTTCAACATCCATTCCCCAGAAGGAGCACCAGATCCTGAGCTATGGTGAAGCTGTTCTCATCTGTTGTCATGGCATGCCACACTCCTGGGAAGCTTCACTAAAAGCCAGTGTCAGGATGTTAAGCTTTTTACAGACTGACGCAAGATGTAAGTAATTTGTTCCAATCGTTTTTATTTTTTTATATATAAATATATAATTGTAGGTGTTAAGCGCGCTGTTAAGAGCATGTGGGGAAGGCAAACAGAAAAAGCTTCAGCCATGGAATCTGCTTTTCACACGCAGGGCATTGGATGAAGTCCGTATTTCATAATCTGTCCTCACTGCCAACAGATGCAGGTGAAAACAGAACCAATGTCGCATCTGCCTTTTCACTATTCATGACACCGGGTGACATTCATTGTGAACATCATACACGTTAGTCAGAGTGTTTAGAAGTCGTAGCTTTCTCTGTGTGTGTGTGTGTGTGTGTGTGTGTGTCCATGTTTCTATTTGTTTGGTGTTTGTTAGGCCTTGCTCTAGCCACTCCACCGCACTGCAGAGCCATCTAACAAATGAAGAGGCGTCTGAGGCCCCGCGGCTACGGGGTCACACGGCAGCCTTGTGAAGTTGTGGCAGTTACCAGCACGTCTCGCTGTACGCTGGCAGGACGAGCCACAACATTCCAGCCTGTTTACAGAGTAGCACCTTAGGCCCCCATATTTCTCACACCCAGGATGAAGGAGTGACAGCATCTGTGGGATAAGCTTGTGTTGGATGAGATGGATTTACACAAGAGAGAGTTGGTAGCATACCTGAACAGTGGATGCAGTTACAGAAAGTTGGGTCAGGATGGAAGTGTTATATAAGCTGCATTTATCCAGAACACTCCTGATAAGATGAAGGATGTCTGTTGACGCAATTTGCAGGACAAAAATAAGCACCCTCCCTTGACCGACACATATCATTTACTTTTATTATTTGGGGATACATTTTAATCATTGTGTTTGTGTTTTTGTTTATGCACATGCATGCCTGCTCCTCACCACTGACTCATACCTGTCAAAAACATATCACCCATGACTCAAACTCCACCCACTGTTGGCATGACTGACAGCTCGCTCAGGCAAAGTTCAAACACCACGCTCCATCACCAAATACAGCTGCGGCCGTGTGAGAGAATAAACACCTCTGAGTCACAGAACAGGACCTTGAAAAATTTTAGTCACACATTTTTGTCATCATTGTCTACTGCTCAATGGAAAACTCAGAGCACCATATAGGTCTCTAAAAATCAGAATCCCTGTATTATCCAAGTATGATAAATTTTAAAAAAAATTGTATCTTAAGCCTGAGGGTGAGTAAAAATAGAGACGAATAAAAAATGAAAATAAAAAAGGAAAAAGTCTTTGTATTACATTTTCAAATTAAACTCCTTTGTTATTCCGTTTTTACATTTGCATCGTACACATTCAGGACAAAAGCTCAATGTGTTCCAAGAGTAGTGGTGTTGCTAAAACTAGCAAGAGGACAAAAGAACTGTGCCTGCTGATATACCATGTGTCAACTGTCCTGTTTGTGTGTGTGTGTGTGTGTGTGTGTGTGTGTGTGTGTGTGTGTGTGTGTGTGTGTGTGTGTGTGTGTGTGCGCATGCATGCATTGCAAGTGTGTGCGTACGTGCGAGTGTGTGTGCATGTGTGTGGGTGTCTATGGGCAAACATATGCATACATTTGTGTCAGCCCCTCAGCCACAGTGTGCACAGAGGTGGCATTTTCTTTTTCAGTCCACGGGTGTGAACTGTGAAAGAATTACAGTCGATTTAGTTCTGATCCAACCAGAGAAATGTATCGCACTAAATCAGTTTAATTTATAAATTTAACTTGTCAGGATTTGAAGCATAAAGGAGAAATTATGTACTAAAATCAATAAAATTAGTATCAGGCAAAAATGATACCAATACATCCTTGGAAAATGTCTAAAAGGTTTAAATTTTAGTTAAATGTTTAAACAATCTTTGGCTACATAGTTTTGATTGCTGATAATATATATCCCATCAACAACACACTACCAAAATTTAGTCCTGAACTTATACTGACTTTAATTTTGTCCCTTTTTTTTGTAGCTAAGTAAGTTATCATAGCGACTGCACATCAGTAAATCCGGTTCAAGCTATGTTACTTTATGTAAAACTGCATGCGCACATGTTACTTTGTGTGTGTTGATGTTTCCAAGCTGGGTTGTATCATTAGGAAGTGATTCTCTCTAACAAGGGCTAAGAAGCTGTCAGGAGACATTCACAGGCAGGTTTCGCCATGGAGAGTGTGAGGAGTCTTATCAGGGTCTTAGCTGTTTTGCTACGTCTGTTTATAAAGAGCCCGCTTTATTTGGAGTGAATACATTCTAGCAAGGTCTCTACTGTTGCTGTGGGTTGATTAAAAGTGTTTTCACGATTACCCGTAGTGAGTCTATTCCAGCCTAACAGGGTTACTAGCAGTTTTAATGAAGGGGAATAATCATTACATGTGAAAGGGGTTTGTTGGGGTCTCGTGCTGTCTTCCTCTTTGTGCTTGTTGTGAGTGTGACAGCTAACTTTGCCTCCATGGGGTTAGGTTTTACCCTCCACTGGTTTGCTGATTTGTTTGGTTAGCTGATTGTTTTTATCTGGTCAAAAAAAAAAAAAGGAGAAATATGTCAGATAATTTTATTCTAACATTATGTCATCATTGCCAACATTCATAATAGCACTTCCCTCCTCTGCAAAATGTCTTCTCTATTAATTCTGCACAAAAGTTTTGTAAACTGTGATGAAAGCCATATAGCTTTATTTTTGTCTGTGTGTTTATGTGCTCTGCGTCTCCTTTCCTCATCTTCAGTTTCCGTTGCCTACTCAATAATGTAGCTTTTCTGCTCTGCCCCTGTTGTTGGCTGTGGTCAGCTTTTGCATTTGCTGGTGTGAGTGAATTTCTCACAGCTTCTCGTGAATGTGTTTTTTGAAAGTCCGATTCAACATTTGGTGTAACTATAATCGGCACTAAGCCACTACGCTCATGCAGACGTGTGTGTGGATTCACACATTCGGGCTTTCTGAAGTGTTGAGCTATCACCTTTTCTTATTCTTACCATTTTCTTCAGTCCAAGTAGCTACTAAAGAAATGTTTGAAGTCGATTAAAGGGAATTCTGAGTGAAGGCTACTGGTCAGTGGATTTTACTGAATGATCAAAGAACATTTAATTAGCAAAGCAGCAAGATGGCTTCCCTCACAATTCGGTCTTCCTCAAAATATAGTAGATGTAAGCAGTAACTCAAGTGTTTATTAAAGAGCAGTATACATTTAGTAAACATTACTTTTATTTTCCTAATAGTGTTAGTATTTCCAGAAATAACCTTTCAAAGGTTCGAAAAATATTGTAAACACTCCCATTCAATCATGGAAATAGTTTAAACACTAAACATGTAATTGTAATACAAACCTCCAAACCACAGGGAAAAATATTAAGCTCATTATACATTTTACTATTTATTAATTTATTTGATACATGTATTGTTAGATTAAATAAAAAGCTTCTACGTGTATTGCATGCACATTTGGTAATAAAGGTAGAAGTGGGTTTCGGTACTGTCAACTCACCAATCATACTCTCACTTCTCTTTTTCTTAAAATAAAGAACAGCCTGTTGGATTAAATTTAAATGTTAGTTCAGGCCTGAGCTTCAGCTATTTGTGTATGCCTGAGAACGCATACTGTTCTGTCCCTGGGCATATTATGTACTTCTGTTATCGAATCAAACAATTACATCCCAAGTCCTGTAGCAGAAAATTACATTTTAACACATCGGTGCATCTTTGATTAATATATTGTAACATCTGACTCCGTGTTTTATCTTTCTCTGATGGTGCCAATAGATAATAAATGGACGACTTGTGAAGCTATAATGAAGTGAGTGCCTTGTTATTGACAGGGGAGCATCCAGTGCTTTAGTGCAAAGTAGAGCTTCCAACGGAGGCCCTCCAGTGCACAGATTATTACACTGGCCGTTAAAATGAGCTAATGTTCTGCTGCCAGTGCTCTTCTCCAAAGAGACAGAAGCTGAATTCCCCTCTCACAGCTGCAAAACAGAGGTGTAAATTAAAGCCAAACAAATCCAAGACCAGGCTACAGTATTTCTATGATTAAAATGTGGGATTTCCTCTGTTTCTGCTGGAAAGTAGGTGTAAGATTTTTCTTATTGTGTTATGTATGACAGATGATACTTGTGGGGCTTTTGTTGTGGACTGTGTATTAGTATTGTGGACGTGTAGCAATTTCTAATATTTCCACTTCAAAATGTCCTGAGATGAAATTTCAATTAGTTTGTTTGATGCCTCTTTTTGTGTGTTTTTTTTTTTTTTTTTTTTACTGGTTTCATTCAACAATTTTATTCTGAAATCAGCAACATCTTGTATCATGGAAGGTGCGACATTTAATGTATGTATGATTTTTGTCTGTTGTTTTGTATGTTACCAGAATTCATATGCACAGGTGAGCAGTTCCAATGAACAAAAGAAGAATTTATGGCTGTTATTTATTATTTCGCAGTCCTAAGGTGCCACCACTTCCCCCAGGTACTTATTAGCAATGACAGGGGATGTCTGATTTGACAGGAGTGTGACAGGTGTAAATTTCACACACACAATTCAACTCCACACATTAATCCAATTAATTTCGAACACGTTATCCTCTCTCGCTCTCCACCAGCTGAAATGAATCGAGGAAGCTTTCAGACATTAGTTTTTATTTCATAAAGCAAATTATTTTCCTTTCAGCCAAACATTTTCATTTTTGAATTAATTTTTGCCGCAAGACACATCCAAGTAACAAAATTTCTGTGTATTCCGGTATCAAATTTTAGGATAATTTGCACTGATAACATGAAAATATCTGTGGCAAATATTAGGAAATGAATGTAACAAAAGCAGAATATACAGTGTGTTTGTTTAAAGGGTAAAAAAGCCCTTCACAAACATCAAGGCATCTTTGGGGGTTGAGAGTTGGGGGTTAGGGGGATAACAGTGAAAAAATATTCCACTTTGAGAATATGCAAGATCTCTTACAGTTGCCTCTCTCACTCCCTGTCCCTCTTCTCTGCTGGCGCTAAATCACACGTTAGTACAGCCAGTGGATGTGTTGACAGTTTTACAAACAGAAATGTAAAACGCCATACTCAAGGGGGTCTAAAAGATAAGGGGGGGGGGGACGAACAGGGCAGGAAACAGAACAAACATGGCCCAGAGAAGTAGAGAATGCCATGTTAAAACACCTCGACTGGGTTATTTTAATTACATCGGGTATGCGACACTATCAGCTATAGCCACGAGTGGTGTCAACGTATGAAGAGGAAGCACTGCTGCTTGATACCGCTGGGATTTTCTATGGCTCATTGCCTGTGAAGAGTGGATGTGGAGTGTAAGAAGTGTAAGAAAAGGCTAGGAGCATGGTTAACATTTTAATCTCTGATCCATTTGACCTGTACAGTGAATGTTCTCCATTAAACACTTCATCGCAACATATGATTCAAACCTACACAACAGCACAACTGTCAGCTGACTTAGCATGTTTCCATCACCCACGAAATGAAAGTTTTCCTATAGTGGTTCCCTGCTGTCTTGAGCCTCACTTTGAATAACTATGACCAGCAGAAGTGAGAGACATTCCCAACGGATCATCTTAGTCTGCTGAGCACAGTGCAAGGAAGTTTGGGCATATTTAGACACAGCCAGAGGTGCCCTTAGGGGACTGTGGAGAGGCTGGGCAAGGAACCAGGCCATGGAGTACAGATATATATTGGGTCAGAGCTGTTGTTAGGCTCAAAATGTCTAGCAGCATTTCTTGACCTGACATTTATGGGCTTGTAAAACCTTGTCTGATTTTTTTTTTTTTTTTTTGGATTTATATGATCGTCTGAAGAATACTTACCCAGGATATCATGTGTTTCTTGTCCATCAAGATTTGACCTTTAAGGCCTCACTTAACTCACAAATGATGTCTGGTCACCCACAAAATACCCATTTATTTTTTCATAGGAGTTTATTGTTTTCTTGCCACGCTCTTTCTTGCATTTCCTTGTGCGTTGGTCTATTGCCAATCCATGCTGCAAGTAATTATTATCAAAGGTGGACATTGCTTCCCTCTCATTTTGTCTTCACTGACGTGGTTTAACAGGTCAAACAAATCACTTGTGATCACTTCAATAATAATCCTGAGTGCAGGTTCAATGGACTGTGATTTTCTAATGGAGAGGAGGTGGGTGAAAAGGGTGAGAGGATGGGAAGATTCAGGTTTGTAATTAAAGACAAGCAAAGAATACTAGTGACAGATTAGGGACCCAACAATTTTGAGCGTCACACAGTGGGATGCGTTTTGTGTCTGTGTTTGTATTATGTGCGTCTCTACTGTACGTGTGAGGGAGTTTGCTTGTGGCTAAATTAAAGGCTTTTTATCAGATGGAGTGAGGTTGGCGTGAAGACAGCAATTGGCCCCAACTTGTCCCGGTGCTGGTAGGACACGGGCCTTGCTTCTCTGAAAGGCATCATTAGAAAGTGACAAAACTGCCAGGGGCAAAACTGGCCCTGCACAATGATCAATTCGGCAGACAGGATTGAATTATAGGGGGATGATGGGCTTTAAAGGAGGGGGATTGGAGGGAGTTGGTATGGTACAAGGCCCCCTACTGCTTTAATTACTGATGTATGCGTCTCCCTATTAACAGCACACCTATGGTCCAATGGCCACTCCGGGCCCTGCACAAAGCTGGAGAGGAGAAAGAACATTTTGCAGAGAAGCAGGGAGAGTGAAAGCAGGGAGACACACAAACCAGGGTGCTCATTAGTGAATGGTAATCAGTGGTCGAGAGGCTGGGCAATCACCTCACAAAACGCCACATGTCAATTTGTCCCCTTCCATTCATGAGCCCACTCTCATTTTACCCTTCTCCCGCATGTTCCCTTGTTGAGGAGAATTGGATGGAGCGCCATGGGGGGAAACACTCGAAGGGAAACGTAAACACAGGCCTGGAGTAGGGACTCCTGCTTCGTCAACAAGGGGGGACCACACTCCTCAGCTGTGGCCCCTTGGCTTCTTGTCATCAGTCTCTGGCCTCACACACTCATAATGCATCAGCCCCATACAGTTCACATCTCCCACCTGCATTTATATATCTTTCATCTTTGTATGCAATGCATACGTTGATGTGTGATCTTTGAGTACCTCCTTGGTACTATTTTTATGTGGTATACAATAACATATAGCATGATGTACAGTATATAAGTAAAACACTTCCACTGCCTATGTCATTAGTAGCTGTGCCCTTAAACTGTATCTGGGTCACAGTGTGACACGACACCTACCTGCTTTTTCATAGTCGCTATGTTGTACAGTGACAGTAGCGATTATACAGTAAATGTTCAACCTTGTCCTGTTTAGATAGCTTTCCACTATTTCCTTTACTGTTTCCAAACCATAATACTCACCCATACCTCACTTAAATCAATAGTTTGGCATTTGGGAAATCTGCTTCTTGCAGATGAGAAGATGGATTCCACTGTCAGCACAAAGACTGGAAGCGGGGGGGACTGCTAGCCTGGCTCTGTCGAACAGTAAAGAAAGAAAAAAAAAAAATCTGCCTACCAGCACCTCTAAAGATCTCTAATTAACACGTTATGTCTCGTTTGTTTCAGCTTTGCAAAATTGAAGTGTAAAAATGTCAAGTTGTGGTTTTTCCAGTAAGTCAAGGCTCCCAGCCAAGAAATAGTCCACCACATAATCCCATGTAAAACTACAAATTGTATTTTTCACACTTCAGTTGTTGTAAAGATTAAACAAACATGACACAGTATATCCAGTTAATTGGTGAGCTTTAGAGGTGCAGATATTTTTTTACCTTTGGAGGAAGCCAGGCTACCCCTTGCTTCCAGTCTTTAACCTAAGCTATGCTAACCGGCTCCTGGCTGTAACAAACAAACATGAGAGTGGTATGGAAATCCTCATCTAGCTCTCTTCAAGAAAGGAAATATATTTATCTCCCAAAATTTCAAACATAATACATTCACTTGCTGTCACACAAGAAATGTCTCTTTACTGCAGGATTAACATACACTCAAATGTACAGCTACTGTACAAAAACACCTACATTTTGTCGTATAAATTTCGCAGGTTAGTTTTTGATATGTGACAGTATATAAGGCACAAGTGAAAATGTGTAAATTTAATCATTTTCTTTTCTTTTTTTGAGTAGCCCCTGGCTGATCTATTTGCAGACGGAATTCTAACGTTACGGGAAGGCCGCTTAAACCAGGCCAAGGTCTGCTGTGGCATCATGTATGGGCATGCCTTCCAGCTGGGCAGGTGTGTAATACCAACCCTGTATTACTAACCCTTCACAGTGTGACAAAACACTGCCGCCAGCATGGTCCAGTGGGCAGTGAGTGAATATGTAATGCACCAAAACCAATTTCGTCTGAACTGAAATTGGGAAGGGCTATCTTATGCTCTCACATTCAAAACTCAAATCAGATCTCTTCTCAGTCGAGTGGAATCAATGCAACCCTCCATCTTACTTTGAAATAAGACCTACTCATCCTTGTGGATTAAAGGTGGCTGATCACGGGACGACAGCACTAGTGGATATCTCCAGAGATCCTTCTCCATCCGAGCCCTCTGATCTCCATCTATCTACAGTCTACCACTCAATCTCTCTGTCCCTCTATCCATCCCTTACTCTACTCCTCTGTATTTGGATGAGATCTAGGGGCATAGAATGAAGTAAGATAATCTATATTTTAATCAGAAGCATAATTTCAAATAAAACCTCGAAGCCCGTGCATCCATTCTCAAAAAGGCATTCATTCAATGGTTCCCCTGGTGTTACAGTAACACACATATTCCTCACTATATCACTGAATCAAGTGTTAAAAATCATCAAGACATGTTGGATAAATATCTGCAAAAGTGTAATACTTCCAATAAATATGCTTTAAAAGAAGACACATAAAAAAGCAGAGCATGGCTTTGATGTGTTTAGCTATTCCACATCCTTTGCACCTCCATTTTCTCATCATGGCAGCTTCAACAAGGTTTAATCAATATGGAAATACAAGTGGTGAGACATGACAGAAACTACTCAAGCCCGGCTATTTAGACCCTTTATTACTGTATACTGTCCTTCAACCAATTATCGCCAATCTACTACTCTGCAGCCCCCTACCAACCTCCTCCCTCATGATTTAACATAGCTTCATGAAGCTGCAGAGAGGCAGCTATGGGTCGATAAATACAACTTGTGATCCAGTGTGGTGAAAATTGAGTTTCCAAAGGAGAATAATAGTTTGAAGAGCTTATTTGAGATTTCAGCCCCCCTGTTGACATTGCAACAGCTACTACACAATATCAAATATGATCAAATAAAAAGCTTTACTGTCCTTTAATCATGATTTCATACTTTCATCCATTTTTTAAAGGTTGAATTACTCTCCCATAATTTGTATCTATAAAACTCTGCAGTTAATGGGAAACTAGGTCATCTCTTGTACAGAGGTCTACCTCAGTCTTTGTCTGTGACAGTGTTTTTGTGTCTGCTTTATTTGCACATAGCCAGGAAATGTCACCTTGCAAAGAAAATTCACAGCTCAAGCTGTGTGTGTTTGCCACATAACAGAAAATGACTGGACCTCCAAAGAAGCAGATAAAAAGATAAGAAGTTACATCTGTATAGACAGATTAAACTTTCACCTGATACACAAATACATTTTCAGCAATTTGAAGAATGTTTGTGCAAGGCTAGACATTACGGTGTGGAAATATCTACCTGAGGTGAAAATAGGGTAACCTTAGGTAAATCTTGAAAACACAACTGCATTAGTGCAGTACTGTTACACTCCCCGCAAGAATCCCTCCTTGGCACACTCATTTGGCATGGCCTTCCCATGGACCAGCTTGTTGTCTGGGCCGTTGTGAGCCCAGGAGGCTGGCCTGAGCCCTGAGGGCTTGGTCAGTGTTTAGGGTGTTGTGCGGCGTGGGGTGGAGAGGGAGGGATTGGTGAGGAGGGAGGGCTATGGAGATGGGTGCAGGCCAAGGCTGGGCAGGGCTCAATGCCAGGGTCTCAGTGGGACGCCCTCCTTTCTGGGAGCCTGCTCAGCCCCCTCCTGGGGCCCCATCGGGGTGCAGGGATACATGGTCAGTGCAAGACAGGTCCATCTGCCCCACTACCTCTGCTCCGCTCATGCCAGCACCCTCCTATCACCTGCTCCATCGGCACCTTATGGAAATGACCTACTGCTGCCTGACCTAGCTGACACGCATGGCTCACCTTCAGCATATGCCACCATGGCTCCTGTGTCTTCTGTTCAGGGGTTTATGAATGGCTGATGCAAGATTAAGTCTTCCGTTCCTCTGTTTCTCTTACAATGCATACTTCAACTATTTTCTACTGTAAGAAAACGGAAAGTAAAACAGTGAAGGGAGGTAACAGGAATATACATCCTGTTCAAAGCCTTGAATACCATATAAACAGTGCTGTTAGTTTTTTTCCCTTGCAGCACAGTAACACATGAGAACTTGCTTCTCAGGGGTTTTATTCTTTTGTAGTTACTGACATACCATCAGTATCACGAGCAGTAAGCGGGTTTACGGCACATGCATAAACAGTACCGAGTGAAGTGCATCTCTGTTGTGGTCAGCGTGTCAGATTCTTTGTGCATCCTTACTGGCTCTCCTTTGTAAGTGTTGCTTGTAGATAGATGCGGTGTTGAGTGTTGGTGCCATACGTAGCAGGGTTCAGCATGCGAATGCTCTGCTGTTCCACTATGAACCCAGCTCTGGTTTGAAAAACAGCACAGTACTTTAGACAACTAAAAAAGTTTCGAGTTGTAAGACATTAGCAGCAGTGTTTTTGAGGATGGAAATATAGCCTTGGTCTGAAAAAAAGATTCATCTTTTTTAAATACAGCCTTTAAATTATCAGGCAGAAACTGATTTTTCAAGAGACATGTAAAATTGTATAGTTAAATTATTATTCAGATATAATAATTGTACTACTGCTCAGGCTAGAAAAAATATACAAGATGAACTTTTCTGGTACCGTCTGTTAAAACCACTTTGGGGTGCGCTTGGGGACTAATATTATATATCTATCAAGCTGACGTCTATAAGTATTTCCCTTTTTGATCAGTGTGGTGAAGAGACACGGTTTTGTGACTTTGTATAACTCTAATTTCTGTCTTTCCACATGGAGGTGTCAAACAAAGCTGGGCTGAAAAGGAGAACTTCAGCATCGTTTAGAGCTACTTTTTCCACACCAAATATAAAGAGACGTCAGCAGCATTTCATTTTCTACACGCTATCAGTAAATAGTTACTAAAGATCATTTGCTTTATTGAACTTTTGCATTACTTCATCTTCTCTATTCCTGTGAGAGTGTCTCCGAAGCCAAAGTTTAATTTCCAAATTTTCCTGTGGCCTTTTGTTTTTCTTGCACTCATAATCTAGCTAAAACTAAAATATCGTTACTCTACCCTTGTCACCTGTCATCATATACTGTAGATTACTAAAAAATGCATGTCCTCCTGATATTTAGACATATTTTTAATCATAAATTACTCTTCTCGCCCTACTTCAGTGGGAGGGTGAGGGTGAGCAGAGATTTGATTGTGCTAATCGGAGAACTCATTTAAAACACAAACAAAACGGGGCAGTTTTCTTGCCTCTACAAATGGGGCAGGCGGCACATTCTATTATGCTGCGGTGGCTGCCACCATGCTGAATGAATAGGGAGCCGTCGTGCCCTCTGTGCAGCCCCAGCTGTCTTTGACTGATGGGATGGAGGAGGGGGAACGGCGAGGTGTAAGGAAGTTCAGGAGGCCTGTAGGTCTACAACAGAACTGAACAGACTGTCGTGTTAGTCATCCTAACCAACCAACCAACCAGCCAAGCAGTGGGCTGCTGCGTTAACACCAAGCTCCGCGGCTCAGAGCATGCTAATTAATGCAGCCAAATGAGATCAGCGGCAGAGGCCCAGGCCAGGGCCATATTGCTAAATAGCTTCCTTTGGTACAGGTCTGTGTGGTGTAATTACCACCAGGCCACTCCACAGTGCCGCCTTTATGTCCCACTGAAAGTGATTTCATGTCCCTCATTCCCCCATTAGCAGCATGTTTTTCAGATGTGATGAGAGAAGTCTGTCGTTGGCTATATTGTGTGTTTGTTTGAGAGAGTGCCAGTTTACTTTGAAGATAATGGACAGCCTGGTGAAAGTATTGAAGTGATTCAATCTGAAGCTGCAGCCCACCTACAAGTAAAGACAGACTGCTTGACATGAAATGAGTTAAGCCTGTAGTGGTGATAATACTAACCTATATTTCACTTTTAGAATGGGGAATGAAATGTCTGTGTGTTATAGAGACCTATAAGTAAATGAAAGATTGAAGGCATGTTTTTGTAGTAAGACATTTAACACTTCTTCCTCGATGTAAACAAAATGAATGAACATAAATACAACAGTAATTATCACATGACAACAAATCCCCAGATATTTGTAGTTCTTGTTTTCGACAGCCTGCAACAGTCATTAATGGTTTCAACTTCGTTTTTTTGCAAGTTAAAGTAGGACAAGGTGCACATATGACAGAGTAAGTCAGCAACGCAGGGGCTGAAATAGTACAGGGCAAGTCATTATCATAGCAAAATCGCTCCCTGAACCCTAAGTATGACAACTGTGGCACAAACGAGAGTTTAGTGGAAAGACACTGACAACATCCTGTGTCTCTTTTTGGTTCAACAGCGTCAGTCAGTCTGTAGAACATCCACAGTTATGACCAGCAAACCTAAATGATTGTAAAGGATAATGTTGAGCATTATGGCAAAGTAAGGTTTTCACTGAGTACTTCGAGTGCTTCATTTTGTTTACTTATTTCTTGCAAGTTATGCAAAAGACCCAAAAATTGCTCTGGCTCGGTTTTCTTTGTTGGATTTATTTCGGCTTTGATTAATAAAGAAGAGAGCTGTCAGTCACACTCAGATTGAGGTGTCTATGACACGTTTCTTTTTTTCTCCATCTTCGACAAGGAGAACTCGTCATATGCAGGGGTCGGTGGGAGACATTAGAATATTTGACTGCTGTGAAATTCAAAACTCAACTTTTTTCTTTGTTTTTTTTTTAACAGTTTTCAGTTACATCATTCTTGATAATAATGAAGAAATCACCCTAATGGGTTTCACCTGAATTGCAAATAATCAAGTGACAATAAAGTGTTACAGGATAAGCAAGCAATCAAAGATAAATAAATTACACAGCGTGTCCTCCCTTTTTTTCCTCATCCATATGCTGTGGCTGTCTACCACTTTAATCCCTTAATTCAAGTCAGCATGAATATAGACACCAACAACCGTTTGGTGTGTAATGTACCAGAAGCATCTAGCTGGCCGCCACTATAGTGCCACCCTGACACTGTCAAAGGTGCCACGTTTAGCCCCAGGCACTACTACTCAATCACTGCCTGGTTCACAGGGGCCAGAACACCAGCAGGGCCCACTAATGCTTACTAACCCTCCATTCCTCGGTTCCCCTCTTTGTTGGGTCAGGCAAAGCCGGCATCTCCCTCCACCCCAGGCCCTTGTGGACGGAGCTCATCCCACTAAGAGAGAGAAGATGGCCCAATGTTCTGCTGGGTCCCCGAGCAACAGCTGTCTGTTCAGGTTGGACTGTTTCAAGGCTGAAACCTCACCAATTGGTACTGGAGCCATGATGGGGCATGAGTGGCAATGGGCTGCTATGTCCCAGACCTGCCACTGTGGAGCCCAGCAAGGTGACATATGACATATGCCTGAACTCCATCTGCAAAAAAGAAAAGAAAAGAAAATCAACATATTTTCATTTAATGAAGATGCAAACACTCTAGACAAATTGATGTGGAAAAAAATGATATGTTAGATTAAGATGAGATGTCTATGACTTCTCTGCTGCCCCCCCTTTGATTTTGCATGTGTGTCTGTCATTGCCTCGTGTATATAATTTTGTAGCCCAGAATTGTAGTCACAGTATACCTAATATACAACCTGGAAACTGAATATAATAGTAAGGTGAATATATACTGTAGTGCCTTTCAATTTAAATAGTGAATTGGGGGAGAAAGACAAAGACAAAGAGATGCATAGAATAAATGGAAAAATAAAGAAAAAACACATTACAGGGTATCTGTATTGTAGAAGAATAAAAGTACAAAAATATAGTGCATGGCGGAGCCATATAGATCAGATCCAGTATTCACAGGTCCAGCTGGATGGGAGGTGAGAATCCAGGGTCAGGCTCCGACACGACTCCCCGACTCCTAATTTAGAGATTCTCATTTTCAGTTCCTGAACCGAGGGCAAGAAATCGTACCTGTGAGAAGCCTTCAGGCAGAACAGGGAGAGGTGTGGAAGAATCTGTGTCTGGCCAAGAGGATGCTGCTCCACTACTTGTCTTTGTTCCATCTGTATGTCAACACAATCACAGCTGAGAGTTTCGTATACACTTGGAAAACTTGTGGCCGGGGTACTGCACATTTAAGTCTCGGGCATAACCACTTTTCTCAACCCTGTCGCCACACAGAACGCTGAGATGCCTCTCTACAGCATCTTTCCGGCAAATGCGGTATGGATAACCAGGGACCAAAGGACTTGGGGCGGAGTTCAACAAATGTGGTTGGAAAGTCAGAAAGTGTTGAGGTCTTTTCAATTGATTTGTTGATAATAACAAAAAAACTTGCTTAAGGTTAGGAAAAGATTGTGGTCATAATTTTAAAAAGCCAACATGAATATGTTATATCCCCCTTATTGATTACATGTACTTTAATAATTGATGCTCATTTCTCACTCTATAATCCATCCTTATTATTGATCCATCCTTTTTTTTTAGCCCTAAAATTCTAATTGCCACCAGTGTTCAGTTAGTTTTGGTAACATAGCCCTCATTTGCTCTATTCTTATTACATTTGCAACTGTTGTGCCATTAAAATGCAGCAGCCTAAAGTGAAAAACATAAAGTGAAGCCTTTCGTTGTGAAGAGGGCAGCACAGTCATGCTATCATCATCGAACTGGCCACACTAGCATACGCCACATGCACATTTTGTCACGCTCACAATTCATCACGACACAAATTTCTCCATCATGATTAGCTGCGTGTCATGACACACTAGGCCGCACATGCACCCCCGACACCTCCCTCTGACAAGCTCACTCACACAGCTTCCTGTCTCAGCCTCTGGCACTGTTGTCTCATGACTTCGGCAATGAGGTCAACTTGTTGAGGAGATGATTGTGACCTTTCTCTGTCACGGCCGAGACAGCCTCGCTCTAAGGTGATCCGAAGCCCCTTTTGCACTCCTGCATTATGTCTGAACGTCACACAAGCATTCGCAGTCACACGAGTGCACACACGGTTAGGATTACTGTGGTTCAGCGCATGACAGTATTGGATGGGTATTTGTTGTCTACCATTTAGTTATCTTGACCTCTCTTAGCCGAGCCTGCTGTCCATTGTGTATAAAGCATTCAGAGCTATATTACTAGCGTGTTTTGGCACAGAACAGAGCAAGTTGTCTCAATACATATGACCAATAAATAACTGTTTAAGGTGTGTGGTCATGGAGGGCTTGCCTGATGCTGTCTTATTTATTTTGTATTGTTCCTGGATTTTATCCAGCCTGGTCCCAGACTTCTGAGTCAGTGCACATCTATGATTTGTTCAGCATTGGCTGTTTTCATTGATTGGCATAGAAACACAGACGGAGGGCCCAAGAACGGGACTTTTGTCTCCCCGCATAGTTAGTAAGCTTACCTGCTGCATACATGAAAAGACATCGACAGAAAAATGGCGAGAAACGCGGATGACATAGCGGAACAAATTGTTGTGTGTACATAGACACAAAACAATTTATGTACATTGACACGCAAATTGTTGTGTGTCTACGTACAGGAATAAAGTCTCTGAAATAAACATATTTCTTTTATCAGCGTGAAAAACTTTAAGTTAATTGGTCCACCGCAGTGTCCGTGTCATCTGAAGTCATGTTGGCAGGACATCTCTTTCGCTGCTGAATGCGTAAAACAATGCAAAGCAAACCCTAGTCTGCTCTACTTCTGACCACACCCGGATGTGATGCAACGTGGTACTTCGGCGCAAGGGTAGATCACGGCTGCACAGGTTGTGGACAAAGCTTGTTACCGCAAATGTTGTTACCAAAATGTTGATTATTAGACTGGGTGCGGTTACTCTTTAAGTCTGACATGAGTCCAAATGTCAGGTTTACAGCTCTGGTAAATTGCATGCTTGCAATCAATGCAATTGTTTAATGTATTCTCTCGTTTTTCTTTGCTAAAGTGTACTTTACTTCAGTGAATTCATTTACATTTGACTTAATTTGATGTGATTCTTCCATTTTTATTTGTTTCAATTGATTCATATTTAGTTCATCAGTAAACTCAAGTCTCATCCATCTTATTTTCTCTTTTCTGTTCATTTGCCCTGTTTGCCTCAGTTTAAATTGCATTTGTAAATATCTTTTTTTCCTGTTTTGTTCTAACAATTCCACATCATGAAGCCGGGACTTACTGTCTCAGCAGGTGTCAGGGGATTTGGTTTGTCTTAAGCTTTGAGAAGACCTTCCTCCCTGCTAGCCTTTCAGTCTGCAGAGCTGCAGGGTTCACTGAAGCAAGGAGACGACATCCTCCCTTTCACCATGTCTCTCTCCAGAACCTTGTAGAGGAGATACAGTGCGCGCACACATGCGCACACACACACACACACACACACACAAACACACACACATGCAAGTCCCTAGCCACACACTCTATGACCCCTCCACCTAAAGTTCTGCTCCCTGTACTCCCTGCTCCCCCCACCTTCTCCTCCTTGCGCCCTCTGAGGAGAGGAGCTGTATTGAGCGGGAGCTTGAAACCATGCTTGTATTGTCAGAGGACTTGCCGGCACTTACCTCCACTTGAACATTTAGTGCTGTCTTGCTGGGCCTGGACAGAGAATAGCACTATAGGGTCACTGATGAATTGCTATTTCTGGACAAGGGATAAACACACTGCTTTGTACGGATTATCCCTCCAATCTGCGGTGGAAGAGCTGAGATTTTTATCTTCTGTTTGTAGAGGCCAAGTCTTGTCTATGTGTTTCAATTTGTAATGTTATACTCCAAAATGCTACAGATTCAGTTAAGACCAACATTATTTATACATCTGTATCTAGGATCCAGCATGACCATTGTGTCAACCAATCATTTGAGTGAATTATAGCAATTAATTGTGATTGAAATTAAGTGTCATTGATGTGATGAATGGGAATGACCAAGCTCCATTTTAAGAGGAGTTTTGCCATTTCAGCATCGGTTGCTAAGTAGAAATAACAGCTCATGTAATTTTGCCTTACTGCTGAAACTGACTGAAACCTTGAAAGTCCATTGTTGTGTGAGGATCAGTGCTTTTTTCAGTCATAATCATATATAACTGCACTATCAATTAAACCTTATGTGTCATATTTCCTATGAATCTGATGATGTTGCTCTTAAAACCCAAATCTGTATCTTTCTGCACATTGTCTCGCTGTGGCTGAGTGAACTGCTATCAACCGACCAGGTAACTTGAACCTAAATATACTATTTAATCTATGTGCAGTGTCACTTGGGACAGATGCATTGCAGACTATATAGTTTCTCTATCCAAGCAAATGCATCAGTCTGCCTGTTTTACCCCACATTTGGCTCTGAAAGTCTACTGTTAATGAATAATTGCCAATTCAAAAAATGTTGAGGTTAACATGATTAAATGATACATTTTTACTCCTGTTTTTCCTTATATTAGATACACTGGTACACTGTCGCATCTAATCACGCTGGATTCCTTTTTTATTCCAAATGCAGATGAAGGTTTGAGCTCTTGCATGTCCCTGTGATTAATGCGTCAAATTTGAAAAATAAATAAATAAATAATCCCTGGGCACTCACAATTTATTATGTATGACTGAATGTAAGAGAAAATAAATTTGTGATAAGTACAAAAATATATAATATCTAGATATACAGCAAACTACAATCATAACAATAACAAAAAAGAGAACCATTTATAATTTATATATTTGATATCAAAACAGTTTTTGGTGCCTGCAGAAGTTTCGTTTTTTGTTCTACCAAAATCTAAAAATGAAATTCATATCTGGGCTAAGATTAGTAACCTCTGAGAGCTTTTGAGTGTGTGAGATGCCCTAAACAGCTGTCACTATGCATGTGTGTGTGTTCTGCATGTGTGTGTGTGTGTGTGTGTGTGTGTGTGTGTGTGTGTGTGTGTGTGTGTGTGTGTGTGTGTGTGTGTGTGTGTGTGTGTGTGTGTGTGTGTGTTTGTGTGTGCACATGTGGGTGTCTGTGCACTTTAATAATAAGGTGTTGACTCTGCCCTCTAAGGCTCACCTGTGGGGATTCCCAGTGGTGTGTGTTCAGACGTGTGGTCATGCGCGTATGTGTGTGTGTGTGTGTGTGTGTGTGTGTGTGTGTGTGTGTGTGTGTGTGTGTGTGTGTGTGTGTGTGTGTGTGTCACTTTGGAAAACACATATCTGTGCACCACAGCGCAACACCTGCCAGAGGCTGTGGCTGTTTATGACAGAGGCTGTGTGAGTTGGAAAGGACATGGTGCTGCATCGTAAGCTCCGTGCACACACACAAAAATAGGGTACCCAGAAATTTGTGTGATTTTTATTGTAATAATTCATATTGTACAAACACAAAATTCACACAAGCAAACACCATCTAAATGGCCAGACATCACACCTAGACGGAAAAAACTATGGAAAAACACTCTCCTCTACACACACACACGCACACACGCACACACACACACACACACACACAAACACACCCAGGTAAATGTAATAACCACGGGGCCGGTGTGATCTGTGTCTCTCTCCCTAGGTCTTGCTGGCTGTGCAGGTCCCCAGCAGCTCCTATATTACAGCAGTAGGCAGGGGAGCCTGGCAGAGCCACCGGCCTACAAAGTTCAATATAAACGAACAGTGGGATCTCCCAGGGACCTGGCAGGAAAAAGCTTAGCAAAGTTAAAGCCTCACCAGCTCTTCCCGGCTGCCCATGCCAACAGGACAACACACATGTACAGTACATATGGGCATACAAGCCCGCACACACTCACACAGTTATACACACACTGAAAGACCACCTATTTGCCATGGGAGGCATTGTGGGGCTTTGGGAGGCTATTTTACCAATAGGCCAGTAATTATTTTCAGGGTATGTACTTTGTGTTAATTTGTAAATTTGTGCAATGTATTTTGCATTTTGACAAATCAAAAGAGAAGACCAGACATCTGAAGTACATAAGTAAGAGACATATGAAATGATTTATTATTACAGTCTACGGTATATAAAAAATAGCAGTGATCCTCACAATGAAACCAAAGCAGAATAAGTTACAGGGCACAACCAATAAATTCTGAGTGTCGGAAATTTAGCTCCTTTCATGGAAAACCGTCCTTAAAGTGGTCGGAAAAAAGTGGAAATTTGAGCATCTACAATTCGATCCTCTAGTGAAGATCATGTGATTTGACTGAAAGCCACGGTACAGCCATAAAATCATCCTTGGGATGAGATCGTTTTTTCAAATGCTGTTTCTAATGTTGAGAATGCAGTTTGAACCTCAAACAAAATTTTCTTTGTAGTGTTCTTTTTTTATCCTTTGGATTTCTACCTTTTGGTTCATTTCACAATAAGAGCATCAAACGGATGACCACCAGTGTCAAGCACTATCACATCCACATCTTAATCACTGAACAGCAGGAACTGCAAATCTTTATGTTGCTCTACATAAACAGCTTATAATTGTCCATGATTAGTGAAGCATACAGGACAAAAAAGGGGAAAGACGTTAGGTGGAGAAGGTAAAGATGCAAATGAATATACAGTATTATCCATTTTGTATGTTATTTTAAGATATAGATCATAGCAGTGTCCAATGTGTACACTAGATACTACTTCTCTTTTCACAATGTAAATTAAAACTGCACATAGGAATGACAAAACAGTTTTTATTCGTAGTATTTATGAGGAGAAATCCCTTCCTTTGCTGGTTGACTGTCTGCAAAAGGACAATGAAACCAAAATCGCTCCCTGACTCTATTTTATCCTCCTCCTCTGCCACTCTCCATGCGGTAAGCCTTCTCTCCGTCTGCTTTGCAGGGTTGTTGCCCTCTTCAGATGGCTGTGGACGCAATAATGACCCAACAGATGGGTTTATTAGAGGGCGGTTAAGGCAGCCAGCGGGTGGCTCGTTCAGGGGGAACCAAGAGCCGAAGCGCCAGGAGCTCTGGGTGAAAAGGAGACTGACAGGAAGCAAGTGACTCTGCCTCTCTCCTCAGTTGTTGATCCAATAGGCAGACTCTCTTCCTCGTAATGAACTCGGCACGTAAGACTTTGGTGTAGTCGTCTGTGTGTATGCGTGTTATTGTGTCACACCCACACATATGTGCGCTCTTGCTTATGTAATGCACCCAAGCTTTGCATTTGTACATTTCGGTACATATGTCTCCCCCCGAAGCATGTGCACCCCTTTTGACATGTAAATGAGAGAGAGCTGGCTTTGTTAGCTACCTGTGTGTTAATGCTTGTTTAAGATGTCATCTGTCCCACTTGCCTCTGCATTCAGTGAGGCGGGTGGCATGTTTTTTGTCTCCAGCCCCAGGTGTCAAAGGAGGTTCCTCAAACCCTCGTTAGTGTCCTAGAGTGTGTGTGTATGTGCGTGTGTGTGTGTGTGTGTGTGTGTGTGTGTGCGTGTGTGTGTGTGCGTGTGTGTGTGTGTGCGTGTGTGTGTCTGTGCGTGTGCGATCTCTAGATCACAGGACAATATGGCCCACATCAGATCATACAGAGACCTCATTATTCTCTTTGCACTTTGAGGTCTTTCCAACATTTGTTAGCTGTCGCTGTTGAATGCGGCTCAATAGAGTTGATTTAGTGAATAAAGGCAAAAAGTGGGACATTAACTCAGGCATATGGATGGGATTCAACCATCAATGGTAAGGAAATTAGCAAATTAGCTTCCAATTACCAAATTGAAAGAAGATCAGAGGTTTGTCAGAGATATTCTTCACATGGATTGTGGTTCATTATTAATGACAGAGTATCGAAGGGTGTATTTTTTTAATTAGAAATTCAAGACTGTCAACGAAATTCTTAATTCTCTGTCCTCTCTGACTGCCATGCATCGTAAAAAAGAGACTTAATAACATTTAAAAAAGAAAGTTCAAATGGAAGAATACAAACAGAAGTAAGATTTATGATTAGAAGGTATAAGGGAGTTACTTGTATAAAAACAAACAAGTACAAAAATTACAAAACTGTGTGAGTCCAATGTGCACCAGAAATGTAAATTGGGTGCAAATCTGTACTGTAACCCAGCTGT
Organism: Xiphias gladius; assembly: GCF_016859285.1. NCBI lineage: Eukaryota > Metazoa > Chordata > Actinopteri > Istiophoriformes > Xiphiidae > Xiphias > Xiphias gladius. The sequence continues at coordinate 17,392,276 of NC_053423.1, read as the reverse complement.
GCAACAGTAGTAGGACTTTGTAGAGTAGATTTAGGTGTGTGATAAAGTACATTGGATGCACTACTGGATTATGACCAGATTTATACGTTTAATAATTTAATATTTTATTGTTATAACTTCATGCTGCTTAAAGACGTAGATCATTTTTTATTATTCCCTGACTTGGAGAAAGTTATCCCTGCTCTCATTGTTTCTAAAGCGAACTGTTGTATCTCTCTGTTTACCTGACTGAGTGGCACAGCACACTCACATCTTCACCTGGTAAAAGGCTGGTGCAGCCAGACCCCTGATGATAACAAATAATGGAGATCACATAACCCTCATTCTAGCCTCCTTGCACTGGCTTCCATTCGAATTAAGAGTCGATTTTAAGGTTTTACTCATTAATTTTGAAGCACTCTCTGACTCATATATTTGTGAGCTTTTGTCTTCGGAAAATGAATTTTGCATTACGTGGTCTCTCTACGTCCTGTCACTTTTAAGTTCTTCTTTGTGTCGTCCCAATCATTTCTGTTGTTTTATTTTTTTTTCTAACTTTGTTTTGAAAGGTGCTATACAAAAGGTTTTTTTTAATCATTTTTATTATTATACAGTATTTTAATTTATTTCTCGGTTTATTACAAGATAAATTCATAGTCACACCATCAATAGTCAAAGTGATTTTATGCTCAGCGACACACAGAGGGATCGCCCCAGAGGATATAATGCTGCTTAGAGACCACTCATCTGAGGAGTGTAGGGCACGTGACACCTGAAGGGAGAAATCAAATGCTTGTTAGGGCCCGGTGGAGGGCCCTTCACGGTCTCTCACCTCCATAACCTCAGACCAGGAGCCCCCACTCCACCCGGATGCTGGTGGGCCCCCTCTCCTGCATCCTCCTCCCCTCTCCTCCTCTTCAAAGGTCATCCAGCCCTGGCCACTACCCCACACTACCCCCAGAACCATGGAGAGAGAGAGAGAGAGAGAAAGAGAGAGAGAGGAACTGAATGAAGAGTATGAATACTGAGCTTTTTGCCCCTTCTTCTCTCAGGGGGTGTATCTATTGCCTTTGTTGTCTCACTCAAGCAATGTTTACAATACCTTCAGTCTTCATCTATCATTTATGCAGGCCATGTCCTTATAAAGTAAAATGTTCTATGTTTAAGGGTTGAAGCGTAAGATGAAAATCAAAGGATATTAGCTGCAGTCAGACTTATCAAGGGATCTTAATGAAAATCATTGTTTAGAATGCTTTTACTGCACATAGCTCAGATGGAATCCATTCTTGCGTGTCTCTGAATTTTAAACAATATAAACATAGAGTACAGTGGTGAAAAGAAACTAATATATTTACTCGAGAGCTGCGCTTAATTAAAACTTTTTTTACTTTGAATATTTCCATTTTTTGCTACGATATACCTCACTGCATTTCAGAGTCAAATATTGTACTTTTTCCTCCACTACATATATATCTGACAGGTACAATTACTTAACAGATTTAGATATTACATGGAAAACATAGGACTAATTTATAAAATATGATGTATATGTATACGCAATATGATTTTATAGATTATACCCAAAAGTATGTAAAGCAGAAGTTATCTCCACCTCGACCACCTAACATTTAAATGCTGCTTAAAAATTAATACATCAACAATGATGATCAAATAATACTGTATATCATAAAATAATATAATCCTCTGAGAAGGGGCCATTCTGCATAATGAGAACTTCTGTGTTGGTTACTTTAAGTATATTTTGCTTCTTTTAGCGCCCCTACTGGTGGCAGGACATACGCCGCAGATAAACAGTTAAAAATCACCGCTGAAAAATAAATAACTAACCCTTTTTGATGTGACAATGGCAACGGTTTTGGTTGGTTATGTGAGCAAAAGCAACTTGGTTAGGTTTAGGGAAAGATCATGGTTTGGGTCAAAATAAGTACCTCGTTAAGGTTGGTGGATCTTCGTCGTCATGGAAACAATAATAAAAACGTGAAACAAACGGCAGTCTCTCGTGTTAAAGTCTAATGTTTTGTCAATCCATCCATCCACCCCGACCTCCTTCCTACGCTGACTTTGTCGCTCTATGGCGTCACCTGACTTCCTCCATTGCTCCCCTCATAATTACTATGGCCACTGGAGGGCTTTGCCACTCGAACTTAAACATGTCCTTTTGAGGCATCTGCTTAAAACGACTGATGCCGTCTCACACGACTGCTTGATGTCACTGAACAATAACTCGGGGATATTATTACCACTATATTTAAGTGTAAGCAGTATTTCAATGCTGTCAAGGTGGAGCTAGTTTTCCAGCGTTACATACTGTTGGGTACATTATCTGTAACAATACATTCCACATTATTTATTGATCATGTGTTTTTCCTGTATATGAAAAGTAGTAACTCTGGCTGAGAAATAAATGTAGTGGATCAAAAAAAGGAATTACTGTCGCTGAAGTTTAAAGCACCATAAAATGGAAGTACTCAAGTGTAGTACTAGTAGCTCAAAACTGTACTTAAGTACAGTACTTGAGTAAATGTACCACGTTTCCATCACTGGCCCCAAAACAGTGACAGGATTGTTGTCCTCTGCACATGGCAAAAGACACCCTTATGACCCACAATACATAGACTTTGATCTGTCTTTAGTTTTTTTACAACACTCTCATTAGGGACAAATAAAAAGAACGTATATCATATGTCATTCGAAGAGAAAAACTTAGTGTATATGCTGTATGACCCTCCTCTGCCTCACCCCTGACTTTTACTTAAAACAAAGATAAGAGTACTTCTTCCACGACTGCAGAGGCAAACACACACAAACACACACAAACACACACACACACACACAGACACACGCAAAAACACACTCATACACAAACACACACACACACACACACACTCATACACAAACATTCGTGCATTCAAAACAATACACCTTATGGGCACTCCTGCACAGACACAGTTCACCCATGTCTGTAATCCTCCTAATCTGTCACCATGACCCAGGGTAATGCCATGTCACCACAAGTGTTTGGCTTTGCTTTCAACTCAGCCATGTTGACACCCCACGTCTCCTCAGAAACTCTCCCGGACCATGGCTGCAGCCCTCTGGCCTCCCTCTGGTGACACCGCAGTTCCTTCTGCCCTGTCTCAAGCAGCTACCATCGTCTCAGCCACAGCTTGGCCGGGAGCCGACACCACAGTATGCAGCAACCCCGATTCAGGTGGCGTAAATATAGCCTGGCCTGACACTGAGTGGACGCTACATGCACCTGAGATGTAAACAAACTTAAGCATCAAAAAACCGAGGCCCCCAGCCTACAGCATCGCTCAGAAAAGCTTACAATATCCACCCTTGACAAAAGACGATGCCAGAATCTCTCACACCTCACTTTTGCCTCTACTCTTTCTTTGCATGACATGGACGTTTGCACCGAGCACCAATTGGCATGACAGTGTGACCCCCAACCTTGTTCCTTCTTGTCCCCACATCCCATCCCCTCCCATCTCTGTACTCCTTCCTTTCCTTGTCCCCTCATCATCCATGTCACCCCCCCTTTTACTCTCACCCACACCCCTGCTCTTCCCTCAATGACAATATCCTAGTAATGGTGGCCTTTGTTTTTCTTGGCCCGGGCGCCTGGATTTGTCAGGACGCATTTCCTGCTCGCAGACTGAGGGGGCTGCTGCTGCGTGGCAATCTGGGCTCACTTCTCAGGCAGCTAAACCCTTTGACACTGTGCTTTTTAATTAAAATTACATTATGATTAATCAGGCAGAAGGAGGGGCCCTCCCCCTCACTTGCACTCCCTATATCTCCTCCTCTCGCCTCCCTCCTCCTGCTCAGTTTCCAGGCAGGTTTGATTACAACCTGTGACGGACGTTCCTCACTGCCAAGCCGCTAAAGATGTGCTGGCAGATGCGGTGGCCTGGCCAGCTTGTCAAGCCCCGGGGTTGCAGTCAGCCAGGGAGAGAGGGACAGAGAGACAGAGGAAGGGAGTGAGGGGGGAAAAAAGAAAAGAAGGAGCAGGGACAGAAAGAATATGGCAAGGAGAGTGTGTGCAAAGAAAGACCAGGTATGTGACACGAGAGGGAAATTAGGAGAACAGGGAATTCAGTAGCGACAACCAGAGACTTAAAATCCCCCAGACACTCCAGAGACTGTGACAAGCCATCAGGTAGACCGACAGGCAGGCGGGCAGAGCTGCTAGATGGCTGTATTGATCTGGAGAGCTCTGCTGTGGCACATACACTCACCCGCGGAACAGAGGAGGAGACAGGGAGACGTGAAGCGGGAAATCATTTCTCCCTACAGCTGTACAAGGTGCCTGGATACAAGAGCCTATACTTAAATCCAGTGTCTAGACTGGTACTCTGGGTCCTTTATATCGCAGGTGCAGAGGTTGAACGTAACCTGGAGATGCGTGAATGTGTGTGTGCTCACATGTTTGCTTACTCAGGCTGAAATAGTCATGTTAGAAGTATGTACAGACATAAAAACAAAAGGCAGACCCAATGAAGAGCATGTCAATGGGAGACAACAGCAGGCACTTAGTGACACAAGATAAGACAGAGACACTCTACACAGGGCATCTGGGTACTTTTGTGTTACATGTGTGATGCTAGAGCATTTTATCAGTTCTCACCATTTTTAATATTGTTTGATAGTGGGAACGTCCTTACAAGATCCCAAAAAAACCCCGAAAACACAAATTTTTGGGTGCGTTTAATGAACAATTTGTTTTTATGGGACTTTTTTCTTTCTGTCCTCTCCATGTGTATGTATCTAGCAATTCATAAAAGGAGCTCCTTTACACTCACTGTAAATCAGGTCAAATGACTGTTAGCACATCACATATACTGCCATGACCCTGCATGATGTACAGTGGCTGTGAATGAAATGTCATTTTGTGACCGTGTCTCAAGGATTGAATGTGTGTGACTGTGTGCGTTTAAGTGCGTAAGTGCATGGGTGTTTTGAGATCCTGTTTTTGTGTCTGCACATGTTTATGCATGCTTGTGTGTGTGCATTCTCATACTTGGCTGAGTATGTGTGCGCGCACGCGCGCGTGTGTGTGTGTGTGTGTGTGTGTGCTTGTTAAAAAAGGGGTGTGCTGGTGATGAGGGGGTTAAGCAGGCGTGACCAGAGCACTAGCGAGCACGTTTCCATCGCTCACAGAAGTGTAACCGAGATTGGAAAAATCAGACGGCGCTCTGAAGAAAGGTCAGAGATGGTGCACCCTGACTTCAAAATGCTTCTACAGACACTTTCAAACTCAAAGTCTTTTTGTTGAGCTTATATCAAATTTGCATCGAACCACTTGGCTTGGTCAAAAATTTCTCTTGTTATTTGTCTTTTTGCAGATTTTCGGCAACTCAGATACACTGCAATGGAAAGAAATGCTGCATGGCACATTTAAAATCATTTTTGACAAATTAAAGATTATAAAAGCAGCTTTTCATGTAGGATGAAAAAATAAGTATTTAATTTAATTTTCAAGATAATTCTTGTAATTCTTGTTTTACATTCAAATAAATTTTCATTTTCCTTTTTCGTGCCTGTCTCTCTGCATAGCTCTCACCCATTCAGCCCCCCGAGCTGAAACAGGCCTGTATTCAGTGTCCTGCAGCCACTTTGACAGGCAGTATTAAAAGCCAGTAGGTGGTCTTTCACTGTCACTGGGCAGAAGCCCCTCGTCACAGCACATTAATTACACACTCTCACCAGCTCAAACAAGCCTCGCCTGTTCATGCATGGAGATGGATTAAGAACAGAGTGAAGTGTGTGTTGTTTAAAACCCGGCATTTACTCCTGCTCTTGTTCTCGTGTCGCTGCAGCTGAAATTTTGTTAAGGACATGCACTGATAACGGGGTTAACAAAGGGAGCTGAGCAGTCAATATTTTCGAATGTGAAAAAGAGCTGCATCAACTTCAGCGGACCTTGTGACGATTCTCGATGAGTGGGCTGGAAAGAGTGTACGATCTGGTTGCATTTGCCATTTTTGATTAACTCTGTAAATACCAGTGTTGTGGCTGCTATGAGGGAAATAAAATGTCAGTGAGTTTTTCTGTCAATCCATCCATGATGTCACCCCCTACTCCATGTGCACACACGTGTATGCACAAATGTCGGCGTGTGTACCTGTATATGTACGTGCAGGTATAGTTTGTGTGTATGCTTGTGTATATATTGAGCACGAGTGGATGCATGCAGGTGTCCAGATGCATGTTCGTATGCTTGGATTGTCACGGGATCTGGGACTGTCGCCTTCTTCCCTCTGACCTGACCCAGCCGTGAACTCTGCTGCCCTTGCGATCCATACGTATCATTTACCCAACGCCCTCCCTGCCGTCTCGCCTAATGCACGGAGGCGTGAAACACCTCGTAATGCTCAATCACAGCGGGGCACGGCATGCTAGGAGCCATCCAGAGTGACAGCACAGGGCTAGGGAGGCGGCCAGCTGAGGGAAGAAATGCCACATCGCCCTCAGGGAAAGGAAGAGAGGGAGGTGGTGGTGGAGGGGGAAGAGGGGTAAGGGGCGACGGGGGTTTGGAGGATGGGGGAGAGGGGGAAGGGAGTAGGGGTACAAGTGGGGGTTAAGTTGGTCGGGGGTACACTTCAACATAATGAAAATAAATTTGAAAATGCTGTGTTTTCAGGTAATTTTATGAAAGTTTGCTGTCTACTCACCAGAAATGCCAAAGAAACTCTTTTCTGTTGCCTTTTGCTCAGTTTGTTTCAATACAGCCGAAAACGCAGTTCAGGTGTTCTCAGTGACTTCTTTCTCTTTGTTGTCCGACATCTGCTGAAGCATAAAAAAACTGATTTGATCAGTGGTCACGAGTGCTACACGGCAACCAAAATAATTCCTGTACTGCTGCTTTGGGGCCTTAACGGCATAAATGTAAAAATAAGGGTCAGCGGCCATGCCGTTAATGCCTGATCAGCTATATTGATAAGCAGAAGTGCCTAACAATGTTTGACAGTTAACAATTGTATGTCAGCATTTTTTAAAAACCTCAGTTCGCACTACATGAGATCAGTATTTTTACATTTATCCTGTCTGGATATGAGATTTCTCAGTTTTGGGGCATCATTTAACCACATCAACGTGAGCACAGCCCTAATGCTGAAGAGGTCTTAGGTGGGAAACTTCGCCATAATGGTAAAGAGGATTTATTTTTTTCCCCTCATAGTCAGTGTAATGCTGGGATTTGCAAGTGGTAAGCATTAAAAGAAAGAGAAGATGAGAAGGAGGAGGGAGGGAGAAAAAAGATGGAGAGGGAGAGAGAGACGCAACAGACGGAAGTCACACTTTTGAAGTTGGAGGTGTGAAGGAAAAAGACTTGATCATGTTTAAAGGCAGCTTTTTGGACTGCTGTTTTAAAACCCACCAATGTGCTGCTTAACTCTTTCTTCTATGAAACAGTGTATCTGTTCTTTACACTTAACCATCAAACTACGGTAAAAAAAAAAAAAGAAAAAAAGCACACTATAAATGTCTGTGAAAATGCTTTAAATGTTTGTGTAGAACCGTTTCAGTCATTAAGATTGAGGATAATTATTGAAAATCAATATTGACTGGAAAAAACATCAAACATACCTTACATTTAGTGGCTTAAATTTTATATTTATTTTCACAAATATTAATAATGTATATACACTAAGCATGAGACACCTCAACCATCATTCAAGACACATTTTTCTGACTCACTGGCACCTTCTCTACTTGTAAAAACCTGACTAGCTTGCATCTGAAGAATTTTACACATACATACATAAGCCTCAGAAAGTGTGAGACACTGATGTTGGCAGAGGGCTCCATCTGATGCAATCGAGACTAAAACTGCTTTTCGCTCAAAGTCATCACAAATTTTTCATGAAATGTAAACAAGAGGAGAGATCTGCTTCCACCCTGGCAAAGCCTCCCTTGTCCTTGCCCGTGCCCTGTGGACTCATGCCCAGGACCCAGGCCTCTCCCAGGCCAAGCTGCCCAATGGTCCAGTTAATCATATGCAGCGCCATGAGGAAGCTTATGCTGGCCTATGCCAGTTTAAGCCTCCGTAACTGCAGGGTGTCGAGGCCAGAGCCACATTGGAGGGGGGCCTGACAGACTGGCTTGGCATCAGAGGCCTTGGCTTGGATTTGAAGATGAGCAGACCCCTCAGAACCTGGGCTGGTACCCCCGCGGCCCCCTCCCTGTGATTCTCCCGGTGTCCAGGTCCTGCTGTGGGGCTGCTGACCCCGCTGACTGTGTGGACAGAGACCCTGCTGACCAACACAAACATTGACATTACTGCCTCTCAGCAGGGAGTCAGAAACTCTGAAGGGCAGTTTGTGGGTTTCTGTGAGTCATGCACGCATATGCGTCTCACCTCAGAAAGAAAAGGATTCATCAGGATGTCAGTGTATCCTCTGCCAGACCCTGCTACACCTCATCCTTTGACTGTTTAGAGAAATTATATCAGTCCCTATTTTTGATACAGTTTATGGCCCGCCTTTTCCTCAGCAATAGCCATTTAATATAGTTGAATTCTGTAGAGTTAATCGTTACAAAGAGAGTCGAACTTTTCCCGATGGGGATCAACATTACGTATGCGCACGCAAAAAGGATTCATAGGAAACAAGGCATGCATAAACTCGACGTGATGCAGAAGACATAAGCCAGTTTCAAGTAATAAGTTGACAACAATCAGTCACGAGTTCAGTATTACTGGGGCGGACACCATTGTTCACTGTAATCTTTAGGTTTCTTTTTTTTTAAAGTAAAACAACGTGATGTGATGAATCCTCTCAGTCCACAGTTTGTTTGGTTGCGCTATAAACATGACACACGAGTTTCTGTTCTCTCTTTTCAGACAGTGTAACTGCTCAAGGTCGGTGTGCTGCCCACAGCGGTAGAAACGTATGTAATTTCAAACAGATCTCTGGGATCTGTTGTAAGAAGCACACTTGCCATTGCCGCCAGTAGCCTCGGGTGTCGCCAAATCAAACGGTACTGAAATAAAAGGGTTGTATGTTTTTTAATTTCTTTGTTATGTGTACATCTGTGGTGTGTACCAGCGTTAACAACATCATGCCACCATGCATGCTCACAATGACCATTCTAAATACTGATGGCAAGCAGGTATAATGTTTACCAGGTTTACCATCTTAGTAAAATGTGTTAAAATTAAAAGAACACAAGAGGCTGATGGGAATGTCTTTAGTTTTGCAGGTATTTAGTCATAAATCAAATTCTGAACCATTTGAAATTGTGACCTGATAATCACCAGCGATCATCAGTGAATACAATTCATCCTGGGGGGGCATGAATGTGCGTTCCAAATTTCATGGCGATCCATCTTATAGCCTGTTTGCCTTTTCACTCAAATCCAGAAACGCCAACCTCAAGGTGGCACTAGAGGAGAAGTTGGGGGAACACTAAAGCCAGTAGGACTTAGTGTCTGGGGACCATGAACGTCTGTATAAAATCTCATGACAATCCATCAAATAGTTGTTGAGATATTTCAGTCTGGAATGTGCTGCACCAAAGGACTGACAGACCGAAGTTGCCTTCCCATGAGCGGCACTGGTAACATGACTAAGAATGAACAAAAATCACAGTTTACATTAATCTATGCAAGAAAATAGTCATTAAAGGCAACCTCGATGTCTTCAAAGATCGTTTTGTGGGATTATGCCAAATCTAACTAACCATGCTCGCCTACTCACATTCATAAACTACTTGTGCACATGCTTTTATCCACCTGCCATTATCTGTTCTCTAAACAGCTGAGTGACCTCGTGTGTTTGATTCTGTGTCATCCTAAAACACATTGGAGGTGTGAACTCCTAAAGGAGGAGACACAAAGAAGACATGTCTACCTGCCTTTGACAAACCTAGATTTACAGTTAAGAAGCATTTGCTATGTGCATACAGCATATGCCCATATGCATGATTAGTTCAAACACTGATGTGTCAAGAGTACACAGGAACTTACATTAATGCACGCATGATTTGGTGTAAATAAAAGGTGTAGCGTAAATAGGTGGGGGAAAATAAGAGCATGAGTGCGTTTTATCTGTGTGTTCATGCGTTTTGCATCAATGAGTGCCACCACAAAAAAGAGCAGCACGGATTGACAGTGTGGTGGGGCTGGCCTCTGGCCGACTGTGACCTTTGACAAGTCTCTGTCGCTTCTCACCTCCGCAAGACGAGCTCTGTCATACCAACGCACACAGCATCACATGCTCCCCCCCCCCATCCTCCCGTCTCTTCAATTAAAAGCTTAATGGATGTTTTAGCACTCTGCCACTTTGATCACAGCATCCTGATCTGCCACTGTTGGATCTCTGAGAGGCTGAAGGAGGGGAGGAGGAGGGGATATCTTACAGGTTAGGAGGGGGCACTGACAATATAATCATAGTGAGACACTGCAGCGTGAGGTTGTTTTTTTTTTTTCTTTTTTTCTGTTTTCACACGCGGCAGACCCAAAGGGGTGATCCTGGTCAGGGCATCTAGCCGGAGAGCCTAGTCTCACCTCACTGACATGGAAGCCACCCTGGCTGTCACTTTGCATCTCTGACGCCTAGAGAGGGAGACCATGACCAGCCTGACAGGGGCAGCGGAAGGTGAGGACCCAAAATGCTTGAGACACACTTGGCTCAGAGCCAAACTCTGCTCCTCGTTCACCCCCCCCTCTTTCCTCTTCCTTCCCCCTTCTCCCTGACACTTCAGAGTGTCTATGTAAACTTTTATACTTTATGATCTTTCTAACCTTTACATCTTGGCAATACAATCTGAAAAGATCCGAAAGACATATTCATTTCTCTGCTGAGAGCTAATCAGGTTTTCTGACACTACGACAAGTGAGAGGAAGGTTCACTACATTTTGAACATGCCTACTTTGAAAGACAAATACCACCCGAGCTAATCATGATGAAAAAATAAAACGTCGCCTACACAGACTTCTGCTCAAACAAACCCCCCCCGACAAAGTGCACACTTTTAACTCAGGTTAAAACTACACTGGATTGCAGTAGGGCTCCTAGTGTTAAACCCACAACAAACCTCTGTAATCAGCACGCAAAAATACTCAACTGGCAACACATGACTTTTTAGAAATCACATGAAAAAAAACAAAAACCAAGGTATGTCACACTGCAGTGAGAAGAAAAAAAACAAACAAAGAAAACACTTGACTTTGGAGCAACCCCTCAGGACTGACAGATGTGACACTGATGACTAATGTTTTGATACCGTGTGGGTGTTGCAAAGCGAACAAGGGATTCCACATCTCTTGCAAAACAATGTGAAAGCTGTAGATGTATCAGAATACAGTTTTTGTGGTCGTTTTGATTGAGATTTTTTTTTTTTTTCTTTTTTCTAATTGGTACTGGAGCTGTCATGTTTTGAGGATTGTGGAGCTACAATACAGTACGTTCTGAAATTAAAAAAAAAATTATAGAAAACATTTGAAGCCATTGCACTTTATGTTTCTCACATATGAGCAAAAAAAAAAAAAAAAAAACACGATTAGCCTACAAAAAATATTGAATTAGAAACCCTCAAGTAGAAGAAAGGTAGAATAATAAATATTGAGGAAAAAAATGTGTCTGAATTCAGTAATTGCATATAATATTCTCTTAGGGTTCCACAGATTTTAAGTTAAACTATAAAATTCAAAGTTAAGACTCTGACTCGTCAAAAAAACGTTTTTGCCTGTCAACAATGACTTATTTTCTGCATCTGTGAATAAAATTAATGGCATGAGAAACAAGTTGACTGTTGCCTCTCGCAGTGAGCGGCCTCTTGAGATACTGAAACCCAAAGTAAAAATCAACACTGTGACACACTGATACCATATTTCATATCACTCATATCTGAGTGCAGATGAGGCCATGCGATGTGATGTTTTTTTATATTTTTATGCATTATTTTCTCTCAAGCATTAGTAACCTTTAATTTTCCAGAACAGTTTTTGATTGATTCTACATGAGAACCAGTTGGAACTTGTTCATTACAGCTGCGGTTTTTATAAGTGAAGGCGGATAGGCAAACGGTACGTTAATAGTGGTGGGATAGTAAGATCAAGAAAACCACAGTTGTTCCAGCAACTCAAAATGCATGTTATCCCCCTCACCCAACACCCAGTATGGTTTCATTATTGGTCCATTATGCTAATGAAAAATTAGTATCTTTGCCTCCTCTGTGGTGGATTTTTCCAGGTATAATTTTGATTTAATGTTGTAAGAAGCTTTTGGTTTCAATTTTGAGGTGAAACAATATATTATGATACCTGCTGTTTTCTTTTCAAGATATTTTTTTAATTCAATCTAAAGCTGTAAACATATAGTGTGTAAGAGATTGTGCTTCTTACACTAACAGCATTGTATTATGTTCCCCAGCATCAGTGATGTTTACATTACTTTATATTTTCTTCCAATACATTTTATAATATTACTGGGCTCTTTGTTACTTGTATACTGCCATGCTTGAAATAAATATCGTTATTTCGAAGTGTCTTTCAAATGCTAAAATTCAGAGATGAGACAGCCAAAAGTCAATGTTACCGGTTAATGCATTGGAGCAAATATCTGATTTCAACAGGAGCCTGAACAACACATAGAAAAACAGCACTGCTGCACCTGAATCTGCTGTGTGATGTCGCTGGCGTGCGTTTATCCACTCAGCTATGAATCGAGGATTAACTGCTATTAAACCAACAAATTTCATTTTGTGAAGTGATTTTATGTAAAATAGAATTAACAGTGATTTGTGGTCTTCTCCCAACTAGTCCTCATACTGAACTGACTAGGGGGACTCTTTTGAAAGTACCAGCAATCTGTATCTGCATATCTGCAGGTTGCACATACCAATATGATAGTTCCAAAATGAATCATATCAGCATTTACTATTGTGACTCCTATGGTTTTGTTCCAGTTAAGTTACATAAGCGGCACTGGTTAATTGTGTTTAAACAAATCCCGGATCTCCAATGTCAAAGTATATAGTGCAGTCAACCGACCAGCCCAACATCCGACCTAAAAAGTTTTGCAGCTGTATAAGAACATCTCCCTACTCCAGTCTATGCCTCTGCTACTTTGAGCGAATAATCAGAATTCAAATGGCTGCATGAGGTCGCTTGTCAGAAAAGCAGCAACTCCTCCAAATAATAGAACAAAATAAGTTGCTTGTCCGTGCTGCGCTGCATGGCGTTTGCAAGTGTTTTCTGATCTGGCGCCGCTACCATCAGGACGATATTGTTTTAAGTTTTGACACTGTGTCAAAAGTACAACTCTTTTCTGATCTGTCATTGCTATGGTTAAGCTTGGTTAGGTTTAGGCACAAAAACTACCTGATTATGGTTACGGTTAAAATTACTCCTTCGTCTAGGTTGGGGGACCTTCGCCGTCACGGTTACAATAAAAAACACTTGGTTACACTGAAGGAACAACTAAAGTCATGGTTAAAAGAAAGACAAACAGCTGCCTCCTGTGTTAAAGTCCGACGTTTTTATTACTATGGCCATTGGAGGGTTGTGTCACTTGAACGTAAACATACGTGGTTTTGGGGCATTTGCTAATATGACTGACGCTGTCGTTTTTCTTCTGAAGACAGTCCCCAGGAAAGCATAGACATCGTTGTTTTTTAGCATTAGAATAAATGACTCATACTTCTGTTTTTCTGGTCACAAAAGAAGCTCTGAACATCCTTTGCTATCCAATATATCGCTCAGAAAATCTGACAGATGCAGCACAACCCTCCTCTTTCCCTCCATCCATCCATCCATCCATCCCACTTTGTTGCATTCATTCATATAGTACATCTTCACTCCTCCCTTCCTAATCCCATCATTCTGTGTTGAACTTGTGCCCCCTGCCTTCTTGTTGACCTCCTCAGTGGAGTGCTGTGAACCCACCACTGCCCCCTCCTTCCATCCACTCCTCCTTCTCCTCCTTCTCCTCCTCCTCCTCCCCTTGTTCCAGCTCTTTCAGCGCGGCAGACTGCCGATCCCGCCTGGCCGCCCCTTGCCGTCTCACAGAAGTGCGAAAATAAGATGGCATTGGATCTATTAACACATTGGGCTGAGTGTTAGTGAGGGGGGCCCCAGACGAGACCACTCTCCCAAGGTCCACCGACCACTGTTCTGGCCCTGCTCTGGCCGGGGGCAAGGTGGAAGGTTGTGGAAGGGGGGTGGAGGGGGTGTGTAGTCTATAGGCAATTAGAGATATCGGAGAGCCGTAGGTGGGGGGTAATGAAGAGGGAGCAGTGGAGCTTGAGTGTTCTGTACAGGGCAGGCTGACACTTGTTCCCTTGAAATTTCTGTTCATCAATAGTATGTCGATTAATGGATTGATTGGACCAAGGATCAATAGCTACCCATCAGGACTTGTGTGGTCTGACAGAAGAGAAGCTTTGCACTCACCAGCAATCCCGAAAAAATGAATCTGTTGTTGTTGGCATTTCTTAAAAAAGCAAAACAAAACGAGAGTGTGATATTTGTATTAATTCAAAGGGTATCTAGAGTGTGTCATGAATGGGGAGTGTGTCAGGGTGTTTTAGCACGCACATGTTCATAGGGCAGTGCGTGTCGTTCACTTGCACGTGTGTGTGTGTGTGTGTGTGTGTGTGTGTGTGTACATTTGTGCGTGCGCAAAATCATCCCAATCAGTCAGCATATTTTCTATTCATGAAGGTAAAACATAAACTGCCACATAAACTGCCATTTCTCAGATAACCTTGTTCCAATGTTATGATGACTTTACATGTGCTCACATCCACAGGATTTCACTCCTGAACTTGTTGGCACGTCGACATGGAATGTGTGTCTCTCTCTGAGTGTCTCTACCTCGGTGCGATTACACGCCCACAGATCCACCAGCTCCGTCACAACGGCAACAAAAAAATTAATAAATAAACCTCGCAACTTTTTGTCACACTTCAATCACATAACATCAACCGATCGCACGTTGGGAATTAATATACAGTGTTTGCTGCTGTTTATTCAACTTTTCTTTTTCAGCAAAGGATGAATGAATAGACTGGCACACACAACTGGAAGACAAAGTAACAGCAAGGCAGTCTTCATAAATGCTTCTCCAAATTTCTTTTTCACAATTTACAGGATTACCATGTAACATTATTACATTTTTCTCTCATTCTGTTTCTCGTCCTGGCAATGGAAGCAAATTCCACCATCGCCCCTCTGCTGTACGGCATGTGGCCCTCCCTCAGAGGGGCTGGTTACCAAGAAGATTAGACAAGATATTTACAGGTGTGAAAAGATGCATTTTTCTAATACAGTGTGAAATTCTTCTGTTAAGTGTGCTCTTTCCAATAAGCCTGTTCACAATGGGATGAGGGAGAGGAAGAGGAAGAGAGAGAGAGAGAGAGAGAGAGAGAGAGAGAGAGAATCCAAGAAGCTAGTTGTCTTGTTTTTTTGGCTCTGTATTTTAAAAGGAGCTGAGGCGTAGCTGAGCGCAAGTCTTAAGAAAAAGTGATAAAATATACAGTGAGAAAAGCTTTCAAAGTGTCGGGAAATTAAAGCAGGGTGCAGCAGCAGGGCGGGGAACGCGAAAGGGGGGTTGGGTGTCGGGGGTGGTGGTAGAGCAGTGTTCAAGATGGCTGCAATCTGCTTATCTGACATCATATCTGCTGGACGATAATATGCAGGTTAACAATTGTTTCCGAGATTTCATGTGGTGTATCTGACACAATCGGAAACTTTTTTTTTTTTTTGCAGTATTGCTGTGAGGCTAAAGCCAGGGTTCTCTTTTTGTCGTCTGGCATGACCCTGCAAGCTCTTATCTCCTGCAAGAGCTTGATTCGGATTGGGTGAAAGCAAAGGAGTGGGGAGTTTGGGGGGTGGGGGTGAGGGAGTGTTGTGACCACACGCCCTCACCCGTAGAGCATGGCTTAAAGCCCAGACAAGACTACGCAGGCCCTGCCCGCCTCGCTATGGAGAGAGGTCCATTCTGTACAGGAGTCAGGAACAGCAGCATGGGGATCAAAATGCTGCTGTGCCAACTCTCCACCCTGTGAAAAACAAACAAATTATCCTAGCTGGTAAATTCCTATGACTAGCATTTGTATTAATGAGTCTCAAGGTAGAGAATGGAATACAAGTGGAAACTGGGTGAATTTTCAGGTGAAAGATATGATTCGTGACAAAAACTGAAAAACATGTGTGGGAAAGGATCAAGTCATGTAAGTTAAGGATTGAAAAATCAAGGGTAGAATGAAATACTGATATAAAACCGGAAGAAAATAAGTGTGATATGACAATGGGTGCCTTTTAAAAACATTTTCGGCACCTACTCGGTGCTCTCCTATTTTCTTTTTTAAATCAAAAAACACTGTGTCCTCATCTCCATCCCTACCAACTGTGAAATTTTAAAGAAAGAGCATAGTGCACAGACGCTTGTACAACCGCGTTTTCTTTTGATGCCCCGCTAAATAAAACTCTGGCTCCTTTTTTATTCATTTATGCCAGTTGTATTAGCAGTTCATACGGCCGGCAGCCTCTCTCTGTGCAGCCCTCTCCCACCATTTAAAGTGGTGTCACACGGCTCGGCCAAGCAGCATGATTGGGCAGAGAGACCCCCTAATTAATGGTGGCAATCTTGCAGCTTTCAACCAGCCTTACATTTCTTTTAATGGAAGGATTAGTGCAGTGCATTAAGATGTATTTAACCTCCAGCACTAGCTCTGTTTCAGTAAGTATTAAACAGGCCATTAAATGGAGTGGGGGGCTCAATTAAAGCAGACAAAGGCCAATGTGCTGAATGTGGAGTGAGGGGTGGATCCGGGGAGCCAGGATGGGGTACGCTGTTGGATTTAGCATCTGCCCAAACAGCTCAGGGTGAGCTGGAAGAGAAAGGGAACTGACTTGATGCAGATGTACAAACGTGGACTGCTGAAGGCCCGTCCTAGGCTTTAAAGAATTTAGGGCTTCAGAGAAAAACAAAAATATATATAAAAACAAAAGCATGTAAACTTTACGCAAATAATTGTCACTTTTATTTTTTATGTTCAAATCACAATTTGTTTCCTGCTTTGGTGACATTGTTTTATAATGATGTATGTAGTCTACCTACATTGGAAACTGGAGCCAGAAATCTCATAAATCTATTTTCTAAGTTGTTGATTTTACAAAACAATCAAACGCTACCATGTAAGCCGTGCCAGAACCCCTGCTGAACAATGATGGTATTGTTCACTTGGAAAAGAAAACTGGCGTGGGCTGCTGCATTTATCAATTTTCCCTTTCTCTTTTCGCCCACTTGCTTGTTTGTCATGGCATGGAGAAGGCCCATTTTGGGCCCAGCAGGTTGTCCTGTGCGCATGGCATCACCTAAAATTAGTTCCAGTCAGCGGTGGCCATTTTGCAGCTTTGCCATTGCGGATGTTTGCAGTTCCAAAAAAACTGTTTTGTCTCACTCTCTTTTTATATTTGTGACAAGCCTTGCTTTCTCTGTTTTTTTTTTTTTTTTCCTTAGGGGGAAAACTTTAAATGAAACCAGTGCAAATTACTGAATCAATTTGTGATTTGTCTTCAAGTACGACAACGTATACAATCGTTCAGTTGCAAATACAAAATATCAATAAGTCAACTCCACATACAATTATATATAAGTCAAAGAAAATACATAGAAGGAAATTTAGTCTACAGAGCTGAATTTTTAAACTCCTCCACATAACAGACATGACAGCCTTGTCATCCACTTAAGTGTTAATTAGTTTTCAGATTCTCTGTTCCCTCCCCATCTAGCTCTCTATCATGAGTGTATCGAGAATGACGTGCCTCAGTAGTTAAATACATTCCCTATCGCATGTCATTACCCCCCCTCCCGCTGCAGGATGAGGCGGAACAGCTTTTCTCGGGTTGTCTTCCATTGAGATGATTAGCCTGAAACTACATTTCAAAAGTGTTTGTCAGGGCGCGTAGCATGCTACAGTGAATCCGGGTAACAGATGGATTTGCTCATGGAGGCACAGACTGAACATGGTGTGCCTTAAACGAGCACCATGAAACAGTGGCACAAACCTTCAGTCCATATTACCGTACTCTTTAAAACCCCCAGCATTTACTGTAGCCTGCAGGCACACATTATGGTGCCCTGGCTGCCGCTAGAGAAAATGAGACTGACAACTAGCAGTGAGAGTGAATTACAAGGGTTACGGTTGAGCACACATTGATCGGATAACTCCAAGTGATTTTAACTGTCTCGTTTGATAGCTTTTTTTATGCTGGTGGGGTTGTTAAAACTCAGATGAAACTTGTTAGCGCCAAAGAAAGTGACTGCACCCTTTAAAGCTGTTAGAATAATTTCCATACTTCTAAGTCACTGGAAAAAAAAATTAAAAGAAAAACGCCCCTTTCATTCAAACTAAACAGCTCAATAAATGTAAACACTAAAGATCCGTAAAGAATTACTGTATACCTTCACTGATCATCACACAGTCTCACCGTTGTTTGCACTTTGTGACAAAAGAAGTACTTCACAGAACCAGCATCACCTAAAAGCCTCTCAAAACTTTAATAATTATATAACAGTCTATTTCAAAAGTCCTTTCGATAACCGGCCTGTAGCTTCTTCACAGCCGATGAAATTAAACAGCTGACTGGCACATTTCGACATCTTCCCGCATGCAGACAACAGTGGTGGCAATGAGACCCACAGAGTAACTTATACCACAGCCTTAGACAATGATGGATTTGTACCTACTCTGTTAGAAAATAACAATCAAGTTGCATGTTGATCAGGTATGTGCGGCTTCTGCTATTACTGAAAAAGTAAATAAGCTTAGTTCAAAAATATATACTCCCTTAGAATCCCTCCGTAATATTTCTATGACCAGTGATGTTGACTTGCATGGGACGCACTGATTGTTTTTTCATAGTTTGCTGTTATACCATTACAAGATCCATTAACTGGAGGTGATACAGTGCTACTCTTGAAACCAGTTTTTGGTGGTTGCGGGTGTCATCGATTGTGTAAGTTATGACGATCATCAGCTGGCTGATGCTGAGGTGAGTAAGGTTAGTGTATTTTAATAATTTTAGATCATTGTAAATTATCTAAAATTATCTTAAGTTTCCTAATGCTAGGTAACATTAGCAACAAAAGGCTATGGGTCATACTAGACCATATAAGCTTGTAGCAATAAAACCTCTGAGTGTATGAGCAATAGTGTGTTTTTCTGCTTATGAATTCAGCTATTTCCTATTTAAAGGAAGATTGTGTTATTTCTTTTTTCTAAAGTTATATGCTCTCCCTTTAAACCAGTAGCCATTAGTTTAAATTAGAGTGACGGATGCATGGCCACCACAGTCAAAGGATGGCAGAAAAGGCTAAAAACATGGTGGAGTATTTCATTCATTTCTATGACATCTTTTCTACAGGTCTACACTTTTCAGAAATCATGAAAGAGTTTTAGAAGTTTGATTTAGAGGGGTTTTCAGAAACATTTCAGAAGGAGTATATTCAGGCTTCAATGGAGTTGGCTGGGGAAGTGCCAAGTCAACTCCTGCTGTGTTCTTTGCACCCCAGTCGCAGCTCTCAGAGGTATTCCCAGCCTGTTGAGCCTGTGAGGGGAAGAGAGAGGATCGGATGAGAAGAGAGGGAAGAGAGAGAGAACATATGAGATGGGAGAGAGAATGGGTAATAGAGAGAGAAGAGTTATGGAAGTGTAAAACAAAGATATGAGTGATAAGGTGAGACACACCTTGTGTAATGTTGCCAGAATCACAGCTCCAGTCTTAAGGCATGATTCTTTTTTAGCTCCGTCCTCCCTGCTCTTTCTCTCCTTCCCTGAGAACTGTCATTAAGTCATATGATCGTATAAAGTGTAAAAAAACCCACTCAACAAAGTGCCAACTGTGTGTGTGTCTTTGTGTGTTTGTGTGTATGTGTGTATCTGTGTGTGTGTGTGTGTGTGTGTGTGTGTGTGTGTGTGTGTGTGTGTGTGTGTGTGTGTGTGTGTGTGTGTGTGTGTAAGAGGCCTCTTCTTCTGGTCACACTTAAACATATTTTGAAGGTTTTTTTGTTTGTTTATATGTGAGCATGTGCTCAAATATATTGTTTTTGTTTACTTCAGTTCATGGGCACTTTTGATAACAGTTTATAACAGGAAGTGGAATTAAATCTTCCTTATTGTAGGAAGTTCAAGCGCAGCAACAAGGGCGTGATCCCTCACCGGCTTCCCACCAGCAAACTGCCAATTGTGTTCTTTGACATGCACGGCCAAGCCAGAGGTACCACTAGTGGGAATTGAACTCTAACCTTTGGGGCGGCAGTTGAGAATCCCCCCCATGGACCCCAATTGGAGCACATTTATGTTAATACTTACATCCATATGGCTTATCCATATCCATATTATTGCTAACTGGATGGTACTGTGTATTCCCTGCCAATTGCCCCCTTTAAACTTGGATGAATCAAGTAACTCAATGTAAAATAATACAAGAGGAATTGAGATCCTCCTCCATAAAGTTCTATGAACTCTGTCAAAGCGGCCTGGCTTCCCATGGTGTCACTGTGCTGAACTGTAACAAAGTTGAAATGGCCCAAGCCAAGACTGAAGGCCTCAGCTGCGGTTGAGTGGAGCCAACACATGGTGAAGGCCTTTACTGGGGTGACGAGAGCAGGGAGCAGGGAGCCAGTGCATGTTAGCTAGCTAGAGCGTTTGGTAAAAGTGCAGACAGCTTGGGAGGTGCTAATGAATGCCGGGCATTGCTAACTGTACTGTACCCAGGCTCCGGGCGCAGCCTGGCAGCCTCCTGTCCCTCCTGCCCGTGCGAAATGTGAAAGATCAACCGGTTGGAGGGAGCAGACGGGAGCAAACACACACACACACACGCACTCAAGTGCTCATACACTTGTTCAACTGCACACACACACAAGCGTGCATGTGTACATAAGTACACACGTCACTATGCATACACACATAGAGACATACACAGACAAAATCCATGCACGCACGGACTTACAGAAACACAGTCACACAGACATGTGCACCCACAATCCGGCACAAACACACTCGGGCCTGGCTCACTACGATATCACATCATGAGGGCTCCAGCCAGGCCAAGCCATGAGGCCTCAGCTGAGATGATTCAGGACTCCCCGCTGGGTCCTCACTCAATCAGCCAGGTGGAGCTCCACACCAGAATGACAGCAGAACTCTAGCACTCGCTACAGCCTCTAAATGTGGAAATGAATTTGTGCTGATCAGAGTAAGTGGTTTTATGAGGAATGTATATTTTTAAGTTTTAGTTACAAGACAAATACTTCTATTTGTTTGTAGTCATAAGACACAAATGATATTTCATACAACATAATGTTGGAGAAAGTTTGTGTTCAACTACTTACTGGTTACTTATACTGTTTCTTCCCATAAATACTAATAGAAATATTTATATAGAATTTCCTACTTCAGTAAATTCAGTTAAAGATTAAATTAAAGGTAACCCAGTGGACTGCTTTCATTTTATCCATCATCCAAATATAAAAATAATTAACTGAAGGCAAATCTGCTGTTTAGTTTTGAACGACTTCAAGAAGAAATATAGGTGCCGCCTCTCCAACAACCAGAACTCCAACAACCTGGATGACCTTGAAACTCCACCTCTGGTTCAGCAACTCTAAAAGTTATACATGCATTCTGCATTTTGAAAGAGAAATCATGTTGACAGAATATATGATGTACACTGTATCTGCCACACATCTACCACTAAGGTTTTCATTAGATCATTTTTGATCAGGTATAATACTGATAAAAAAACAAAAACTGTTTGCGAAAGGAAAATGAAAGTGAGCTAATACTTCAGAAAGTGACAGATAAGATGAAAAAGTGACCTGCTGAGTTACTTGTTACCCCGACAGTACACAAACGTACAGTGATATGTTACTCCCAGAAGTTTCAAAGGGCACTTATACAACAGCTTTTCTATTGATACTTTAATCGTGAAACCACTTCATAATAACATTCACTTTACTGTAATTTAATGACCAGATGCCTACAAATTTCTTTCTGATGCAGCATGGAAATTATGCTCAGTGAACATCGTCAGCAACATCATAAATGGACAATAAACAATACTCCCATGAATAATTATTTTGAATATTTATCATAATTTATTACCTGGATCCAAGCAAAGTACACTGGTTTAGTCTGACAACCCTTTACATACTTGATATACATACACTATGTAAGACCACAAAAATGCATTATTTATCAAAAACACGAATTAAACATAGAACAACTACAATGAATATGGATGTAACTTTTTCTCCAAATCATAATCTCACATCTACTGTAGACATGTGGAACAGCAGTGGGGTTGTGCGGCGTACTTCCCTTATTCTCTTGTGGTCAGTGTAACTAACAAAAGAGAGCAGTCCTTACACTTGAGTATTGTTAAAAAGAAATGTAACTTTTTGGAACAAAACGTAAGGAACTAGTGTTGTAAGTCTCTTAAATATGGCCAATTTTGATCTAAGCAGAGTCGTTGAAAATAAATAGCCCTGAGAACTACGTGTTAAATAGAAGACTTACCTCCTGCGGTGACCCAACTCTAAAGGGGATCATTGTGAAAGCTGTGAACTCTCATCAGGAATAAATCCTGATAATGGAGAGATCAGCAGCTCAAATATATTAGTAAATGGTGCGGTTTCTTTTCTTTTTCTCCTGTTTTGAAAACCTGGCAGGAAGGCTCTGCTCTATTCTACACTCTGTGAATAATACCCAGTCGTATAAGATGAATCATATTTACCATTTCTCCTAATGAATATTCATTTTTTAATGTTTTGCATATGGATTATCCAAATAGAAACGGATGGTTGAGGATCTCAGAATCACAGTTATGATCCATGTCCTACCATCTGTAGTGTCTTTTCATATTATTGCAAAATGGATGGACAATTTTTTAAAACTTTTTATTCAGTGTAAAACGAAAAACACATAACCATTAAGTGTGCATGCTGAATTGAATATGCAGCTATTTAATCCCCTTTACAGCAAATCATTGAATCCATCAAGTTGCAAATATTACTGTATTATCACGTTTTAATATCTAAATCCCTCCTGCCTTTTAGGTACAAAATGTAATGCCTCTGATTTTCTTCCTCAACTTTCTGCTTCACAGTAACAGGCATTCTTGAGTAACTTGAGTCTCATTAAATGCTCTTTGCGAGTTGTCTGGAGATGTATCTATTCATTAGCTTCAAAAGGGTGTCATGTGTATGAATTATGCTAACAGGATCTAATTAGCAGATGCAAATGAGGTTAGTCAAAATTGTACTGAAAAGACAGAAGAAAAGCTCCATGGGATAGTTGGAGCTCGACAGCTCACCAACCGCCCCCACGCTGGGCACCAAATGTGATGGTTCGCCCCTGCTGCTGCTCTATACAGGAGGCAGGACTGAACCATAAACACACGAGTAGGGAGCTGTGTGTGGACAGCTGTTCTGAGGTGTACTTATCAAAATTATTATTATTTTTTTAATTTCAAAATGCTTATTGGAGTAAAAAATATAGCTCAGACATCGCTAAATTACTGATTGATATTAGCGTAATATCACTTTATTACTGTGGGTGAAGGTCCACTCATACTGCTCTGGTCGTAGCCAAAAGTTAGCGCCCAACTCCTCACGCCTCCCCCCTGCTGAACACAAACAAAACAGATATCCATCCCCCTCCCTGTCCCAAGAAGAAACAAGTTACACAACCAGCTGATGGAACTCCAGAATCCGGTGTGAAGAGGACTCACTAATAGCAGCCGCCTACAAGCTCCTGCCATTCTGACATCAGTGGCCCCAGACTGTGGAGAAGCTGACAGGACTTGGGGAGCATGCCTTCTGGCCTCGGCAGGGAGGAAGGCCAGCAGGCTGCAGCATGACACACATACAGTACACAAACACACACACACACATTTCATCCTGCAATGGGAGTCATAGCTAAGCTAGCTCACATGCATGCTGAGTTGGGGGTGAGGGGATGGGAGGCAGCAACTAGTGACCCTTGTTATGGTACGAATCACAAAACTACAAAGAGTAGAGAGCAGAATGTTGTTAATTGGCATGAGTAGTTGATGCCTGCCTACCCTTGTGTTGAACCCCGAGTCATAAAGGCCCTGCCAGGACTGGCAGAGTGTCACAAGTGAGCAGTGCAGACTGGGATGGGCATCAGCTCAGGTTTTCAAAAACTATGCCAGGTTTATTTGAACTATGTATCTGATCTTATCTGTCTATCTCATTTTAGATTTAAAAAATGTATGGAAAGTTACTCGAAAAAAAAAAGGGAGGAGTGCCGATGGCCAAGCTGTGCCCTGGTGTGTAATCTTTGTTGCATCTCTCTCTCTCCAGTAATTGACTCTCATTTCTCTACTGTCGGACATAGCTACAGAAAAATGCACCTGAAGCTTCTCATACAAGGATCTTTCAGCAAGGCACAGAGAAATACAAAGCAAATAGGGTTGCAATCAATGTTGCCTCCCTCACTGTAACCAGCTAACCACCAGCCAACACAGAAGTCATACCACCTGCCACAGATTTAAGGGTGACTGACAGGTGACTTAATGGTACACCTAGCTCTGCAAGAAGGTGCACCAGCGCGTGGTCTGGACTGGATGAAGCATATTATAACTGCATCAAATGACATCACCAATTAGTTTAGTTACACCAGTAAGCAATCTGGGTCAGTTACCTCAAAGAACAATATGACAGGATAGAAATATTGCTTTCAGATGCAAACAGTAACTTCAGTGCTGGACTTTTGTCCTTAGGCCTTTTTCACAGAAGACATTTTGGCATGTCGCAGTAGGAAAAGCAAAGTTGTACATATAATAAAATATTTGACAGCTGAATATCATTTAACTGGTTGGTTTCTTTGTGTTGTGCATGTTGGCTAACTATTATATTGTCATGGCTTACTGGGACACTTGAATAGAATCAAGCCATTGTTCGTGGTATTAGTAACGCCTGTGCTGACAAGTCAAAATGTCTGCTGTGAAAAAGGCCTATTGAGCTTTGGCAATGGTGAATTGTGAAATTACCATGTGGTAAGTCTCATTGCCTTTTTCCTCAGTATTCATGATAATAAACTATGTAATCTAAAACTGAAATACTGTAGAAAACCTTTTGCAATCAAGACCACATCAGAATGGTGTGGTGCTCAGTGTGACAGAGGGGTATTATTGTAGGTTTCCATAAAAAACAAATTTATCCATACTGTAAGGCATCAAAGCTCCATATTACTCTCTACATTCATTGACCCCACGTACTCTATTAGCAGGGTAGTAGCCATACTCCCGATACATGTCTGAAATACACCTGCCACAGGAATAGTCTACTGTCATTAAAATTTCGACTTTAAAATACAACTCCCTCTAAGTGAATCCAGTTGATAAACTGAAAGAGAAAACAGCTTTACAGTGGTTTAAGACCACCCACTCACATCCTCTGCAGCTCTGGGTGAGTCATTAGCAACCACTGCTAACCACACAGGTGAAATAAATCATTGTGTTGTCCCCAGCCCGTGCATAATTCGCTTCAAAAGCAAAATTAAAAATGTCAAAGTTCCCATGGGTTTTTCACTGATTTGCCCCCCTTTCCATATGTTCTTTTTGATGTATCGTCAAAAACGTCGTTGTAGACCAGTTCTCAACGCATGGTCATGTAACTGTAATTTGGATTGAGAGCGCCTCACATCTAACAGACGACAACTCTATAGGGAAATAGCAAAAACAAAAAGCTTAACAATGAACGTAATTAATTGCAATTTCACAAGACGTGAAAACAAAGCAAAAGCAGTTTTCTTCTTTGTTCATTTTGACTGCAGCAGATCCCGTCTTCACACCTCCCACATTGGTTTAACGTGTTGCATTGTCCCCCGTACAGCTATTCACATATGCTCACACAGGCACACAGTAGAAACAGATAGAGACCCACGAGCGCTTACACACACACACACACACACACACACATATATGACGACCACATCAGCCCGGGGCTCCCCTTTTGTCTGCCTCTGCACTAAAGGTGTGATCGCTCGTTGTGCTGCTGAGGAGGTGGGGAACATTCTTTAACCAGGGTCGGAAGGTATTAGCCTGGTGTGTCCTCTGCCAAATCATCTTTTGAATTGAAGGTTTGCCATCATTGGGGATCCCCTTGATGCATCCATCGGAGCTGTGAAGGTCTGTTTGGGTGTCACCAAACAAAAATGCCTTGAAAAGAATTCGGACTTTACTTCCTAAATTTAAGGAGCAGTACAACATTTTGAATTTTGCTTGTTCGCTTTCTTGCCGAGTTAGATGAGAAGATCATACCACTCTCATGCCTGTAGGGTAAATACAGTATGTAGCTGGGGCCAGGAGCTGGATAGTTTAGCGTAGTACAAAAAGTGGGAGATGGTGCGAAACAGCTAGCATTGCTCTGTCCAAAGTTAACAGAATCCATCTACCAGCACCTCTAAAGTTTATGAAATATTTGCAAACCCTGCTTTTGAATTGTTTTAGTTTGATTACAGGTCATTGAACTACTGCAGACACTTCAAAACTATTCATTGTGCCACGTGTGTACGCACATGAGAGAAGGAACATCACATGTAAAGTCTGAATTTTTTCCACGGGCTTCAATCGCTCAACATACACCAGATTTTTGAAACGAAGTCTGGACCATTAACACTGGGTATGTGTGTCGGCTGGTCTGTTCTATCGGGGTCTACAACCATTGGATGAACCTCGAAACGATCGCTCCCCCATCAGACAGAATGTTTGGTCCATGTGTCTAGACCTCCACCATATCTGACCCACCAGCACAGAAGGACACATAAACACTTGACAGACGATCATAAGGAACAAATACAGACAGGCTCCTTCCATCCACCATGTGACTTGGATATGCATGCTCACTGCTGTTAGTAATTTCTTGACACTGACACCCACCCCTCCACATCCGCATATACACTTGTCAAATATAACACCTCTACCCACAAGGAAGAGACCAGGTTCTCAGCCCTCTTCAAGGAAGTCTGACTAAATGGTCCCACCTAGTTTATTTGTAAGCCACACATAAGTGGGTTTTTCTTTAAAGGATGTCAGCTTTGGTCTTTCGTCCTTGGATAGGAAGGCCTTTTGCTCAGTCCTTTACATCTCTCCCCGGCTCTCCAGTCGGAGAAGGAGACCAAACCATGGACCACTTCCATACTATGTGGGAGTCCCTGCTGTTTCAGTGGCTGCCAGGAAGGCCGCGTCTTCCCTCTCCCTTTCAAAGCGTTTGGCTTCATAACCACGGGAGCCCATCTGATGTGGTCCCCCCATCTGACAAGCAGCTCTCTTCCCCAGGCCCAGACGGCTAGAGGGACGTAGCAGATGAAAGGGGCCGCAGATTGTTGTAGACCATTTACATGTAAATACAGAGACCAGGCCTAGGTCTGGGTTCAATATTGAAGGTGTCTGCTGCACTGAGGTCCCTCTGTGTGTGCATATATGAGTGTGCGTGCAAGTGTATATGATTGTGTGTCAGCATTTGTGTGCACGTGTATGTGTTTTCATGTATGTGCATGGCATGATCCAGTACATATAAATTACACAGCTGCCAAATTGCTGCAAATGTTTTAATACAAAAGCATTCTGTGATCTCTAATTATATCTAATGACTGCTGGATGCATTTCTCCAGAGCAAAAATAGGAGCCTTTTCAGTGAATAATATGGCATTTTATCAACTAGTTTACTATATAATTGCACAAAGCAATGAAAAGAAATAATAATATTGACTTAAACGTGTCCAGTATTCAAATAAATGAAACCTTGAAGGGGGCTGCAGTGTGTTTTGTTTGACTGAAAGGGGGCATCCGAGGGCCTGCCAGCACTGTGAATGTAGTCCCTACTCCCCAGAGGAAACTGAAGATGCCAAGGCAACATCCCTGTTTCACCAGGGGGTCAACCTTAAACCATTAATCATGTCTACATAACCTCCCTCTCACAAGCATATGCCTCTGGTTGGTAGACAGTAAGTCAGTTAGGGCTTTCCTCTGTGTCGCTCTAGAAGCTTTCATACCAGGAGAGAGAAGTGTTAAAACTCTACATTCTCACTTCTGACTCACTGATTTAACCACATTGAGGCAGGAGCAGGAGCAGAATACTCCTGTGGTGTAAATCTGTTTGTGTTCCCTCTCCGAAAAAAAAAAAAGGCAAGTGAAGAAAAAAAAATAGAGGGTCCTTCTGAAATGCAGTTTCTTAGTCAGGGTTAGCAATGTGATAAAAGCCCAGCTTGTTTGGCAGTAATAGTGCTATGGGAAAGGACAGAGAACCGGGGGTGAGCTGGGTTGGGTTGCTGTGTCTTGGTGGCCGTGGCTGGTAGGTTGACGACCTCAAGTGAGGGACCCCCCCCCCTTCCCCACCCCAGCTCACCCCAACTCTCCTCGGCCAAAAGAGTATGCCTGTTAGGGAGGGCGTGTTATCTTGGAGGCTTAATGCCGAGTCGATACAACTCCGCCACCCTCCCTTACACCTCACGTTCCAGGGAACACATATATCCAGTCTACGCTGTCAAACTTTTAGCACCTGCTATTTGGCTTTGGTCCCTTATGTCAATTCCTCTGGTGTTTCAGGAGGATGGGCTGGGAGAAGTGGGTCAACAAAGGTTGATGCTAAAATAGGGGATAAGGGTGAGACTTGGGCCATCAGACTACCATCCACTTTTGGCATCGTCGGCTTCATGTTCTGCCCATGACGACACAGTGAGTGGAAGTAAAAGGGGAGATGTGTCAAAATCAGTGCAGTGATCTGCCCAGCCAATTCAAAGAAAAAAAAAAAAACTGTAGTTAACTCCCTGCTGCAGGTAATTACTTTGGTGGGATTTAAAAAAAAAAAATCCAAATATGAAAGATTTAACAGTGATAATGTGCATTTTACTGGATACTTTTTTTTTTCAACATCTGGAAAACATTACTACTTGGAGATAAAACAGTTTGTTGGCTGCTTCAAAACTGTTATAAGCATTATAATAGATAGAGCTACTTTATTAGTGAAAGAGGATAAAAATCAGATAAGAAGAGCACCTGAAACTCACCCTGCTTCCATACTGTGTACCTGCTGCTTTTCCCATGAGCCCTGGGTGACACTTTCTGTAATGCAGTAATCCAAAAATCATGTTATCATGCACTGGGGAATCGAATACAGTGAGTGCAGCTTCAATCCTCTTTCCCTGAATACAGCCTTATTTTTCTAAGATTTGTCTTAACACAGTGGATTATCATTGCCCCCTGAAAACCTGCGCATCACAAAAGTATTGGGCTCGGATATCCCCAGATACATTTTGGCAATAATCCACCGCTACCTTCCACAGGCCAGACACCAAAAACATACATGCATGCATGCAGCAACATGCTGACATCGAGACTTATCTGTTGATATGACGCAAAGCAGCATCTGATGGTTTTATGCATTCTGGCGTATTTTAATGTATTTTGAGGGATTCAGACGTGCTGCATATAGACAGAGAATTCCCGCGGGGCTCAGTCACTGACTGGTTGCAGATGGGGAAGATTCTCATTTCATGATAATTTGTTCTGCTGGAACGACATCTGAAATAGCCTACATGACATCAAACGTGAATATGCTTTACATATTCTAATGTTCTTTGAGTAGGTGAAAAGCAAAAGGCAATATGACAAAAATGTGAAACTCTTATTTTATACAAATACATTTGGTCCAATCTGGAGGGAAACCTGGTGCTGTTTAAATCATGAAGAACATGGTGGAGACAAGGAAATAAGAAAAGGAGAAAGTAATTGATGAAAGCAATATGTACCCAAATGGAAATTCATGAAAGCTGTCACCTTCATATCTTTGAAGACAGCAGCATGTCTGTAACATAAGCTTTCCTCGCGTAAAGACTACTCCTTTTATTAAATGTTAGCGATCCCCACACACTGGAAAATATACTGGGGGACATCTTTGATAAACTTGTGAAATAAATTCTTTCCAATAAAAATGTTCTTGAGGATGATGATTTGCGGAGGAGCGCAGCGCTGGCATGGTACACATTGCACTCGGTTCTTTTCCCAGCACCCCTCCCTCCAGGGGTCTCGGTGGCAAGGATCTCTAATGAGACCTGCGTTATTAATCCTTGCAATGGGGTACATGAATTCACTCCGGAGCAAAGGCTTCGGCAGCCACCTTGGCCCATAAAACCTGGAATGTATTCCTTTCATGTGCTCTGTTGATGATCTACTCTGACAACAATATGGTAAGACTTCCCTTCCCCCTGTCGTGCGGGCCCTGGCCCCGGGCCAAAGAGGGTCATCTCAGACACACTTGGACTTTTATAGGTGGTCAAGAAACATGCTGACAGGTCACAAGTTGGCGCTCCTTTATGAATCAGACCTAAACATTCACCTCATTTGGAATTAGTTTATTTATAGGCGGCCTGTAAATCACATTTATTTTGTTTTCTGGCTTTAAAATGGCAACTGAGTCCTGGGGTCCTTTTTGGAAAACCAACATACTTCAGACCATGGCCATTAAAACAATAATATTAAGGTTGTTTTACCAGGATTTTCTCTCAACGGGCTTGTAATTATCTGTGAAACAAAGCTGTAAAGTACATGATCAGCTGTGAAATAATTCATACAAAGGTGATTTCACATATCTTAATGACTGTTGACAGCTCGGATGTGAAATGCTTGACTTTGGTTCTAATACAAATGCAGCTTCATTTGAACTTCGGATTTACCTTCTAAGCATAGAGTGACAGCCTGTAGCAAGACTGAATCAAGAAGAGGAGCACCTCTGCTGTGTGTTGTGTGCATGAGAGAGAGCACAGGAGGGGAGACAGAGGGGACATAGACAGACATGTAGACTGAAAAAAAAGAATATTGTGTTTAATTCTAGATCAGCGTCACAGGGCCCATGCTGATCCTCATGGTTCACATTCTCGGTGCTTGTAAATTTAGCCTTTTGCATTTTCATCTGACTCCTTTGGGATAGAATAGAAAAATAGGCATTCACAACGGCAGTTCCCCCTCATTTAGCTAAAACTGACTGACTGGCTCAGAGTATCCCTGTTTCACAAAACCGGAAAGCTGCTCCAGCGGCATCATTTTACAAGTTTCCCCCGAGGAATTCTGCATTTGTTGCAAAAGAGCAGAAAAAAGGGGGTGATTGGTGAAAATCAGGATTTGGTTATGCCACAGATAAGTGAGATTCTCTGTTGAGCCACGCGTCAAAATAAATAACAGAGCTGACTTCGAATCAAATGAAAAAGGCCTGATCTCAGTCGGCATATGCTCGGTGTTCCTGTCTCTGTGCAATAATCCGGGAAGGGTCTCAGTCTTGATTGACAGATTGTGTGCTGTATGCATGTAGCCCCGGTCCCCTGATGGCAGAATTTGCCAGCTTTACCGTCCCATTTATGACACGAGCCAATCTGCCTCCAGCCGAGATTCTCCCTCAGCTTTTCACAGATTTGTATCCCCATTTTCCCCAAATCCATCTCACCCCCTACTCCCCCCTCCAGCTTACTTCGAGACTCACACATGCACAGGCTGCCCACACACAGGCAGCGCGCACACACACACACACAGATGCAAACACAGACACAAGCTCAGTTCACTGCAGTTGAAGATGATGTAAAGTGAGATGCAAGTGGAAAGTGAGAGCTGACGGCCTGCATGCAGCTCTTTCACAGTGTTAACTTACATTAATATATAAACGTGGACGAGAAAGTTACCCAGTTGTCCTGGTCCGTCACTAGAGGGCGCTGTCCCGTGTCACTATTGAGGAATCCCTTTAATATTCAACCTGGACACAGTATTACGGACGTTTGCTGTGTGACATGTTTCTTTGATTCTTTCTGGTTTTCGGGGGCTTTCGATCTGTTTTACTCGCTTTTTCAGTCTGTGCGTGACTGAGTGTGTGTGTGTGTGTGTGTGTGTGTGTGTGTGTGTGTGTGTGTGTGTGTGTGTGTGTGTGTGTGTGACTGTATGTGTAGAAGCGCTCACTCAGTCACGGCAATTCTGAAGGAATTTATATTCAGTAAAAACGCGTTTTCTTTTCGTTCATTTACTTTTTGAATCGTCACCTTGCAACCGAGATTAACTTCCTTTAGTCTTTATCTACAACTCGTCTCCGCATGCACGCAGACTTCTGCAGTGTTGGTGCATCCTTCCTCTCCGTTTGGGCATCCCCTGCTTGAGTTAAGGGAGATCTACCAATTAAAAACAGTAGTTCACCCCCCTCTTTAACCCCACCTCACTTCAAATGTAAAAAAAAAAAAAAAAAAAGAGGGAAAAAAAGACGAACTTTCCCGTCTGCTTTCAGAAACCTCGTCCCCATCAGGCAGCCTATCAATATGAAATTGCATTCAAATATTCAAAGCCTCGGCTTAATTTAAACGGTTTCATATTTTTTATTGTAAGATAAATTAAATCAGAGGAATCGAAGGAAGTAATTTAACAGTAATTTAAAGGTTGTATTTAAAAAAACGAAAACGAAAATCACCGAAAATAGAAGTTTTTCACAAAGCCTGAGAAAAAAGGGAGGAAAAGCTTGTCTGGAATAAAACTCCACTGGATTTACTCGACTTTTTTTCTTAAGAAGAGACAAATAATAATAAAAGCTTAAAAAAAGAGGGGGGAAAAAGTATTTTTTTAAATTTTTTTTATTATTTTCTTTAATTTCAGCTGCATCTTTATCTTTTCGGTCACTTTTGATAGTCGATATTTTTATTAGCGCCAAGACTGAAAACCTGGAAGTGGGAGAGGCGACCGACTCCAATTATAGGAAATAAGGTGCACATGTGATTTTTTTTTTTTTTTTTTTTTAACGTGTTGGGAGTGTCTGCAGCGAGAGAGAGGTCTCGGTGATTGCTGTTAATCCAGGGTCAATCTCCTGGGGGGGGGGTGAGAGAGTGGAAGTCACCCGACAGTATTTTGCTGCTGGACGTGGTGACTTGGAGCCGAAGCTGAAAGTTTAGAGGTGACTGTGCATCCGCGCTGGGCCTGGGGGGTGTGGGGTGGGGGTTTCACGACTGCCGAAATCCGACTAACATTTTCGTGTTTAGTCTTCCAGGCAGGCTGAGATGTGAAGAAAATTCTGCTTGTCCTCTCCGCCTTATGGTTCACTTGAATTCTACAACAAACCGAGGATTGTGCGCACTTATTTATTGCACAACGGCGTAAAGTTCTGGGTTTCGACGGTGTGGAGGGATGTCTGGGCCTGGGGTGTGAGAGCAGAGAATGAAACCATCACCACTATGCTTCTCTTGCTTTCATTTCTACCAGACACTTTCTAATTGAATTAAACCATAGGCTGTAGGAATGGTGTCCCTGCACGCTCCTCCAAAAAAAAAAAAAAAAAAAAAGCTCCACCCCTAACGCCGACTGTCAGTTGGGTGTGTGGGGAACTACATCTTATAAGAGCCCCCGAACATCCCACGTCCAGCCCATAATCTGATCTGAAAATCAGTAGGTGAGGAGAAGGTCTAACCCCCTTCCACGTTTCGTAAGGGAGGGAGGCGTGCAGAGACAGAGACAACCAGGGCACCGGCGGCTGCGTCGCCCCCTTGGCCGAGATTCGCTCTCTGGACTTGACACCCTTCTTTTATTTATTGCGAGATCTGAGAACAATGCAGCTAGAGAACATTCTTCCCAGCGCTAGCATCAATTTACCCAAAACCTTTTACAACCTTTCCTCGTCGGACAGTGCCAACAACAGCCCGAGGCCGTCATCGCAGCTTGAATATCAAGACGTCGACCGGACGGAATCAGAGTCTAGCAGCGCGCCTAAGAAATACCTGAGCGGGGTGGGAAGCGGGATGCTGGGTGAGGGGGACACTTTCACTAAAAGCGGGCCCGACGGGAGGAAGGGCTCCCCGGTGCTCGGGGAGGACGAGCTGACGAGCGGTCGGCGCTACAACATAGACGAACTTGGCTCAGACAGATACTTCATCTCGTCCTCCCAGGCGAGTACCGACATGGCAAGCCCCTGTTCCCTCTTCCCCTATGCAGGACAGACCGGCTCGGTGTATACAGGCTCCAGCAGCTCCAGGTACCCGGCGTCGCTTCACTACGGATCCGTCCTGCCGCCCGCGGGCTTCTCCTCCTCGTCCGTGTGCACCGGCCGGAGCCAGTTTAGCAGCGGAGGGTACCAGTTCAGTCAGGGTCCGGGCTGTTTGTACCCCTCCTATCCCGGGACGGGGACGGGCATTGGCTCCATGTCTCTGCCGGGGTCTGCCGCCGGAGCCAGAGCGCAGGTGTACCTGTGCAACCGGCCTCTGTGGCTGAAGTTCCACCGGCACCAGACCGAGATGATCATCACCAAACAGGGCAGGTAAGCTGATGCGCTGCCGGAGCCACGAGAGGCCTAATTTAAAAATACGACAGGCATGTACAGAATATAGAATAGCTTCTTCTTTCTTTTTTCTTTTTAAATATATCTGCTGTTCGCCCATGAAATCTGTATGTTTCAAGATAGCGGTCGTTTTTTTCTTTCTTCACCACTTTTTACCCTCGAAAAAAAAAGTCATGCACACCATCCATATCTTCCTTCTACGTATTTTTGTAAAAATGGGTGTTCGGCGCTTTCAGTTGCGAGCTTTCGTTCCTGGTAAAATTTCTAAACGCACACTTACGCGAGAGGCCAATCTTGGCACTAGTAAAATTCCATTTATTTCAAATGTAACATTTAGTCAAGCATTCTGCCAAATGCAAGGCACGAAGACAGTGTATAAATATATTTTCTTTTGCTGGTTTATGAGCTCAGCTGAAGTAAACTCTTCTTCTTTTTCCCTTTTTCCCAGGCGGATGTTCCCATTCCTCAGTTTCAACATCACCGGACTCAACCTCACGGCCCATTACAACGTCTTTGTGGAAATTGTCTTGGCCGACCCGAATCACTGGCGTTTTCAGGGAGGAAAGTGGGTTACTTGTGGGAAGGCGGACAACAATATGCAAGGTAGGTCAGAGAATGAAGCAAAACGTGCACTTTGTGGGTTTTTTTTGTATAAATGCTTCAAAAATAAATCCAAGAAGAAATGAATAAAACGTTGTCGGGAATTATGCAGCAGATGTTGCATTTGCTCATGACAGCTTGAGGAAATGAATTAATTGTTTCAGGAAAAAAAAATTGTTTTAACTTCATTTGAAAAAAAAAAAAATCAAACTTAGCTTTTTGCATGTTGCAGTTTTGAGTGTTTTAATGCAATAATTTAGGCTCTTCAGTACAATCTAATTTGAAGTGTCAGGTCATCTCTGAAGCCAACTAAAATGTGTCTTTTCTGATCAAACATGCCCTTTAAATGACTGCTAAGCTTAAGAGCTGGAACTTTTAAATATATTCAAAAAGTGATTCATTCTTCTTTTGATATTTTGATGGTAATAAATGTTTCTTTTAGAAATATTTAAGTTTTTTAATTTTAAACATTATATTAAATTGGGAATAAATCATACGCTCTTCTCTAAGCTACTATCAGTCATGTTTTTTTTATCAGAAAACAGGCATTTAAAATCATAGGAACGTGTTTATGGTATTTTCATCAAATTAACAATACTTTCAACAGCAAGCTATTTGGTTATAAAATAACCACTGACCAGAAGAATAAGCAGGCTTGAAAAAATGATGTCAAAAAGCAGCGAGTGACTTATTACATGTATGTTTAGACAGTGCACTCTGCAGAGATACCGGCATTCTGCTTTTCACCTCACTAACCACATTTATTTCAATTTTAGGTAACAAGATGTATGTTCATCCTGAATCCCCAAACACTGGTGCTCACTGGATGAGGCAAGAAATCTCTTTTGGCAAGTTGAAGCTGACCAACAATAAAGGGGCCAACAACAACAACACACAGGTTAGATATCGGTTTAATTCATTTATTTAGTTAATCTTTTTAAAAAATAGTTATTTGCATACAATGACACTAAAAGATGATTGCCATCTGTTAGTGATATCTATCAACAATATCCCATTTTAATCGAATTGAAAAGACGTGCAGCTGATGCTTTAGTTTCTGAAATTGTACAGTGTCGTGCTATCACACATTTCCCCCTCGCAGATGATAGTCTTGCAGTCACTTCATAAGTACCAACCGCGACTGCACATCGTGGAGGTGACAGAAGACGGAGTGGAGGACATGAGCAACGAGGCCAGAACTCAAACCTTTACATTCCCAGAGAACCAGTTTATAGCTGTCACTGCTTACCAGAACACAGATGTAAGATTTAGAATTATTTTTTTTTGTTTGATTTAAAAATATATTTGGCTATTTTAGATTCAAAAAAGTAAAATATCTTTTAATTGCATGTATTCATTCTTTATTGATTTTAGCAGTAATGCAGTTACTTGCTATAAGATGTAGATTATGTACCTTATTTATGCAGGATTGTAATGTGTGTTTTTTTTTTTTTTTTTGGTTTTGTTTTTGTATGTTTCTCTTAGATCACACAGCTGAAGATAGACCACAACCCATTTGCAAAAGGCTTCCGGGACAATTATGACTCGTACGTGTTTTACACTTCAAGCAGTGGTGTTGATCTGTGTTTTTTTTTTTTTTTTTTTTTTTCTGTGGCACACAATTCAATGCATGTCTTGGACCCTGATATTTTCTCTTCCAGTTGATTCATTTTTTTTAAATTTATATCTTTTTATGCGTGTTCTTTCTTCAGGATGTACACAGCCCCAGAGAGTGACAGGTTGACTCCATCCCCTACAGATTCCCCTCGCTCCACCCAAATTGTGCCTGGGGCCCGCTATGCCATGCAGCCTTTCTTTCAGGACCAGTTTGTCAACAACCTGCCTCAGAACCGCTTCTACACCGGTGAACGGGCTGTTCCGCAAACCAACAGCCTTCTCTCCCCACAGAGTGAGGACGCCAGCGCCGCCGCCTCTGCCCAGCGCTGGTTCGTCCCCCCAGTTCAGCAGCCAGGCTCCAACAAGCTGGATCTGTCGTATGACAATGACTATTCCACCAGTAGCCTGTTGTCCTATGGCATCAAGCCCCTGTCACTGCAGACATCCCACGCCCTCAGTTACTACCCAGACTCAGCTTTCGCCTCCATGGCTGCTGGTTGGGGCACCAGAAGCACTTACCAGCGCAAGATGACCACGGGCTTGCCCTGGTCCCCTCGTCCAAGCCCCCCAGCCTTCCCGGAGGACCAGCTGGGGGCCACTAAAGACAAGCTGCCCGAGGAGAGCGCGCCGACAGCCTCGACCTGGATTGAGACGTCCCACTCATTGAAATCGGTGGACTCTACCGATTCTGGTGTGTACTCCATGGTCTGCAAGAGGCGCAGGATGTCTCCCGGGGGCTCAAGCACAGAGAACTCCCCAACCATCAAGTGTGAGGACTTGACTACGGAGGAGTACAACAAGGACAACCCAAAAGGCATGGGTTATTATGCATTCTACACAAGCCCCTAAGACTGTATTTATTGAAACTATATATCATTCTTTGATTGAGTGCTCTCCATTCCTTGTTAATGTATTTTTTCTCTTTTCTCTAAAGGTGCCAAAGCTTAGTGCCCCCCCCCAAGCAAGCTGCACAAGGTTATTTTCCCAGGCCAGCCCCTCTCACATACCTGAGCAGAAACATGCATAGTGGTTGTTGTTTTTGAAAAAGCATGTCCCTTTTTTATTCATTTATTTTTACAAATTTTTTTTCTTCACGAATGTGATTTTTTTTATTTTTATTTTATTTTATTTTTTTTATTTTCCCCCTGCGTATTTAAGTCATTTTCGTTGTACAGTATTCGTGCACTTTAGAATGTGATGTATCTTGTACAAATTGTCTTCATGGAGGTGTTATTAAATGGATAATAAAACAGCTTTTCATAAAGCATTGTCCAAATGTCTTTCTCTGTTTTATTCATATAGGTAGACAGGAAAGTGGCAGTCCTTGAGATAATCTTGTTCAGCTGTGAATTAAAAAAAACTATACATGCATTTTAAAACGTACAATAGCTTCAGCACGAACTGGAAAATTTGGATCTGATATATTTAAATTACAACTGAATCTAAAGGAAAATTGTGCATGTCTTGGTAAGCAGTGAATGTGCACGAGCAGGGTGACTTGTAAACCTGCTGTATTTTATGGCTTGTTATGTAGGCCATGAATTTGGGCCTTTTAAAATAGAGGCCACCAGGTGGTTGCTGCCAACAAGCTGGCGTTGCAACACGCAGTACAAAAGGTATAAAATCTCCCCTGCATCTTAATAATACAATGCTTTCAGACAGGGTGGGGAACAATAAAAGAAAGCCCAGCCCATTTTCATCTTATTTAGCTTAACAAAATGAGAAAGGTATTATTAATATTTCTCCTGTGAGCGATGTGCGTCTAACTGCATATGAGTAGGGAAGTAATTTCTGCCAACAATGCATTTCAAATTTAAATTTCATAAGCTTTGGCTGCTTTGAATCTACCACCCCTCTCCACTAATAAAGCATATTTGGTGTCATTTTTAAAAAAAAAAGATTTGTTTCATATGCAAAACACTTGTAATCAGGTATCATAAATACAAATAAGCATACACATAGTAATCAACAACAGAAAATGAGGAAGACATGGGATGACATATAGAGTGAAAGCTCAGTTCTGTTTTAAGGTCACAGTGGGGCCTTAAAACAGAAACATGCCTTCTTGCCCCCGTAAACAGGCAGCAGAAATTCTCAGAACCCATAGCATTTACGCAACAAAAGAGCTGAGCAATCCTTTCAAAGCTACAAATAAGTGTTACAAGGTAACCCCCCAGCTCACAATTCAAGTGAGTCAAGTGTGACTTTAATATGAGATTTACATGTCTTGCATGACATGACTCACAACATAGACCAATTAGGTGAAAAGCACACAAAAGCACATAGTCTTACTATTCTGTCTTTTGTTGCCATGGTGTTTTCACACATTTTATAATTTACCTAA
The DNA here is from genome assembly GCF_016859285.1 of Xiphias gladius. Classification (NCBI taxonomy): domain Eukaryota; kingdom Metazoa; phylum Chordata; class Actinopteri; order Istiophoriformes; family Xiphiidae; genus Xiphias; species Xiphias gladius. The sequence continues at coordinate 17,353,381 of NC_053423.1, read as the reverse complement.
GTAATGCAACTGAATGTGAGGGATGTATACTTAGAAAATATGACAACAGGCTACATGGAAAATGTCCCATCATCCATCCAACTAAGTGCAATGTACAGCTCAACACCTCTATTTATACCGTCGATCTATGGCCTCTCCAAAAGTGGATTAGTGAAGATAAAATCCACAAAAAGAGAAGTCATAATATTCACACAGAGACTACTTGGCTCATGTTCTCAGCACCTGTTTTTCCTCAGTGAAAACACTTCAAATCCTCTGCCATAAGGACCCCAATTTGAATGGATTTACATACTCAAATTCTAATTAATTCTGTTGTCAGACTCCTTGACAAAGTGAGGAGTCTGACTAACTCCAATTAACACCTCCTAACAAGGTAGAGTGCTTGATTGCCCTGGCCTCTCAGGAAAGCTGTAAGAAAAAGGCTCTTCAGGGGGTTTGAGTGTGGAGAATAAGAATGTTTGCACTTGTGCGTGTCAGCAAATTGTATTTCAGAGCATCTGATGATGTTTTTATTCTCCTTTTCATGTTGTATTGACCTTTGCTCATCGGTGGTTGATAGTTGGCGTATAACCCCGGCAACTACACATATTGGAGGAGAGAGTTGCGGAGATGTGATAGCAATTGATACACTGACAATCGAAGAGAAAACCGATGAGAATTTTATACGCACGTAACCCATATCTAACTTTAATTTAGTAGAAAAAGCAGTTGCTACAACATTTGTATTTCTCTCCGATGTCAACAATTTGTTTTGCTTTTTGTTAACCTAATAATTTGTAGGAGCAATTCTGATACCTATTTCACATCTTTCATGGGTAATAATGCAGTTTAACTTCCAATAAACACATGATTGCTGTGAAAATGCAAGTGCCCAATGCATTGACATTGAAAAAAACCTTCTGTCCATGAAGTAAGATATACAACAACGGCATGACTTACATATACTGTAACAGGGACATCTATCTTGTATTTAAACTGCAAATATTGTCCTCCTTCTCCACTGCAGCTCAGCAAACACTCTCTGATCATTTGTTTGATGGATATTCCACGACTATAACAGATGATTCTCGGGCAACCCCTGACAACTCCGAAATCCAGCAACAAGTCGATAGATTGTGTCTCTCTCAACCATTCATGCAAGAAGTACAGTAATCAATAGACACCTCTAAAGCATGCTTCCACAAATTCAGACCATGTTGACTTAAAGGAGATATGCGCACTGGGCTAAGACCTGAAGAACTGACTACTGTGCACTTCTTTTGCTGTTAACATTGCTAGCTACAAATCCCGGTAACTGAATGGGTTTTGTTGTAGTGTCAGTAATGCAAGGCCTAGGAGGACCAACCAGTGCTTTGTACAGTTAATGGTGCATTAGTAAAACTTTACTACTCTCTTTCTCCCTCTTGTTTTATCTGTGTGTATGTGTGAACAGTTGCGTGTCTGTGACCTTCCCTCAGGCCATCCATCGGTGACCATGTTGAGAGTTCATGTAAGAAAGGTCAAGGAGGCTACGGAGACATTGTACCCAAGGAGGGCTGACATCTAAACACAGATGAAGGCCCGAGGCTGTTTCCTCACCTTCAGTCACACACTATTACTGCTTTCACTGACTAAATACAACCACAGGCAGATGTGTGTCTGGGTCAAGAATTTTTAGACATCCCTTTTAAAAAGTAACCTACAGACAGGCAAGACTGAGACAGTGGTGATTATGTTTCCTCTTCACACTATATTTCCCCTTTTGATGTGTTGATAAATGTCAACTCTGTTAAAGGATTATCAAGCCAGTTAGAATTACTGCAAAACTGCTCCGCAGGGACAGTCTGAGTCTCATTTGGCCCCTCTGTTGTTTTGTGATGCATTCACTCATGATCTAGTTGATCGCTTTTATTTTACAAAGGATTTCCGGTTTAGATATCTTGAGGTTAATGCCATATGCCAACGTATATCAGATCCAGTCTTTATAATCATAACCAAAATTATGCTCACAGTCTTGTTGCTGATGACTGCATGAACACCAAGGCCCACGCCAAAACCAGGAACCAGGTCCAGTATACTATATTATATTATACCACCTTTGGGGAAAACTATTTTGTCCAGCACAATAATACATGTAGATACTTTCTGGCACCAGTGCATCTCATGTGATATTCTGTTTTATGTATCATTGAGTGGAGTTCATGGGCATTGACAGTCCTAATGATGCTGACAAAGGCCCTACTTTTAGCTCGCCCCAGGTGCTCATGTACACAACGCAATGCTTTAGTCTCACGGCCTCCTTAGGAACCGGTTCACCAGCAGTGAATCGGGGAGTGGGCCGACTACAGTATGGGTGTAATGTTAACAGGTCTGTTGGAGTAAGACCCTGGTGTGAGATGAGTCTCAAGTTAGCAGGGCCACAACTGTTTGGAGAAGGGCGTTGAGTGTTGGTAGAGAGCACAGAGGTGAGAGGAACCGCAGGCGCAGAAGGGCCTTGTGCTGGAGCCTTCAGACGCTCTGTTTAGCGCGCAGGCAGGGCCCTGACTCACTGGTGCATGGATAATGCTGGGGAGAGTATCCCGCGGCTAAGCTGCACTTAACAGCACATTGATTTCAAACCCCGGTGTTCCCTCTGGAGGGCAGTGGGACGTACCTCAACAGGCCGGACCCCCCCTTCTTTCCCCCTTTCCCATTTTCCCTTTCTGACCACCACTACCATTTACCATCTCCAAAACCTTCCCCTCCCACTATCTACCCATCCCTGTGTCGATTTGGGTACACCATGCTGGTCACTGGCCTCTACTCCCCCATCCTCGGAGTGTCCCGGAGGAGTTGAACAGGAATCAGGGGCACTAAGGCTCCTGCAAGACACTAGTCTTGAGAGCAGTGTTTGGGGTAGGGCATGCAGAGGCAGCCAGGTGGAAAAGATCTGTGGTCAAAATCAATGCATTGGCACTTTGATGGAGCGCTCCAACAGATTTGGCAATTTCACATTCTCTTCCTTCTCTCCCGGCACCCTCGGAAGGCCTCACCACTGGAGAAAAAGCAACATCCACTAAATCTTCTGGGAAAAAGGAACTCTTAACTTCTACAGCTTCTGGGACAAAACAGGACACGGTCAATATTCATTTGGTAGCTTGTGCATAACATGTTAAACTCTCCACTCTGTCGCCTCTTGCTGCTCACAGCAAAATGAAAAATATCTGCTTCACATCACTTGCCTTTCTTTACTGGATATTCCATTTGACATTAAGAGACAAGGGTTGTAATTCTTCCACCACAGTAAGTTCAGTACAACTACACTCTTCTACCTTTTTTCCTTTCTAAAGCTTTTAAAGAGAAAACTTTCTTTCTCATCATCAGCACACCTTGCAGCCTGCATCTCTTTTTGTGAGTCCCAGCACAGGTGGATGCCAGTGTGGTGCTTCTTCCACTTGTCTAACTTCTGACTCATCTCCCAGCTGCATTATGTGGATGCATGTTTTAGGAGCGGTACACAGCACACTTCTTTGTGCGCTAATGGGCTCTCAGCATCTTTAAGACTCAGGGTACAATTAAGAGGTGATAGCTTGATCTCCCACCTCGCAGTTCTATTTCTGAGTTGCCGTGTGATTATGCCGGAGGTTGCTGGGTGGGTGAGGAACGGGCTCTATTTAAAGGAAGACACCCATGAACTCTTCTGAAAGAACAAATTACTTTTGCAGCTTGCACCTGTCTGATTTCTAGTCTAACTGTATTGTATTCTCTAGCAGTTAAGTTTATGACGTGATCACAAACTGATTTTGCATTAATGCACATGATAGACGGTGTTATTTGTAATTATGGCAGAAGTTAGCTTTCAATTTTTCAGAGTCTGTATTAAACGCCACACATCTGGAAGAAAGGTTATCCTGAAATGGCTTCTTGGACAGGGTCATTAAAGGTAACTGCAAAGGCCAAGATTTATTCATTCATGTACCAACACCAACTTGGCCCTGCCATATTTAATACCGAAGCTCAAAATGCAATCTTCCATCTAAACCTTGGTTTGTGATTCGTCAAGCATTTTTTTTTGATGGTTTAAAAAGTCAGTTAGGCATTTAGGCTATTGCAGGTGAATTCATTTTAATAATTATGCAGCCTAAATGACTAGAGATAAAGGAGAACTTAAAGTATTGCCTCTAAAGAGTGAATTAAATACTTTGTGTTCATTTCTGGCAGCCAACTGCTGTCTTACATTGCCAGACAGAATTGGTTGATACAATACTGCCATCTGCTGGTGAAAATTAATCATTACACAGTAGTTTTTACATCAATTTATAATTCATGATAAGAAACGATGGTTTTATGAAAGATGTATGATAAAAGCCTGTGCCAAGAGTTTGTAGGATGGTAAAAGGGATTTAATTTCAAGTCTGAGCAAATACTGTGTATTATGTTGATCTTAATCCGGCTTCTTAACCAATATTATATATCACAAATATCACAGATAAAAAGGCAGTGATCTCCGAGAAAAAGGTTTAGCTTTGTCTCTTTTTAAAACTTTTTTTTTTTTAATTTGAAACATCTGATATAGCCTATACTGATGTTTATGCATTTTAATATTAGTATCTGAGGATGTCCAGGCATAGGTAGCCACCTCATGTCGGCTAGCACATCTACAGGAAACTCATGCATTTTAATAAGCTTACATTTGTTTTAAACATATACAGTGTGTGAAGGCTTAACCATAAGCACACAAAATACATTATATTGTCCTCTCTCCTGTCATCCAACATCTGCGATTTCATTATATTTAGAAGTGTATAACCTAAGGTCATAACTACACATCTTCTTACAATATACTTTTGATTGCCTTCAGGCTGTTTATCTTAACTTCTTGAAGCCTAATTCCACCTTAAAGGTCAATTTATGACAAACATAAAATACAGGTAGGCTTGTATACATTGTTATACGTAAAAATGATGTGTGTTTCTAAACTTTTTTGTCACAAATGGGAATAGAAGTGTTATTTAACAGCTGGATTAAAACTGTAAACACATCTCATCAAAACAGACCACATTTAGTTGTTGCCTTAGTACTGTGAGTTAATTTGGGAATAGCCGCCGATTCTTATCAAGTGTTATTGAATGGGGATGGTATCTATCTGGTTTACATTTCCACCACATACTTTGCCTTAATGTTGAGGTAAAAATTTGATATAGTTACAAATGCATATTCTATATCTGCTTGTTCTTAGTCTTCATTACTGGTATATTGTGCTATAAAAAATTCCAACCCGAGATAGGTTGTTACGGTTGAATGGATCGCATACAAATCTCGCTAGTTTATCATGATATAACACTTAGGGATCTAGACTAGAATTTAAAATAATACTTATTACGTATTTTAACTGTTCTTGTCTGTCAAACTTACATTTGAAGTGATGGAAGCGCAAGTCGTCCCAGCAGGGTTGAATAGGTTTTTAAAAAAAAAAAATCATAACACAAAAAGCCCGCTTGGGACTTTGAGGCGACAAAGGCATATCCCCCGCCCTCGTCTTTACGTTATGAGATTTGATTGGTTGAGAATGCCGGGTATTGAACGCGTATTGGCAATCAATCACTGTCAATCATGTTAGAGGCAAGTCCTCACCTCGTCGTCAGGGAAAGCTCAGTCAGTCCTCACAGTTCTGACAAACAGTCACCCGCCCAGTTTCATACAGACATCAACCGACAAAAAAAATAAAAATAAATAAAAGACCTAACGGTGGACAGAAGACAGGCGGCAGGTGAAATGGACGAACCTTCGGAACAAATGAGACCCCTCTTGAGAACAGTAAGTCCCCGCCCAGCACAGTTAACCGCTAGCCCACCGTTATATTTGTATGGCTCTTTGTGTTTGCCCCTTGTTTCCCAAGCCGCCGTAGAAGTACTACGGGATACTTGGGAGTCAGATTCAGTGAGGCACCACTCGGCGGCTGCTATTGTTAGCCGGCTTTTACTTCTGACACGTGGCATGGGTACAAGTTGTGTTCGGGTCTCTCGTTAAAGTCAGCGAAACCGTTCATTGAACTATATATTTTGCAGAAAATTGTATCCCCCGTTGCTCAGTTTTGAGTTGGTTAGTTAGCTCACCCTCATTTGAGTACTAGATACCGAATTAGCCGAGCACGAGCAGAGTCGAGCCTGTTCAATGAAGTTATAAACGTTATTAACCGCCGTGAAACTCAAAGATGTCCCATTAGCTGGCAAGTCTGGTCTACAGTGTGTCCAAACACTTTGATAAACTAAAACGTAAGTAGATGTATTGTTGGCTTAGTAGGTCTGACAATAGTTTCTAATGCCTCTAATTTGATTAACGGTAACGTTAGGTAGATTTGACGCATTTGATCCTTTACGTTCAACAGGTTCACCCGTCGGTTGCCTGACAATATGTGTCCCAACTAGTCAGTTGATAAGAGATGCTGATACATTTACTGAAATAAAAGGGTCATTTGCATATCACATGCGCCAAAAATACTGAAGATCCGCTTTTATATGTTTCTTTTCAAAGTCGGGAAATGCTGCTAATTTTACTGTGAAAGCTTGTACAGCTAGAGAGGAAAAATACAAGTGGGACTTGAAGAGAAATTCTTTTGCTCAATATCAGACACATGAGTAACAGCAGGTTACAGCTACAAAACTCTGGTCAATGTGAGGTTTTAACTGAGTTGTGGCACCCACATCCTGTCTTTTGGGTGTAACTTTACAGTCACAGATGAAATGATGAGCATCAGGCATTCAGCAATGTTAATAAGCCCAAAAAAGAAACTGGTTGCAGAGCTAAGTTTAAAATGCACGCTGACTCTCTGACATTAGTGCTGGTGTAGGGTTTTCCACTACTGTTTGTGTGTGTGTGTGTGTGTGTGTGCGCCTAGGTATGTACAGTATGTGTGTGCATGTGTGAACATGTGCATATGTCTGAGGAAACTTGACCCCTTGCTGTTCAATGAAAAGGAGTTGCTAGATAGCTGCCTACTTCGTCCCCTTGAATGGAAGTCAGGAGGTTCACTCTGACACAGGACGCTTTAGGCAGTAATTCAACTGCCTGATGCCTAATAAAGTCTCGGGGCTGTTTACCCATCAAATTGCACATCCCAAAGAACATACAACTGTTAGGCTTTGAGTTGCACATCCAGTTAGTGTGCGCGTGTTTAAAAACATGAATTTGGTTTCAACAGAAAACCCTTCTCAACAGCCTGGTTGACCAGTGCTGTTTTTAGGAATGTATAAATGGGTCACTTTGAAAGTGAAACATTGCTGTTTATTTAAAACACGAGTATTTCAGGGTCATTCCAAGAACAAACTCATGTCATGTAATGTAATTTAGTGGTTGTTGATCTGATGCCTTTAGGCCACAGATAATGGTCTCAGGCTATGTTTTTAGCAATTATAGAGGGCTACTCACAGGGCTTTGACTTAAATGACCTGTGTTAGCCACAGTGTTAGAGAGAAGTTTATTACAATTTTATAATAGAATGATTTTAATGACCAATTCCTTTCCCGGCTATGTTTTTGCATATCTAGCCTGTACCATGAGTGCTTAGTGGCCAGAGATTAGACTCATTGGTGCCACAATCTAATGCATTGTCTGGTTTCCAATTTTTACCAGAGAGATGGGCTGGCTGTGGAGAGGCTGGGGATGTACACAAAAAGACGAAGAAAGAAAATAGAAGGATTACAATAGCAGTTTTATAGTTTGCAATAACACTTGAACCAAACCAAACTAATTTTAATTCATTTGTCTAATTCAGCCTTCATACCCGAAACTTATATACCAGGGGTTTAAATGTCTTTAAGTTGATAAATATGAGCAACAAAAAGGTGTCAAGTAATAATCACATTCAAACTCTGACAGACCATGACTCATTGTAATGAATTAAATATGGACCATCAGGTTTCCCTAAAAGGATTCCCTGTCTTTACATTTGGTCCATGTGTCAGATTTAGCCTAATACATACTTTCTGTCACTGATGCCCTCATCTCTATTTATCAGCTGTACTAACCTGGCCCTACAGTATGAGTTTTCATTGAATTTTACATCAGGTGTTTGTCAGCTTGCCAGGAGGAAAGGCATTTGTACATCCTGCTGTCCGACTACTAAAAGAGGGTTTTAGTCTAGCCAGTGTGGGCTCTCTGACCTGGACTATTATTGGTTCAGCACTTACTGCCAGGGTTAGTGAGTGTTTTATGAAGTTTGCTCACCGTATGGCGTTGCTTTAAATGGGTAATTACACAGAATGAGCCTCTGTGGCAGTCTGATGGTGCCAGTCTGACGGTGCTCTTTTCTGTTCAGATAGACTATTATGATAATACGATAAAAATAATTTATTCCTACACTACCCAGCTATAGGCTAATCGGCATACACAACAGAGAGCCTGTTTGTATATATTGTATCCAGTCCACTTTCTTTTGGAATGAAACTTATTGTCAGAAAGTTGGATGCCATTAAACAGGCCACAAGCTTTTAAGGGATTTTTGTAGGCAGTGACTAGGCCCGCTACATAAAATAGAAATTGACAAATGTATGTTTACCATTGCCCTGTAGTTCGTTTTTGACCCAAAGAAAAAGCTGTATTTCAGTTAAAGATAATTTTTCCTATCCACAGGAAGGCAACATAGTCGCAAATATTTTCTAACTTCTCTGTGACTCACATTCAGACATTTCAATGCATTTATAATTGGGAGCTGCTCTGTATAGCTACAGCCTTCCACTGGGTGTAACAGACTTGCCTTTATTCAGTTGCCCATCAACATTAGCTGTGGAGGAAGGGCAGAGTGTTCATTTCCTTTAGCCACCCACTTTTTTCCCAGATAGGCAGGAGATTCAAAGCGACATCTGATCACAAGCCTGCGTTTCTAGCCTCCCGATAACTGCTGGGAGGTCTTTGATTTGAGACCTACTGACTGAGACTGAAACACTGACATTCTGAAGCGGGTGTGTATACAGAATAATGCCATTGGAGGCAATTTTATAAATTTAAAAGACATTAAAGCTGATCAAAGGACCCAAAATTGTACAACTCTAAATAGTATTCTGCCTTTGTCCACCATGTCTGCAGAGGATCTGAAAGCTCATCCAATTACAGGAGAAGTCATCAGCCGCATTATGCTAAGTGTGGCCTGAATCTTGATGGTTGCATAAAATGGGAGCCAGGTTTTTTGGTGGGTGGTGATACAAACTGGGATGGGTAATGGATCTGAGACATTGAGAAGTTAACCTTTGTTCTCCAAGGCTCTGTCTTGTGTGTAAACATTGGGAGGTGCAAATGCAACCCTCCGTCAAAGAAAATCTTTGTCTTCCCTTATGAGAAGCAGAAATTATAGGATTGCTGTATGTATGGATGGATATGTTTTAGAGCTGAAGCAATTAGTTGGTTATTTAATTAGTTGACTGACAAAAAATAATCTCCAACAATTTTGAAAATTGATTACAAACTTTAGTAATTTTTCAAGCAAAAATGTCAACCCCCACTTACACCCTGAGTGGTGTGTGGAGGTGATAAAGTAAGCGGGGTTTGAACTTGTCTTTTTTGCTGTTTTTCATTCTTTACACACCTATTTCTGTCACTTTTCATTTGAACAACAGAGTGTACCAAGTGTACATGGTTTCCAAGAGAGACTTTCTGAAAGTGTGTGCAATTATCCTCATATTTAAACAATATAACAGTCACCCTGCCTTCAAGTGGGACCTTGGAGAAAAGCCATAAGCACTTTTCATTTCCAGTGTGGTTGGACAACACATTGTAAAAACCAGATGTGTTCTAGCATAACCTGGCCCTTATTCTCTTGAACGCTGCCATTTAGTTTAGAGCTGAAACAATTACTTGATTAATTTTTGGCGTTTCATAGACTAAACAATAAATTAGTTAATTGAAAAAATAATCGGCAGATTGATAATAATAATAATAAAAAAATTCCATTAATTTTTTTTATAAAGTGGACCCATCACACATTATATGGTTGGGATTTGGGATGTTCTTTCAAAATGCATTTAAATGTTTGCCTGTGGCAAAATTTACATTGATTCTGGTTTTTCCACAGACTGTGTTGAGTTCTTCAGTAACAATACTACAAGCATGGCTCTGCGTTTTTCTTCTTTTACTCTTGACACTTTACATCCACTGACCTAGCTGATGGCATACCAGGGTACTTGACCTAAGGTACTGCTCATACAGAGGGCTGGCCATGGAGACATGGTTCTTAAGCTGCTCCAGCAAAGCTGCTCAGTGTCCACCAGTAGTTCACAGTGGTTGTACTTTTCAGCTCTGTGGTTTCGACGTGTTTAGTGGAAGTGCATTTCTGGAAAAAGCAACCAGGGTCAATCAACTTTCCTTGGATAAGTAAAAGTTATTCTCATTTTTTAGCTTTAAACTTTGAAAAAACAAAATCTTACATATAACGTATCCTTAATTATATAGTTATAACAGGATATAATCGTAATGTAATTATATAATTATACAAGTTTAAACAACTAAAAAGTTGCATAAAGAAGAGATTAAAAAATGATTGCTAAATGGATTTATCAGCTGACAGAAAATGAATCGGCAACTACTTTGCTAATTAATTAATCCCTTAAGTAATTTATCAAGAAAAAAATGCCAAACTTTTGATGGTTCCTCCTTCTGAAATGTAAGGACTTACTGTTTTTTTCCTTTTTTACATTACAATAAACTGAATATTTCAGAGGTTTGAACTGTTTCAATTTCAAGAAATCACCCTTTTTCACTATTTCTTGGCATTTTATAGACCATACATTTAAGTGATTAATCTAGAAAATTAGTGTTATATAAATTGATCATAACAAAATAATTGTTACTTGCTGCCCCAGTATAAAGTTGAAGCAGTAAATTCTTGTGAAAATCCTTGTTTACTGAAAATCAGTTTTATAAAACTTTTTACTAGAAAATTATGGTTTTCCTGCATGATAGTAGTGCATATGGTCTTGCAAAAGATCTCATATCTCACAAAATTACCTGATGTCTACTCTTAGTGTAGGTTTTGCCTTTAGATGTCACTCTTTCTATTGAATTTCTTGCACATTTGCACACAAGGGGTACCTTTATTTTAAGTTTGGTTTGACCTTTTCCCTTTATATTATTTGTTAGTCTTTTTGGAGCTGACTTGTAGTGTTACCTGTGAAGGATACCGTGTTTACATGGTATATCTGGAAAGGACTGGGATCCACAATGTTTCTTTGAATTAAAAAATAGACTCATTATTTACTAATTACGTTTCAGGAATATGTTTTTTTTTTTTTTTTTTTTTTTGCCCTACTCCTGTAACAGCTCTTGTTGTGGAAGGGAAACAAATGAGCCATAGTTCTTCATAAAAATTACAGGTTGTTGAAAAATGTGTCCAACCTTGAGGATATGATAAGAAATGTGAAAGTCAAAGGCACACAGGGATTTGGAATCTTAATGAATACATGGCTATCTGTCCTTTTTCAATTCATTGCACCCTCTGAGCAATGCCGAGCCCACACGTGTGCTTGTTTCTATTTATCTGTGTTGGGGGCGGCTCTTCAATTGTGACCTGAATACCTCAGCGGGTGAGCCCTTGTATGCCCTCCAATTGTGTGTGTATGTCCTCCGTTTGTTGGTGTGTATGTGTGTGTTTTTAAGCTCTTGGCTGGGTGAATAAAATATTCATGGTGGCATGGTGGGATTGGCCACTGAGCAAAGAGCGGGCTGACAGGGTAGAGCAGAGCACTGTGTTCTGAGGCAGCCTGCTCCCCCTTCTCTCTTGCTCTCTGTATAAAGAGATGAGCGGAGGAAGAGGCAATAGACGAATGCGACAGCGTCTCTGTTAGCACTTAGCTCACACAAAGCTTCTACAAAAGAGATAACCGTCAGAAAGAAGAAAACTGGCTATCTACTCTTCTGCCTTTGCGGATGTTTTAGTCTAAATGGATGAACAGACTGAAGGGGAGCATGTGCTTACGGTATGTCTGGTCCTTTATGTATGTCTTAAATTGTTCCTAACTGTCAGGGTTTGCACTTGAAAGGGATCCAGTGGGTCTATGTGTGCTGTGTTATTGGTTTGTTTGTGAATATATTGGCTTGCCCCTCTTGTGTTCATTTACAGTGGAGTAGTGGTCTGTGCTAATGAATGGAGCAGGTGGTCAGTACATTACACCAAAAGGAAAAAGGCAAAGGTGTGAGGATGAGGGGGGATTAGGTGAAAGAGGGAGCGAGAAGCGGTTGCCTCATTGGACATGCCTCTTGAAATGGAAACGTTTCCTCTGTGTTCTTGAATCGCCTCAAGGAGCAGGAATGAGAGGAAACCAACAGAGACAGTTATGGCTGCTTGGAGGAGCGGGACAAGGAGAACAGGAAGGAAGAGAGGAGAGAGATGAGGAGTGTCACGGAGAGGAGGGTGAAAAATGGGTCTGCTAAGGTAGCTGAATCCAAACAAGGTGCATACTGTCAGTGGATATTAGGTTTATTGACTGAAGTAAAATTAAATGAAATGCTTGCTTCCATTCAGTCTAGCCAAAAGCACAAAGCACAAAAATGACTATGCCCACAGTGGGAGCAACCAGGAAGAAGGAATGTTAAAATCAGGTACACCTATAGAGAGAGGAAAATATTTGTGAGGCAGAGAGAGGGCAGGGTTTCCGTCTTTTTTTTTATGTGTGTATGTCTGCAGAGTCTGTGCATGTTTGGGAGTATTTATTACATTCAATGGAGACTATGATTGGTATCTTTGTTTTTCATTGTTTATGTGAAGTGACAGGTCTTTCCAGTTGTTTAAACTACATGATCTTAACCACATCTTCACTCAGGAGAAGTTAGATACAGGACACTAGCTTCTGACTGCCTCCTAGTAGTGCCTTGTTCAAACATGGTGAGGCACTAGGAAGGTAAATAATTGAATGGCTAGCAAGCAAAAGTCATTAAAATATTACTGCCATATCAAATTATATAGTTGTTATGTCTATGTTTACTTTAGTTACCTAGCACCTGCTAAGCACCAATGGATGTTTGTGCCTTTCTGAAAAGACTGACAAAATTATCTAATACACATAATACATGTACAGTATATACACAGTATAATGTACATCACTTGGTTAGCAGTTATTAATAATCATCTGTGGTCTTTTTCTTCTATCTTTCTGTTTTCAGATATAATTTAATTGACTACATAATTTAATGTTAATTGGCAATAAATACATGTCAATATTCTCATCTGCAGTGTGTGTGTGTGTGTGTGTGTGTGTGTGTGTGTGTGTGTGTGTGTGTGTGTGTGTGTAATTGTGCATTTGGCAGCGTGAGACAGAGCGATATTCAGTAATCTCAAGGGACAGGTCTCTCACTATGTAACACCTCTCTTACGTCAGTCTCTATCGATTGGACTGGATCCCAGTAAAGCGAGGCTGGCAAGGAATTGAGATTAGAGAGAACCAGGCCTGTTGGCTTGTTGGTTGTTTCGTTCACTGTCTGGTTGGCTGAAGAGATGTTTGGCTGCTGTGTGGCTAAATAGCTCCCACACAAACATACTTACAAAAATGATGTTAAGACACATCTTGTATTGAATAATAAAATTACTTTAATTTGTCAAAAATGTAATACGTGACTTTTTAAAACCAAGTACTGCAGCCAGTCTTTAGGCTACAATGCTCCGTTTTTATCAAGACTGTGTCAGAGATGTTCATTCTCTCGTTCACTGTCTTGATAATTATTGAAGCTTTACTTGTATTATTGTGCAAGATATGGTAGACATTACAATGTTTTAATCCGATACAGGACCACAAAGGCTTGCCTTAACAAATGCCATAGAAGTTGGACGGCTGTGTTGATGTTTTGTTCCCTACTCGGGCTGTTTACACTTATTTTCAGAGAAGCAGAATTCCAGCTTTAGTATGAGGCGCATCCTGTGTGTAATGTTTCCCTCATGTGTTTTAGATGACACCAACTGGCCAAGCATCCAAAGACTTTTTTGGGATGGGCTCATACACAGTTAAGGTATACTTTATTCAAAGCCATTTTCAAGCGTTTCTTGAAAATGTCATCTTCATATCTTGATGACAGTCAGTTCTAGATACAAGAATGAACAGAATTTTCCAAAAAGACTTTTTAACTTGGCTCATATCACAGCCTTTATGTTATACTTTGGAAATCTTTGTATAGAGTCCAATGGTGAGTTTGCAGAGACTGTTTTCCTGTGTGAACTCACCACATTAGATTAGAGAATGGACACATGGTAAGCCTTGTGTTTACTCTTAAAACTTCATGTGAACCGTAAATCCCCATCCCTGCATAAAACCCAACACAGTTGTGATTTTACTACCTAAGCTGCTGTAAAAGCCAGAGAAAATCTTCACATGCAGACACACTTACAGTAATGAGTGTACTTGCATTTTATCCTTCACAGATACAACATGTAAATTATCAAACATTTTGTATTTGGATGTGTTGTGTTCATGATTTGTTCTCTTTTATAATATCTAAAAAGCACACAATAGGTCAGTATGTTTTTATGCATTTCACGAGCTAAATGAAATGTTAACTGCAGCCGATCAACCTGATGTTATTTTGAGTTTTTATAGGCTGCTACCACTTTATCTGCTTCTACCTTAGAATTCTCTGTCTGCTTCAAAACAACACAATTGAACAAATAAAACCAGCATCTTAATCACCCATTCTCTCATTTAATTTTGGAAATGTGATACTGCTTTACTGCTGCTTTTAAACTGATCAGTATCTGAATCTGTTGTAGCCACCATAAATCTAAGCTTAGGACTGCTTCTGCTCACACTGAAAGCTAAAAGTAACTATAAACGTTTGCAGCAAAATTTCAAGTCTGCAGGTGGTGAGTGTTTGTTAGCCAACCGACTTTTGGTGGAGTATAACAATATATCTAAGAGGAACTGGGGTTATTTTGACCCAACTTTGTATCATTCACCTTCTCAAAATCATATTGGACTTCACATTCGGGGTTGCTGGCTGATCTGGTTGAGAGCAGCTAAATTTTGGTGATTGTAAAAATCCCATTATTAAATAGTTTGTTGAACAGAGGATGAGGGGTCAGGACTGTAGAATATAAAGATGAAGAGTGATAAAGAGTGACACTTTTTATGGTTTGATTATTTTGGCTACTGGAAGGTTGCCTGCTGGTGTTGCCTACCTCTCTTCAATTTGACATTTGGAAGTTACGCACTGCCTGTCCACATTTTATCCCTCTAAATTGTTTTGCGCATGTCAATCATTACAGTATCCTCCATCCGATTCAGACTACAGGTGACGTGTGCCCTGGTGACACTGAGGGGCTTCTGATCAGAATTCCCCACCGTGCTAGACATCTGTTTTGTCAGTGGTTGGGAAAGCAAAATGTGGCACGTTCCATTGAGTAATGTTTCTGTCATCTGGCAAAACATGTCTCAATGGACACTGACAGGCCAGGAAACACTGCTTAAACTTATGTCCACAGAGTTTTCTGGATTAAGTTTATACCATGGTTACATTTGAATACAGGGAAAAATGTTTCCATCCATCTTTGTATATTTATCGCTATCTGGCATTTATTGTATAGTCTAGTTACTTTTCAATTGATCCAGTTCTACTTAGATAATTTGACCTGCAGCGATGCTTATCATTCATTAGTTTCAGATAGGTTTTATGGCATATTTAAAACAAACATTATAGAATCATAATGGTCACCACCAGATCCGTGATCTCACTGGACCCACACAGCAAAGAACACAGGGCTAGGCACTGTTTGTGTAGGTGCAGCCAGAGACACATCTGCCTTTTGTCAACAGCCCTCTATTGATGTCAGTATATGGCGACTTTTCTTACTCAGCTGGCAATTCTTTTGCCTTCCAAGCCCTCCCCACTGGCTCTGATCCGGTAGCACAACCACAGCTGTGCTTTGTGGGCATAATGGCCAGTCGCCTCCCTGGCCTGCGGACTCAGGGTGACAGACTGGGGATTTATTTCAGACAAAGCTATGTGACGGTTTGCATCATGTGTCCTTTAATTGTACCATGCAGCGTGGGGTCGAGGGTACAACAGAACTAAACACGTGCATATACTTCTCTAAACATTTACGACAACAACATGAATAGACTACATGATCATGGATGTTTGTACATAAACCAATGTTTCTACAGTAAAAAGAGTGGGAAATAAGAGCGTGTGACTGATGGACCAAAATGTTAGTTTTCTGGCCGGACGTGATTGCAGCTGTTCATCTGTTAGATCTGAAACCCTAGACAGTTTCCAGTGCTTCTCAGTCAAAAATGACCACCAGGAACCAGTCCAGTTTTAATCACTCTTGGTCAGGTTTACTTGCTCTTGGTCTGCTGTGGGGGGAAGAACTCCACTTACTGGTGAGATACATTTTTTCGCTGCTCTTCTCCCTTTCTGCAGCTGAATTATTACAGCTCTTCATCAAGGCAGTATAAGAAAACAACACGGCTCATTATAATGCAAATCCATGAGCAACTGAGTAACGGGGACACAGACTCACACACACAGGCTAGCAAATACATACACAATCACAATCATGGATGGCATCATTCATTGTAGGTGGGGTTCTAACAAGACAATGATTATGGTAATATGTGTGGAAAGCTGAATGTCATTGAAGACATATTCAGAGTAGTAAACCAGTATTGAAATAGGGAGAGCAGTAGATGGACATAGAGTACGTGCTTTCCATCAGAATGAAACTTTATTGTGGTCAGTTGAGGTGACTGGCATGTTGAAGCTGAGAGACTAGAGGCCCTGATATCATCCACGTATCATGTATCCTTTCAGCATGTGGCATCATCACCTTTTGTTTCCACTGTCTCCTGCTTGGCAGCAGTGTCTCTCTGTGATTGGCTGAAGGGATTGAAAGGATCCTCCAATTGGGGATTGTATTGCATCAAAGTGTGTGTCCACACACACTTTGAAATGCTGTCTGATTTTATGATATGACTGATATAAGGGACTGAATGTCACATATTTAAAGACTCTTAGTAGCGTGATCATTTTGGGTTAAAGTGAAATAAGAGTTACTGAATACAGAATTGAAGTTATAGTTTGATAAGCTGTATTCTGCAACCTTCCCCAACCTGTTGGGTTAAATGTCAAAATACAGGACTAAAAGACACTGTAAGATATGATTCAGATTATTGGTCAATCACTTGTCACAAACCTAGTTCTATGTATCCCTTATTCAGCCGTTTTTATCAGCCTGGCAGTCAGAGCCAGCATTAGCTCATGGTCCCCTGTGGTATTTATACACATTTATACATCCTATATGAATGTGTGTCTAAAATAAAATAAAATATATGTGTGTGGTCGTATTTGGTAGTCTTTTCCTGGCACATTTACTTCTGTTTTGGCCGCACATGCAGCAGTAATTAGAGACGGTGTCTCTGTTGTAGGGATGTTCCTTAGGATGAATTGCCCCGTGGATTAAACGGAGATTTCGATTTAGACTATTCAACTAGTCGTGGGAGCTGGTGCTCCCAACAGTCAGCCGGCCCGCCAATGCGGAACAATTTCTCCCAGTAGCCAGTCTGACTATGACACACAGTCCGTTGTCAAAGTATTTGTGAGAGAGAGAGAGAGAGAGTGAGCAAGGAAAGAAGGGTCTGATCGAATCAATGCGCTGTGCACAACTGTACAATGAAGCAACGGGGGAAAAAATTACGTCAGAGATCTTTTGTTATTATGAGAAATGTAAAAATATTTTCTGTTCATTGTGAAGCTGTTTTGGAACAAATTAGACGGGCCGCCACAGTCTAGGTGGTTTCTTATTGGTTTGCCTAGTGTGGCTAACATTAGCAGCGCTAGCATCAGCAGCCTTCTTTCCTTGCAGGTTATGCCCGGATACCTGTGCTGAATGTGGTTACGCATTGCTCCAATCGAGTGGTTATGTGCCAGTTTATTCTGATACATCCTAAAAACAACCTTATTTTCATTTTCTAGATCAAAATACTGCCAAGCCACACTGGTTGTCAACATCCGGGTATTAGCGCAAGGAGAGGGAGGATGCCCTCTGCTGGGGCTGGGGCTGTGTTGTCTTACACGTCTGTCTTTGTGAGAACCAGTTTGACTTTCAAACTGAAAGTTTTTTCACTTTTCGGGGACTGGTTTCAAGTAAAGGTTAGAGTTAGAATTGGGGTTGGGATTATTTCAGGTTTTTTTTTTTTTTTTTTCAAGTATTTCAGGGTTAAGCATGTATGCTCATGGTTAAAGCTACAGTTTGGGGCTAGGGGATGAGTGAGTATACTAATGTGTGTGTGTGTGTGTGTGTGTGTGTGTGTGTGTGTGTGTGTGTGTGTGTGTGTGTGTGTGTGTGTGTGTGTGTGTGTTGTAATTACTTTTTTAGGGCACTATAATTTAATTAAGAATATTAATAATGTGTACTTTTGCTGTTATGTATCCTGACAGCTTTATGTCTCCTCTAATTGGATCTTTCTATGTCTTGATGTTTCTGTGACATTGATATTTAGGCTAATTATTTTCATTAAGTTCATAACCTCTTTTCTAATGAGCGTAGCCAGCCCCTTGACGTTGCTATGAAAGTCAACCTTTATTGCATGAACTTTAAAAAGGAATATATTTTCCAATACAGACTAATTAGTCTGTGGAAAATAGCACATAGATAAACCTTCATGAACCAATGACACTTTGCTGCATTATACAAGTACCTGAAGTTTTTAAAGACAACCATCAGCAGTTAATGTGTTAGAAAAGCTATGCAGTTATCACATCTTCTGCCAAATTAAGCCTATTTGTCAGAAGTTTGTTCTGTGCTGTATTTCAAACAAGAGATGAATTATCTACTAATTATTAAGTGTACTTCATTGCATTTTTGTCCAGACCATGGTCTAAGCTATTTCTCTTGACTGCCATGGTTAAATGTTGTGGGAATAACTTGCCAGTATTGGCCATGTGCATAACAGATATCTTTCTTTTTTTTTTTAATTTTGTTTGTTGTACTTCTGGGCTTAAACCAAGAGCTATGGAGTGATTTGATATGGGGTAAATATACAGATAAAAAAATCAAACGTACGGTGATCATGATGTGTTGTTTCTTTGAAGAAATGTAAGGACCCTACACGCTGTGTTCCATCCAGTCTAATTACAGTCAAGCAAATGGAAATGCTGTCTGATAGAGGGTCCTTCACTCTGCCCTGTTAGTTTTCAATATTGTTATTTTACATACAGACACACTACATCTCTTACCAACAGATCCTACTGTGATTTCTGTTGCAACAAGTGAGTGAGTGAACAAGGTGTCCCCAACCGACACAGCGAACTTATCAACTTTGATATCTATTCCCTTGTGATGACAGTCTATACGAGTTCTTAAAAGTTGGACTAAAGCTTAATTTTAATGTAGTTTCAGTCAACATTTGTGTCTGCTATTATAGATGTTAGATGTGATGTCAGATGTGCTCTTAATGTGTTTTACTTTCCTGATCTTTCTCGTCCATATGCATCTCCCCAAGACCAGTACTTAAGGGGGAGAGCAGCTTTAGTGTCCAGTGAGCTGTATAGATAAGTCTCATTATAATAGTTATGATTATTTTTTTTAAAAAGTACGTGAAAATCTAATATATAAAGTAATATGAACCAATTAATTAGTCTAAGTGAAAACTGGAATTACGAAATTTAATTTGCCTATGAAAAATATTATCAACAAATGTTTTGCAGTTGACCTGTCCTCTCTCCCTGCCTCTCTCCATCTCTTTTGCTCTCTCTCTCTCTAATCATCATTCTCAGGGTCTAGATGAAGAGGCGATTGTTGACCATGGAAAGACCAGCTTCGCCACTCACACAAACTATGAAAAGGAAGATTTGGAAAGTAAGTTTAAAGCCATCCAGACCGAAGGACTTTTCTTGTGACTGTGCTTTTTGAAGTGAGTGGAAATGTAGGACCCGAAGCCAGCAAACATCAAGTGGAAACACTTGGTAGTTAGCATCACAAATACGAATGCTTATTTTATTGTCATTCAGTCATTCACTTGTTGCTGATCAGACTAAGTCTCAGATACCCACCTAGGTAAACTTGAGACACCCCGTATGATGGGATTTTGTTGCTTTTGAGATTTTGTAGCAGGGCAGAGGAATAAATCAATGGTATCATTCATTGACTATCACTGTAATCGCATCAGATTTAAATGGATAATGAAATCAACATTTTTACAAAATTCTGCTTTGTTACAAGCTAAATGTACTTTAAAACTAACAATATGAGTTGTTGAAGTTTGTGTTTTACATGTGTGAATAATGTTTGATTTAATTGCATTGAACATTAAGTCAACAATTTCATGTTTTTTTTAATATATTTGCCACATTATGATATATATATTGATAAGTAATTATTCTTATTGCTATTATGATATTGATTTTTAACTATATATTTTATAGAACATATGATTAGCTGATGAATAAAATAATTGATGAGATCAGATTTTGGATGGAGCATAACATTTAAGGTGGTAGCTCACTGCTCTGTATATATGAGAGTCCACCACACTCCATATCCTTCGTCCTCGATTCAATAATATCTCCATTTACCTCGTTATTTCCTTTTGTGACACCCCTGGGGCCCTCTTCTTTCTGTCTAGCTAAGCTGTCAGTTTTTCTCTCTGCATCCTCTTTCATCTTCTGTGTCTTTTCTCTCTCTTTCTCTTTCCCTCTTTCTCCATCTCTGTTTCCCTCAATCTGTTCAGCCTATGTGTATGTTGCTTATGCCTTCCTCTGAGTGCTGTATCTTGGTTTCATTCCTCCTGGGTTCCCTCTCAAATCAAGGAGAGATAACTCATCTATGAAAAATTAGTATTGGCAGTGAATGTAGAGCAAAAATAGGCAGTTTGCATCTCAGAATACGAAGTTAAAGTGTGGCAGTGACAATAATGTGGGGAAGTAGATAAAACACTTGGGGAAACAGAAGGATGAAAAAGTTAAATGCTGTTATCTGGTTTCCTTCAAGTAGGTTATTTAGAGCACTCAAAAGGAATGGAAATAAGTTCTTTGTCTTCTGTCTTGACTGTTACTGTGTCTGTTTTTACTTTAGTTGTAAATGACTGTGTATTCCTGGAACTGTGATATTGTTATTTTTGGTTCTAATTATCACTTTAACAATTGGAGCTTGTATTTTCATTTAGTGTGTTGGATTTTGAAATTTAATTTAATCTATAGTATTTGGAATTCCATTTATATTATTGTATGGCTTCTCGGAGGAATTTTACTTAGTACTTGCTTTGACGATTTATTAGTTTTAATCGCTTGCAGAAGCAGTAATACACCCCCCACCACCCCCCAAAAAAAAGATACTTCAAGTAACATGGTTTTGAGTAGAAAATTGTCAAAATTTGCCCATCAGATAGATGAAACCTGTTATTGATGTTATGTATAGTATAACCTTTATTTCTCTTTCTTAAGTTAACATATTTGACAACATTGTGGTGTGAGTACAGAATAAGAGAAAATGTAGCATTAGATATAAATACTCATTAAGTTGTCAAAACAAATTGTTCAGAAAAACAACACTGAGTATTTCATTTCAAATAACATGAAACTGAATTATTTTTTTCTCTTTGCCACCTAGTTAATGGTATTCTGAACTAATTTTTTTCATAATATTGATGAGGCAACTGAAATTGTAAACTGTATTCATTCTTTTGTGCTATTTTACCTTTAATATTTTTACAAAATACTATTCCTGCTTACCAATTTTCCCTCCATTTTCCATTTCCAGTTTGTGTGAAAGACAGTGTAGAGATAAAGCTGTATGAATTGCACCTTTCTTTTTCCCAGGCCACAGAGCAGTGTATGTAGGCGTCCATGTTCCTCTTGGAAGAGAGAGCAAGCGGAGGCATCGCCACCGAGGACACAAACATCACCGCAAGAAGAAAGACAGAGACTCTGAAGAGGGGAAGGAAGATGGCCGGGAATCCCCCTCTTATGGTTGGACACTGTTTCTAACTTACTACACCAAACCTACAGTGAATATCTTAATGTCTCCAGTTTATATAACTGGATCCACACCACTCTTGTTTTTCTATTTTTCTATTTCACAGTACTGTACCTTGCAGTTAACATCTACTTTTGAGAACCACACACCATATCAACATACACATAAGTTAAACACAACAGCTTCACTGTGACCTCACGTCTGTCCCATTCCTGGGGGAATTCATTGCATCTGGCACAAACGTCCACTTTGACTCAAGGATCAAATGTCAAGGTCACTGTGACATCACAAAACACGTTTGTTGGCCATAACGCAATAATACAAATGCTAATTATGACAAAATTTCACACAAATCATAGGATAAAATGATGAACTGATCACATTTTACATTATATCCAAAAGGTTAAAGGTTGACTTCACTTACACCATAATGTTCTGCAAAAGCGCTTTCCTGGCCATTAATCAACTCCATAACTCAGGAAGAGAAGGGGAGATTGTGACCATATTTCACATTTGGTCGGACACTGAATTGGTGACACTAATCTTTGGTGCCAACCTTCAAACTCTGGTGATTGTATAGATCTTCTGTGCTCCTGGGTTGAAAAGTCTTCACTACTCATATTATGAGTCTTCAGCTCTAAAAGACATTGAAGGCCACTGGGAACCAGCCTCTGACACTGATTGAGGACCACGACATTTTCAGGGATGTGTGCATGTGTTTGTTTGAGAAGTTAATGCACCATTTCGACTGTAAGACTCCTAAGCACATAAAACATTGCTTTGAACTCTATGAAGGATTAACTCATGCTTTATTACAAGAAATTAGACAGCCGTTGCACAGTCCTATTTGGTTTTAGGCACTTTACCGAGGACTCTGTGCATCATGATTTATCAGACAAATGTTCTGAAACAGCACTTTCTTCATCCACACAGTTGAAATAATGCTGGTGCCAAAAAATTTCATCACACAGCCCACACTGAGGAGAAACACACACACGCATACATATCTCTTACAACCACTGAGTTGGGTGTGAATTAAGATTATTGAGATTCCTGCTGTAATGTGCAACTTTATCCTCCATTTCTACAAATTTATGTTCAATATGATCATGGTAGATGATACAAGATTAACAAAAAAATCATCTTTTTTGTTGTTTACCAGTGAATAATGAAAAGTAGTTAGTGTGCAGGTTTTTCCAACTAGCTGTCGTCATCAACCTTCTCACACTTCCCTTATACTAAACTTACCTGTTGTTTAGAGTACAGGTATGTAGTCAGCCATCCTATATACAGTGGTTCAGTGGGTACAACATGGTATCTAACAACACCTTAGCTGGATTTCTTCTGATAATACTGATGCAAAAAAATGAGGTTAAATCTTATAAAACATATTCCAAAACCTCAATTATAGTAATGTTAGCTGTACTAATTTTCATGTTTTCATGAAGGAATACCAAACACTATTTAATTGTATTTTATTATTTAATTTAAAATACTGTGTCAAAGCTATAACCCAAGTTAAATTTAGTATCATCATGTGATTCTTGCTATCTACTGCCAAAATGTCTAGCAAAAATGCTTCAAAGTCTTTCGGGGTCATTGAAATGAGTGATTGACCTGGAAAAAATGTTTGTCAATGGTGAGACCATATTTATGCTCAGGTATAGGTGTGGAATAATTGTAAGCAGTAGCGACATCAAATGAAGTGTACTCACGTACGCCTAATACGCACCAGACTGCACTGCACGGTGTACCCATGTGTTAAAGAAAAATAACTTGTTTTTTACTTCCAGTCATTCCAATTCTGCCTCCCTCTGGCTTTAAGTCTTGTAATCTGCCACACCTATTTCCGGTTTCTGTCTGGTTCCAGATGTCTTGATATCTGCCCTCTAATTCAGACAGACATGAAAAGAAAACTCCTGTAAAGCATCTGAGTTTCCATTATCTCCATTATTTCCACATCTCTCTTGCACATTTCTCCACAAAAAAAATCTGCATAAGAGGGCAGATGTACAAGAATGAAAAGCAGTTACAGTGATGTACTGGTCTTATTGTACCCAACCTGGAAAAATATTCTGCTCAGCTTCAGAAGGCATTAGTGCACTTGCAGGCCAGCCACACACACACAATCTCTCAAAAGATTCCACATAATTGTGTTTCATCAATAAGACATTTCCTCTGTCATCCTCTATAGCTCAACAGACAGAAAAGTAAGGTACTAGAGGGGAAAACTCATGCTAGACATGGATATGTGATGCTATTCTGTGTTTGAGATTAAGGCATCTACTTAGTTACCCTTTGGAGTTTTCTTGTAAAAAAATGAAAGTTATGTTTGCATTCGCACCTAAATGTATTGTGTGTATCCTTGAAGTCTACCAAAAAATTGATTTCCTTCCCCAGAAAACATTTTACAAAGCTTTTTTAACTATTTTTTTATTTTTTTATTTTTTTATTTATAAATACTCGGGTAAACAATGATGTACCAATGTTAGCTTGCAGTCTTCTTCTTCCCTGCCTTTCTTGGCACATTACAGCCCCCTGTAAATCAGTGTCACAGTGTGAAACCATTGGCAGGACTGTGTATCAAGTCTCCCGTGCATGCATACAAAATGGGGCTACTAAAGGTCAAAAAACTCCACAGGGTACCTTTTTAATAGCACATAATACCTCAAATTTTACTGTTGTTATCATTGTAAACATTGCCTTTGCCCACTATGTGTCCAGACACACCATCCCAAAGGGTCCAGTTCATCTTGGGTACAGAGGACGATGACCTTGAGCACGTCCCCCATGACCTCTTCACGGAGCTGGACGAGCTCTCATTCAGAGACGGCAGTGCCACTGAATGGAAGGAAACTGCTAGGTCAGCAAAGCAGCTTTAAGGGGTGAACAGCATGATGACACCACATAAAACGAAAGCAATATGGAACTCCATAGATCTGTGGGATTTTGTACAATATTAGTTGGAGAGAATTGTCTAAATCACTGTGATTTAGTTTGTTTTTTTAGCTCTGTTTAATCTCGTCCTCATAATCATCAGCAATACTGAAACATTTTACTTGCTTTTTTCACAAGCCAGTCTCCAATGGAGATCAACCTCAGGTCTAAAAAAACTTTAACAGGGCCTCTTTTTAAGAACTTGGGTTTACAAATTTTAGTTGTGACTTAATTTGGCTGGCATTTAAGAAATTTTTCCCTGACTGAAACAACTTGTGTTTCATAAAAGGACAGATTTAGAGTATGACTCACTCAGTTTGCAGTGCTTCAGTGTGTGCTCTGAAAAGTGAGTTTTGAATTTGTGAGAGAAAAATGTTGCATAGAAAAGCATTTTGTGTTTTTGTGTGTGTGTGTGCGCGTGCTGTTTATCTACAGATGGCTGAAGTTTGAGGAGGATGTGGAAGATGGTGGGGAGAGGTGGAGTAAGCCCTACGTAGCTACGCTATCACTACACAGCTTATTTGAACTACGTAGCTGTATACTCAACGGCACTGTCATGCTGGATATGAGGGCCAACAGTATTGAGGAAATTGCGGGTACATTTTACAATACACATTTGAATCACATCTTAAAAGACACGTTATGTTCATACTATTTCTACGGTTTTCTAATGGAGCATTGTGAAGAAAAGCGTGAGATAAAAAACAACATAATTATTCTAATATAATTTTCAACGCCCCACACATCACTTAAGTTTTTCTTTGTGTATTTGTGGACTCAGACATGGTGATAGACAGCATGGTGGCTTCAGGCCAGCTGAAGGAGGATCTGCGCGACAAGGTACGGGAAGCAATGCTGAAGAAACACCACCACCAGAATGAGAGAAAGCTCAGCAATCGCATCCCCCTAGTGCGCTCCATTGCTGACATAGGCAAGAAACATTCTGACCCACTCTTGCTTGAAAGAAACGGTGAGATCCTACGAAGCACTTGCATTTCTTTTTCCTCCATATTTTCCACCACTGGGGAACTGTTCCTAAAAATCCACCGTTCAAATGCCTCAGTGCCAGCATAGAAGGTGGATGGTAAAAGTGAGTAAAATCTAGAGAATTATCTATATTGAAGCAGTCTGTTCTCATAGTGAAAGAGAAATCTGGGTGCTAATGATTGAGCTAACCTGTATGGCCGACCTGGCTGTGAGGTTTGAATTAATAATTGTTTTCACTCCTTAGTGTGACACTCAGGAAATAATGCTTTACCTGCAACTGGAGTCAGGATTGTGTAATTTTTTTTAATGGGCATGGCCACAGTGGTGTTAATGCACTTTATGGTGTGCATTTTAACATCTTGAATGCTAGCCTGAGGTTTTAAGAATGAAAGAAATATCACATTGTCCACTTCTGTGCCTGTGGTTCTTGCTGCGCTTGCATTGTCACATCATTAAACCTGAAACGCAGATATGAAAGGTCAAAATGATAAATGTCATGTTGATGGTTGGTGATGGTTATAGTTGTAGTGTGAAAGATGTATGTCGTGTACCAAATGAGTATTTACTGTGAGTTATGACTGGTCTGTTTGTAGTAGAGCACATGTTTGCTTACAGTGCACTGATATTGTGCTAACTCATCCTCTCCTGCATGCAAGCCTATCTGAAGTTAGACCTGTCCCTCAGTTCAGTCACATTGAGTGACTGTTTTGATTGGAGTTGAAAGAGACAAGGTTTTTGGCCATTGTGGACCCTCCTACATGCCTCACGGAATCATTCTTAGTGTCCTCTGCACACAACCATGCTTTATGCTTACGTTTCTGCAAGCACGAATCTCTCTAACTACACCTCTGCCCTGCTCTTGCTGCCTATCCCTTTTGGCTGTGTCTCCTCCAGATACCATCTTTGTGATGTACTCCTACTTCATATGTTTTTGCTCTCTGCTCCATCCCTTATTCCTTTTCCTCCTTTCCCTCCTTCTCTCTCTCCCCTTTCCTCTCCTTTTTTTTGCCATTGTCTCGTCTGTTAGGAGAGGGCCTGTCCTCTTCACGTCTCTCTCTCCACAAGCCAGGGTCATCCTCCTCTGTCTCCAACCTGTCCCAGAGACGAGAATCCCGAGTCTCCGTCCTGCTCAACCACCTCCTGCCCTCTTCTTCCTCGAACACTGGGCCCTCTCCAGGCCCATCTCCTCTCGCCACCCCTCAAAATACCCCCACTTCCTTCCGGCGCTCTTCCCAAAGCCCACCACGCACCCATGGCACAGGCCTTGGCCCTCAAGGTATCCCTGAGGTAGTGGTATCGCCTCCCGAGGATGACGACCCACCTAACTCAGCAGAGGACGAGGCAGCATCACCACAGCTCAGCCGGCAAGCATCCTTGGCATCCCAGGGCCTCGAGCTGCTGCCCTTAGAAGGCAAATATCTGTGTAGCCTGCCAGTGTGAGTCACGGCTTGAACAGAGAACACTAGCACTAGCATGAAAGCTCTGCTCTCTGTTAACTTCCAACCTAACACCCTGCGGCCATCTCATCAGTAACCCACAGCAAGGCTCACTCACTAAAACGCTTTTTCTACTGTATTTCTCCACAAAGTTTTTGACACTCTTCTCTTCTAAACCTCATGATTCTTGCTTCTCTTCCTTCTGTTTCTGTCTGATTCCACTGACCCATTCTTTTCTACTAATATATCTTGCTCTTGCTGCCCTGACAACTCTTTATACCTCTTTTTGCCATTCAAACGTCTGTCTACTTACATATTCGCAAGATATTCCTCAGCGTCTATGCCTTCTAGGCCCCACACCTCCTTAATTGGGTGGTTGCATGGCTGCCTTCCAAAATGTTTTGGTATGCCTGTCTTTCTCCAATACTTCATCCTATGTCCAGTGATGTTTTATTACTGTTTAGCTATATACCCCATCTCACTCAAGTCATGTTGTTTCATGTAAGACTTGTTAGTAGGGATGTCGCAATCACATTGTTCCTTTTTGCCACTGATCACAGTCTGAGGCATTTAATCTTTTGTGTCAGCTGATATTATTTTATTTATAATACAGTTGCTCAGCAAACACTTATCCTTAAGTTTGCGTATATGAAAATCAGTAAAGCCAATTCAGTTTAGATGGGTTATACAGCAGGATATCCTCATCAGGATTATATAACTTGAATCACAGATTTCTGTAATTGTTTCCTATGAAATTTTAAATAATTTCTGAGTGTTCCGTATGATATCCATCCTAAATTCTTTCAGATGTGACATGTTTTATCCCTAGGTGACTGTCTCATTTTTTAAGTACACACTATAATATACATATATATGTCATGAAACTTGTGCTTTTCCCATTGCATCATGTGGCACCCATGCTCTTCCTCCTCATCAATTCCCAAGAATAAACATTCTTTTACCCGATTTAAGAGTGCAGTGAGGGCAACGTGCGCCAGCAGCATAGCTAAATATAAGCCTGAGACCAGGGTGGATGTGCTGGTACCAGATGTACTGTCATATTGGCACCTACTGTGACTTTTTGTTCTTCCCAAACCAAGCCTTGTCGGTTTATTATTAGACTGTGAGTTTTTGCGTGCGTGCATGTGTGCGTGCACGTAGCCTGTTTGTTTGACTCTGGGAATGGTTCCATTTCAAAGTATGGGTCATTAGAACCAGTGATCACTTGGTGGGAGCTTGATCTGAAAGGTTGGGGTGGTCTTATTATAGCCAACGAGCTTGTGAAATTTTACCCCCTTCTAGGAAAATATACAGGATTTCCCAAGAGACAAACATCTTGACATCAGTGTGTGGGTTATTCAGAAGGGGGTTTTAAGCCTTCATCATTACAGTTTAATGTGCACTGGTGTAAACTGTAGGTTGTAAAAAGTACACTGTTGTACAATGTTGACCTAAAACAGCTAACCGTCTATTGAACAGAGCTAAAGTGTTTGACAGTAAAATGCCGTGTGTCACTTAGAGGAATTTGTCTGGATGCCAGTAATAACTGGCCCACAGGTTTCAAATAATTATAGTCAACAATGCAATGATATAGATGTTTCTTGCAGTTTTTTAGATATGTACTGTTATGGGATTGTGTTTTCTGTAGGCTATTTATACATATTCATGCCATGATCCCACTGAGTATGAAGTCATGGGTGAAACACCTGTATACATGGCACACAGGAAATTACTGGTACACTTGCTCTATGTCATTATAGGCCCTGCTTAATGGCTTTTCAAATCTTAAGCATTTTCTACATCAGATAGTGTCCCCTCGTCTGTCATTGGTCAGTTTTATGAAACAGGCCATTTTAAAATAGAAAAATTTTGAACTTATGGTAACCTAGTGTTATTACATAACCCCTGCTTGTAATCTCTGTGAGTCTTTGTGTACAGTGTAATGTAAACTGTAGAAAGAATTGTAGATTACCAGCAGTAGACCAAGATCAATGCAAAAATACATCCAAAAAGCTACTAGACCTAAGGTGTTATATAAGTTAATATCATCTTCTTTTCACCTTTTATCATAAAAGTCCCAGTGCTACCAGCCCAGAGTCAGAAAATCCATATAATTTCAGTTATTTACATTATTTTTTTGGCATATGAATGAGTTAGCACTGTGACGCCACTGTTTAAAAGGTTGATATGGGGTAGCATTCCAGAGCTTAGCCTTCCTGAATGAAGTGTGTTGGCGGACGCAACCTAAGCTAATCCCTCCCTTATTCCAAGAGGCTTTGTCGGGTATGTGAGCAATCATGCTCCTGTTCAGCAGTCACAGCTACACTGGACTACTCCAGGGTACAGTTCAAGGGTATGGCTTACTGGCCAAAACATGTACTGGCAGAAATTACACATTTTAATTTTGACTTGGAATTAATCATATATGAGAGTGTGGCATATTGCTTAAGCCTTTATAAATGTATTTTATTTGATGTTGGTTTGATTCCTTTTTGATGGCGAAATGAGAAATGTGTTGATATATATGTGGAAAAATGAGAAATAAGAAAAAACTGGTAAAAGAAGTGTTACTTCAGAATTTAAGAGGACAGTATGCATATACTATTCTTTGATTCAAATACATTGCTCCATCATTTCATCTCCCACTCATGTAACCTCAAGTGCTAGCGTTTCCTGTATCTGGTATGGCTCAAATCACATGAGCAATGTTGAAGTGTGCAGTCAATTATGCACAGAAATACCGTAGCTTCAACACTTGAAGATACTGAAATCTGAGGAAGCTGAACTGTCAGGCATATCAAACACTTCCACTCACCTTTAGGTCAAAGCTGGCATGAATTCAAGCTAAACAGGACTGACTTAAGCACCAGAGTAATGAGCGCAACAGTCAGGGAGCAATCAGCAAAAGCGCTGTGTGAGAGATACCGTCTTCCCTGTTGCGAGCCATCACAATGTTTCAGCCCTGTACTAAATCATCACATCTAGAATGTAATGGTTTTGGTGGAAGAAATCTTTTCCCTTTTCCAGCCAAAAATGTAAAATGTTAAACAGCAAATTCAACAACTATTGTTTTAGTTTGATAAACATTTAAGCTATTTTGTATATTAATCAGTTTGATCACTTCTCACTTATCATTGTTAACAGTGGATTCCAACTACTCTGTCTGCTAACCGCAAGTACCGCTGGTTTAATTTTAGTTATCTGATTAGGGATGATCCAGACCTGGGGTGGCACAGGAAAGCAGTTCACTACTTGATACAATAGAAGACCTGCAGTACCAGAGCTGCTTTTCATCCCAATCAAATGTAAAGAAATTTGCAAGATAAAGTTTATCATTTGATGGAATATCTCATAGCTGATAGGCTAACCCAAGAAGTGGAGAAATGAACTGGAGATATTCTGGCAGCAAAACTTTCCAAGGCTGATAAGACATGCCACTTAACGGCGGAGTATAAGTGACTATATATCCTTGATGCAGTGGTTCATTTTTATATCAGGATTTTGTACCAGGTTTGTTTGTGAACAGAGAGTAAACATGTGAAATTGCCTCCCATTTGTTGAGCCCATGCCATGAAGTAGTGATCTATCTCAGATAGAAATACCTTGAACATTTTTTCTCCAGATCTTCAAAATTAAAATCTGAGTAGAGAGGAAAAATGAAAGATCGCATTTAATAATGACATCACAAGCAGCATTTCATGGTGAACTACACGGCTTCTCTCTGCCGGTCATTGCCTCCCAAGTCATTACAGACTGTCCATCACTGCTTTGTGTCTCCCCTTTTTCATCCCAGGACCATTGGTGTCTCCAAACTCTGTCCCAAACAACCTGGATGGGAACAAGGCAGTAGAGAGGAGGCCGTCCAGAGTAGGGGTCAGTAGCGAAAGCAGCAGTGTCGACTTCAGCAAGGTAACCTAACCACAGTACTGAGCACAGAAACGGTCCATCATGGTGGAACGGCCCATGACCAAGTCCATCCGTGTTTTTCCTCAGTTTCTGGACTTTCACAGACATGTCAGTGGCCTGTGTTGAAAACTGCCTCTGAGAGCCAACATCACGTACCAATCAGCCCTTTTCTTCTGGGCTCAGTAAGAGGCATATTCAGTTATTGCTCCACCTGTAATGGACTAAGAATTGATCATCAAAGTGAAAGTCTTATGTACTTATGTAACTGTGTTTAGCCTCGCATGGCTGCCATCCATCCTACCATTTTGTAGTTCCTCATCCATTAAATAAAATGGCAGGCCGCCATAAGTAGTTATCTTTATAAAACCATCCATCATTACTGCCAAAAAATAAGGTGCAATGTTTATGAGTCAGAGGATACAAAAAAAGGATGAAGGCACAGTATTTCCTACACGGATTTAAAAAAAATTGTTGACATGCTAAGATCTACATTTAGCATTGTACATAAGAGATATTCATGGAATGTGATTAAAAAATGCATCACAACGACGGACAATCTTTGCTCAGTACTATGTAGTTCTTAATATAGCTACTAACTTTCATTA
Source organism: Xiphias gladius (assembly GCF_016859285.1). NCBI lineage: Eukaryota > Metazoa > Chordata > Actinopteri > Istiophoriformes > Xiphiidae > Xiphias > Xiphias gladius. The sequence goes on along the minus strand of NC_053423.1, from coordinate 17,321,606 downwards.
TCTTTCATTTGTTATCATAGATTATCAATGACCTACTGCCATCCCTTACATTCCCACGTCTTCATCTTTATTCACGTGTGTTCTTCTCTTGCATTTCCCGTGGCGTAGTCTCTTATTCTCTCTTATAACTTCCTCTTCTTTGTCTTTGTTTTCCCTCTTTTTTTTATAAATAGTATTTATCTGTATATCTGATTCCTCAATTTCATTGGTTCCTTTGGTTTCAGGTGGACATGAATTTCATGAAGAAGATCCCTCGGGGTGCTGAGGCTTCCAACGTGCTGGTGGGAGAGGTGGACTTCCTGGAGAAGCCCATAATTGCCTTTGTACGACTGTCCCCTGCAGTCCTTATCACAGGCCTCACAGAGGTGCCTGTTCCCACGAGGTACAATAATTAGGAAGTGAATGATATCATGACAAAGGCTTTTTCCAAAAAATAGATGTTCAATAACAGTCACCAGTCTGACAGGTTATTACTGTGGCAGAGATTAAGCAAAGTCATTTATAAATGTCCTTTTCACATGGGACTAATGTTTTCCATGTCTGTAATCTGTTAAGTGACAAGACTAAGATTCTAAAGTCATGCAAACAGCCCTGGGAAGCTGTAATGCTCATTAGAAAGCAGAGAACAAAATAGTGGTTTTGAAAAATGGAAAGACAAGTTTGGTTTTCTTTTATAATTACAAATCCTCGCATATAGTGGGGCCAGAAAGCTTTGTGCATCTATTCCACTAATCAGCGGTGGCTGTACTGTGTAAGGAAACATAGCAATGTGCCAACAAAGGCAGGGAAGAAGACTGCCAGCTAGCAAACGTGGATTTTAACACGGCAGCTATCAAAATATTTGAAAAATCTGCTTTGCAAAGGTTTTATGTGGAAGGAAATGCATCAGCATGTTTATTTGACACAATGTATTTTAGTGAGAAATGAATGAATGCTGATTAAACTGTGCTGATTGCACTAATTTTAAGTGTGCCCTTAATTGAATATAGTACATACTGCTATGATTAGTATTGCAGTTACTGTTATTCATGGTGAATGTGAGTTTGAGTGTGTGTCTTGTTCAAAGGTTTCTTTTCCTGCTTTTGGGTCCTCACGGCAAAGGGCCACAGTACCATGAAATTGGCAGATCCATGGCCACACTGATGACAGATGAGGTGAGAGCAAGAAAAATACATCTAATTAGTAACATTATTTTTAGCTTGACAACAAGTCTTAAAACTGTATCAATGAAAATCTTTGGAGTATATTTGATTTTTTTGGGGGGGATTTAAGATGCTGTTCTTTTTTTGGTACACTGTCCTCTCCTTGAATTTTGGCCTTGCTGTGAACAATTTAGCATGTACTTACAGAAACATTCAATAACTCTTAATTAATTTTTGTAGATTTTTCATGATGTGGCATACAAAGCCAAAGACCGAACGGATCTCCTCTCTGGGATAGATGAGTTCCTTGATCAAGTGACTGTACTGCCTCCTGGAGAATGGGATCCCACGATTCGGATTGAGCCCCCCAAGAATGTCCCATCTCAGGTTAGTAATTCTCTTTGTCAAAGATTGTGGTAAGTGTACTCATTGAATAATGCGTACAGAGGTGTGTTTTTGTTTTAAACTGCCTGACAGGTATTGGTGCAGAGATCATTACCCAGCTACATACTAACCAATAACCAGCATTCTAATACAGTACACACTTACAAGACCTCACATACTGTATGTAAGTCTGGTCCCGCAAACTGTATACTACAAGCTGGCGTTGACTTCACTGACTTTTTTTGTATGTGTATTTCTGTATATCTCACTTTACTTCATACCACCTTAATCACTCTGACAGTGCCCCCTTATGGTTTTAAAGCATCATAACAGCAAAGGAATTGCAATGCCTGGAACCATTTTACAGTACATTTATATGTCCTTTGATCTGCAGCTGAAAAGGAAAAGACCGTCCCAGCCCAATGGCACTGCATCTCCAGCTGGAGAGCTGGAAAAGCAGGAGGACCATCATGCAGTGCCTGAGCTGCAGAGGACTGGGAGGTAAGTATAGTACAGTTGGCACAGCAACAACTTTAAATGATCATTTCTAAAGCAAATGGACCTTACTTACTCCAATAATTTATAATATCGCTTGTGTTAGCAAATATGTTGACAAAGATATATCTGATAATAAAAGCGTGTCTTAGTGGAATTAACAACTTCATTAGTCACAAGTAGGCATTTTTAATATATCATGTTGATTATGCTGAGACAAGTGCCTCATGTTAGCAACAGCTCCAGGAAAAAGCTCATTTGAAAGACTAAGGACCTCATTTTATCATCTTTAGTTACAGAGACTTATTTGTGGTTACAGTAATGACAATGATGATGAGATGAATTACAAAACATTATCAAAAGTAATTTTACAGTATGTGTTTTTTCCAAACAGCAGACGGCAATAGTACTTTCTCTGTAAGCACTATTTTTTAAGTGAGGGCTTTGGAATTTTCTTTGTCAGGTTCCTCACATATCAATAAAGTAGACTAGAATCTGTAAATCTATGAAATGTAAAATTTTATAAGCTAAATACTACTATGTGTCTGTGCACATACGTCTCTGCTGTACTCTATGAACCTCAGATGCTGACATTTACGGATAACTCATGATGGGTCTCTAGAGCCTTGGCCACACAGGTTTATTTGAAACCTCAAACAGACACACACATTCTGCACACATACACATCAGGAGGCACTGTATTATTTACAGCATCACTCTCCTTTTCATCGCAACTATGAGGGAGCTACTTGGGGACAGAGGATTGGAAGGAAGTGCAAAAAGGTAATGTAAAGAAAGCTATCAGAAACAGGCTACACAAAAGAGACAGCAGGAGTTGTGGAGGCAGGCAATAGAGGTGTTCCAGATGTGTGGGGGGAAAAGAAAATGAAAGAAGACCTCGCAGCAGTGCAATTGGACAGGTGTCAGAGAAAAGAGAAAAAGATATACAAGGTGAGAAATGGTTTTCAAAAAATAGAATCCACCAAAGGCAAAGTAAAAAGAGGCAGAAGCAGAGAGAAGAAGCACTGTAGGGAGTAATTCTGTACAGTATATGCAGGACAAACTCTGTTCAATAATTTGGACTCAGGCAGCAAGATCACAGTGCTATCTAGGTTTTGGTGATGAATATTATAAAGATGCGCATTCACAATCTCATGACACCGCCTCTCTTTTACAGTGGGTACACTACCAGTGTTAACTGGCTTTAACTCCCAACTATCCAGAGCAATTTGTGACAACAACAAACATAAAAACACTCCTTACCAATTAACTGTAAAAATGATATCAGCACGTAGTTAATAACCACTATTGTAAAATTACAGTTTTAATCACTTCATATTCTCAAACATGCTGCACTGAATTAATTTCAACAATAAAGAGAGCAACGGGAATTAACATATTGTACGAATGACAATTCACAGGGTCAACCACTTTGATTATCAAGTGAATCAGAGATAAAATAAATGTTTGTAACCATCTCCTTATCTAGACTGCTGTTACCTTTGCGCTATTTTAATTGATTTATGAAATATCTCAGTGGAACTGATAGACAACTACTTCATTAATGGGGTTTATATGATTCTAAATCATGTGCGTTCAGTTGACTCTTCCCCATCTCTGAACAAAGCTCAATAGGGTGCTAGTGTGTAATATGATTGTGCTCTCCTACTACCTCTTTCCTCCTCAGGATATTTGGAGGTTTGATCTTAGATGTCAAGCGGAAGGCTCCGTTCTACTGGAGTGACATCAGGGACTCCTTCAGTCTGCAGTGTCTAGCCTCCGTCCTCTTCCTCTACTGTGCCTGCATGTCACCTGTCATCACATTTGGAGGTCTGCTTGGGGAGGCAACAAAAGGCAACATAGTGAGTGAAAATTTGGCACTTTGGTCTAGTCTTAAGAATTTTCCTTCAACCACTGTATGTAAAGAGTGCTTCTTTAAGTCGTGACACTTGACATTTACGCACGCATATACATACAGTACATACATGGTACAGCGGTTGAATGCAGGTTTGATGATCTGCATACACTCTATCCCAGCTATTACCACTGCTAATGTTTCGCAAGGAGGAAACACATTTTCTGAATACCCTGTTTCATCACTTTTCTTATAAAGCAGATAATTTAGTGTGTCAAGAAAAGTCACCATAATCTTTCACCCACCAGCATCCTATTATACAGTATACTCAGAGTGCATGTCTTTCACTGTGGGGGCTTTATTCACTGGCCAAAAGAGGATATGATAATTATTTAGCTTACCATTCACTAATCTATTATCACACTGCAACTATTCTATATAGTGTCTCTCTCTCTCTCTCTCTCTCTCTCTCTCTCTCTCTCTCTGTGTCTGTCTGTCTGTCTGTCTGTCTGTCTGTCTGTCTGTCTGTCTGTCTGTCTGTCTGTCTGTCTATGTCTCTCTTTCCTTTTTACCCGAATGTCCTTACTAGGACTAGTGTGTGTGATGCGTCTGTGAAGTCATCGCCTGCTGAGCTTACTCAGAGATATGACTTTGGACAAGTCAGCAGAGAAGAATCATTCAAACAGTTTAACTAGCCTCTCAGATGCAGCCCAGAATGTCTGTTTAATTAAAACTCTGTGTTCTGGTTGGGGGTCTCTTCCTTATCTTTCTCTTTCTTTCTTCAGCTTTTCCCTCTCTATCCTCCTTTCTGTTGTTTCATCTCCTCCATCCCTTTCTCATTCCCTCACGCCCTCCCCCTCCTCTGTTTCTACAGAGTGCCATAGAGTCTCTATTTGGAGCATCACTGACTGGAGTGGCATACTCCCTGTTCGCAGGCCAACCCCTCACTATTCTTGGCAGCACGGGGCCAGTTTTAGTGTTTGAGAAGATCCTGTTCAAGTTCTGCAAGTAAGTTCAGGCAAATTTACTTTCCTGTAACATGATGAAATACTTAAATATTGATAAGACAGTTTTTTTCATGAGTTCTAATAATCTAATGGGCCCAAATGTGCATATTTGCAGTGACTACGGCCTGTCCTACTTGTCGCTGCGGACCAGCATTGGTCTATGGACAGCCTTCCTCTGTCTTGTCCTGGTGGCTACAGATGCTAGCTCCTTGGTCTGCTACATCACCCGTTTCACAGAGGAGGCCTTTGCTGCACTCATCTGCATCATCTTCATTTATGAGGCTTTAGAGAAGCTGTTTCACCTGGGAGAATACTACCCTGTCAACATGCACAACAACTTGGACAATCTTACCCTTTATTCGTAAGTTCTGAGATATCAGTTACTTTTATATTTAAGTTTGAATTAAAATTTTTAGTCAAGCTCTTACGTAAAGGTGCTATATATACGTTTTTGCTATTGCTAGATAGCCAACATTAGCATTAACAGCTGTTTGCTTCGGCCATTGTTGCGTTTACAAGACAAGAGGTTAGAATATGCCCTCTGGGCAATGCTACTTCTTCATCGTCTGAGGGCAGACTGTATGCTACAGTGACTCACTATTACAAAGTGGTATTCCAAGACTGGAAGGGGCTAGCTGATTAGCATGCTAATTTTAGCAAAATGAGAGTGATTGTATGCAGTTGTTCAAATGACTACCTGTGTAAAAGTGTACATATTATCCTGTATAAGGGAGGAAGTGGGAGCTTTAATTGTGAAGAAACAGGAAGCTCTGTTGTTGTTGCGTATGAGGCACATTGCCTGTTCCCTGGGGGAAACCTTGAGTCCTGTTTGGATGTTTAAATACTGCATATCATTTTTCTTAGACAGAAGTTACAAAAAATGACTTTTTTTTCTCTGTTAAACCCCAACCAAGAACCAAGATAGCCATTTCCTGAAACCAAGAAACAAGAAAATGTCATGTTTTTGTGTGACTCGAGAAGTGGCTTATCTGTTTGCCTATGTTCAGCATATTTACATAGCGTTTGATTATGAACATTTATTGCTGTGACATTAGTTATGCTTTAATCTATTAAATCCTTCTTCAATGACAAAATTTTAAATTATTTTTTTAATGTGTCAGAATTAAAGCTAACATGTCCCTTTTTATAATACACACTTCAAGTCAGGATGTCATGTTAACTAAGGTTTACATAGATAGAATCTCATCAAGAGCACACTGCTGTTGTTGCTGAAAACTGTAATTGTAGTGGCTTGAGCTTGAGCTGTTCCCCTTGCAATATAATAAATATCAAAACAACTGATGCTGGCAGATTGCTGCAGCTTGTTTTTTAAATTAACTTTTAAAATGAATCTAAACGTTATTATGCATAGGATCAGGGAACAGACTTTGCTTAGCATTTGTTTTATTGTCCCCAGGTGTCAGTGCTCTCCACCAGCCAACGCCTCAGATCAGCTCGAGCAGGAGTGGAACCGGACAGGATACAGCCCAGACTCTGTCCCATGGAGCAGCCTCAATGTTTCGGTGAGGGAAGCACACAGTGACCTCCAATGCCGTAGGCAATATTTACACCCTCACTCACAGTCACATGTAAAGGATGTGTAGAGCAAACAGACATCATCAGCCAGTATCTTACTTTGTAAAGACTCACTGATTCTGATTCTTACAGATTTAGTCAGGCACATGAACACAAATGCAAGAACTGCAACTACTTTTTCAATACTATTTGCCATGACTAAGCTGCCAAAGACCGCTACTAATACTACTGTCAATACTGGAACAGCTACTCTTTAGCTTTACAATACTCATGTAATACTCCTTCTTTTTCTCCAGATGTGTAAAATGCTCCATGGAGAGTTTGTGGGTCCAGCCTGTGGTCACCATGGGCCCTACATCCCAGATGTTCTCTTCTGGTCCATCATCCTCTTTTTCACCACCTTCTTCCTATCTTCCTTCCTCAAGCAGTTCAAGACAGAGAGATATTTTCCAACCAAGGTGAGATGTTTTTTAGATTTGTTATTTGCACTTTTGTTTTACTACACCACAAATGGTGGCTTTTAACAACTTAAATTGCAGTAAAGTTTTTGTATTCCTGGTTAAAATATAGATATCAATAAATCCACATTTGAATAATGTGTTTTTCTACATCTCCGTGCGTGCAAGTGTGTGCACATCTAGCTAAAATCCTCTCACACTATGTAAATGTTTAGATTGCTACAATCATTAGTTTACAGGAGCAGTCTCATGTACAGAAAGGAAAGATCTTTTTGCATCCTCCCACACAGTACCAGGTAGTCTGTTATCAGTGTTCGGTGTAGGCAGGTGTTGTTATTATTGTTGTCTGAATTTTTATGCTTTTACTATTGACACAAATTTAATTATTACTTAATTAGATCTTGACAGTGACCTGCAGTAAATGAATGTGGTTGTAGTGATGTAGCTTCTATTTTTGACTGTGTGTATGAGGATGAATTTGAACCAGTAAGTAACAGTAGAAAATAGCATGTGTGGCCGTTTCTCTGAATAAATATACATTTGGTGCTTTTTTTGTGTGTCTGTGTGCGCATGTGTGTCTTTTGGTGTGTGTTGTATAGGTGCGTTCCACTATCAGTGACTTTGCTGTATTTATAACCATCATGATCATGGTGGTGGTGGACTATCTAATGGGTGTCCCGTCTCCTAAGCTGAATGTTCCTGACCGCTTTGAGGTAGGCTTAAATCAAACACAATTAAATCCTCTATAACCTTATTCTTTTGTAAGCAAATGTCTACATTTACTGCTTAAAAACTAATTAATGTTCACATCATCAAATATTCTCAAATAAATCTTTTATGCCTTATATACTAAATGTAGCACATCCCTCCCTTTTCCCTGCAGCCAACTTCAAAGAACCGAGGCTGGCTGATTGACCCGTTAGGAGAAAATCCCTGGTGGACACTGCTGGTGGCAGCACTTCCTGCCCTCCTCTGCACCATCCTCATCTTTATGGACCAGCAGATCACTGCAGTCATCATTAACCGCAAGGAGCACAAACTAAAGGTCAGACCTGCCCTGTGGAGATTTACTTTTGGTGGTGTTATATCTCAGAGTTACACATCGTTTTTAAAGTTTTCTTAGGCGAAAGCATTCTGGGTGTCTTCTCTAATTTTGCCTTTGGTGCCTGTCCCTTCTTTAATATCAATTTGTGCAAACTGTAGCTCTGCAGCATCTAAGATTAATCAGGGAAAGATCACAAAAGTCATAAAAAGTAATTAATATTAAAAAATAAATCATCTTTTATTCAAAACATACTAAAGTTATAGTTTGAATTATGACAATACTTGAACTAGTTAATTAATGTAAATGTAAAACTGTAGTGTATAGTTTGAGTTTTTTGATTTAGTGGTTCCCCCTCTGGAAACACAAAATACTGCAGAATCAGAGCAGGCTCACTAGAGACTGGTCTAATCCCAAATACTTGCTTGTCTGCAGCCCTGGCATTTGAGCTGCATAGATTTTGTTTTGTAATACAGAATATACCAAATGTCTTAAACTAAACTCTGTTTATGTGTCACAAATCTGTCTGATCACCTCTTTTATGTTTTTCTTTCAACTTTGTCCTCATTTGTGCTGCCTCCATCTTGCTTTCATTCTGTCTATTCTTTGCTATCTCTACACCTCTCTAATCATCTGTAGCTCACTCATCTCTCACCAGTTCTCTTTCTCCCTTTCTGTCATCCTAAATTATGGTTGAAGATTGCATATTTTCTTGTCTCTCTTCTTCTGCTGTCTTCATCTCACAGAAATTAAGTATTTTAATCCTCAGGGTTCTTCACAGCTGCTACTTTAAAAATAAATTCATCCAACCTGAAAATTCAAAGTACAGATGGTCAAATTATTTTTTTTAAAAGATTATGCTCCTTGTCATGTGTAATTCTATTATTGTGTTTTTATTTGAGGAGTACATTTGCTACACAGGGGCAAACTACTTATCAGTGCCTTGACAGCTCTCAATTGTCACTTGTTTCCTTGTGTATCCTACAGAAAGGCTGTGGCTATCACCTGGACTTGCTGGTAGTAGCAGTAATGCTTGGTGTGTGCTCCATTATGGGCCTGCCGTGGTTCGTGGCTGCAACCGTCCTCTCCATCTCCCATGTTAACAGCCTGAAAGTGGAGTCTGGCTGCTCCGCTCCGGGAGAGCAGCCCAAGTTTCTGGGTATCCGAGAGCAGCGGGTCACTGGATTCATGATCTTTGTCCTCATGGGTTGTTCTGTTTTCATGACGTCAGTGCTCAAGGTGAGATGGAGTTATAACTAGAATAATAGTTGGAAAAGGAAATTATACCCTCCTGGGCTTTTATTTCATTGCACTGATTGTGAATCACAGTCAATGAGAAGTTCGCATAAATGTCTAACATTTATATCTAACAACATCTTGATATGATAGGCATTCAGAGTCGCTTGTATGTGTTATTTATGCAATATGTTGCAGATGTTTTCAGTTTTCTGCCTAAGAAATGTATCCTGATGCAATAAATGCCATGTTAGTCTTTCCTTTCCTGTACTGGAAGTTGAATAATTTTTGCTGTTGTTATATTGTGTTGCTTGACTTCTTCTCTTAACAGTTCATTCCTATGCCAGTCCTGTATGGAGTCTTTCTTTACATGGGTGTCTCTTCCCTCAAAGGCATTCAAGTAAGCCTCTACGCTACTGGTCTTTCAAGATAATAACCCCTGTAATTCTGAACAGAAGAGCAGTCACGAGCTGTTAGTAAAGATAAGTTTGGCCCTTGTAGTTCCAAACCTTTTGATCGTAATTCAGAATCCCTAAAAGCTTTTGTTAAATGCGTTCCCTCCTCTGAATAATGTATTGAATTTTCCCCTTTTCTCGTCACCCCTCGTCTTTCCGATCTTTTTCATTTGCATTTCTTATCTTCCTCTCTGAGTCTCTTTCCTCTCATTTTGTCTGTAGTTCTTTGACAGAATCAAGCTGTTTGGCATGCCTGCCAAGCACCAGCCTGATCTGATCTATCTTCGCTATGTGCCGCTGTGGAAGGTCCATATCTTCACCCTGGTGCAGCTCACCTGTCTGGTGCTGCTCTGGGTCATCAAGGCCTCTGCAGCAGCTGTTGTGTTTCCCATGATGGTAATGACTTCTTCAGCCTCAGTGATTGTCACTCATTTTATCACTTCACTACTACTGCATGAGACGTTAAAGACATAGAAGCAGATAGCAGAACCTCACCCACTCCAATGACACACCATATTAGAGTGCGTTTTGTGTGTTTTATTATATTTTATTATATTTTCTGATATGAATGATGTGATAATAGTTTCCTTATCTGTGTGTCTCCAGGTTCTGGCGCTGGTTTTTGTCCGAAAGCTTCTAGACTTTTTCTTCACCAACAGAGAGCTGAGCTGGCTGGATGACTTGATGCCAGAAAGCAAGAAGAAGAAAGAAGATGACAAGAAAAAGAAAGCCCGTGAAAAGCTGGTAAAACTCATTTCATAATTTTTTTTTTTTTTAACTACTTTTTTGTAGTGACAACCATGGGTCAGACTGTAATTAAAATATAAAGATGAGAACAGTTTAGTTTTTCATATTTTTTATCAAAGATTTGACTGCAGTAGCCTTTTCATATTCAGTGTTTTAATACCGCAATGGACCCACTTCAACTTAACATCTGGAGAAAATCTAAACTGAAGTAACTCAGACCTTGTCATTAGTTACAGAACTACGCAAGCCTGAAGTTTAAACTTAAAATATAACAATATTGCTCTGATTTCTTTTGTATGCATAATGTTTGCTATATTATTAAATGTTCAAAACTGCTGTAGTGCATTCTGTTCATAAAGTCACACACTGAACCCCTCTATGGCCATGCAAGAAGGAGAAAGGCAAACCTTTGAATCTAATGCATCAGACTCATATAACATCAAATTTTAGGCTATGTGTGAACATAAACCAATGTAATGTCATAATACCCAGCCGAAAGAACCATATATTTAAATGATGTTAATATGAAGATATAAAATTGTAAGACATAAGTGTTTTAGCAGGATGAGCACAACTGCAGTAACAGCCGGTTTTTAATTTATGCTCCCAATGCTCTTTTCACCCAGGAGGAAGAGTCCAGACTGCAGGAAGAAGAGGAGATGGGACTGAAGGTCAGCTTTGAAGGCTCGAACCAGCTCAACGTCCCAGTGAAAACACTCTCAGGGAGGTGAGTGATGCACCACATAAATCACACTTTGATGCCCAACATTTTATTGCAAATGCTTAGTGAGGTGTTAAGTGTACTCTATTTTGAATTATATAGTAGTGTAGCACTCCAAAAATGTCATCTTTTATGATTATATTTTATTATATTTGTAATGGTTGGATTCTCATGAGGCAGCTAAATACAATTTTATTATGGCTTAGAACACTTAATATAAGTGGTTCCCAAATGATTTTACTTCCTCCCTACTCAGTGTTTGATCTGATCCAGAAAACCAGTCAAGGAAACTTCAAGATAAAATGTTAGATGAGGTTCAAAGTAAATAATAAACTAGAGCTCTAAGCACGGTTTCAGATGAATCATGTTATACACCATGTTGTAATGGTAATTCTGACACTGATAGTCAGCTGTGTGTCATTATGTCCATCTTGAACAGATCATACAGAATAGGACTAGTGGCCCACAGCCTCCCAATGGAAGAAGAGGTAGCAGGGCTGTGTGTCTGATGCAGAACATCTGACCCACATGGCTGCGTTCTAACCCTGCTCACTGATACTCAGACAGTTAGCGCATGGCGAGAACTGTCAGTCCTCAGCTATTTAAAAAACAGAAACACTGGCTTTAAACACACTGCTTTGTGTGTTGTTGTGTTCTTTTTTTTAAATTTGAGGGTAAATGGTCTGTGATAAAATGCTCGTTTTGTTGAAATAATTATATTCTTCTTTAACTAACTAATAATGTGTACATAATCAGCTCATGATTTTTGCCTCTAATGCAGAAGGACCACATTTCTTGATACATTTTAACGCTGAACATACTGTATGTCACCTGTCTAGTCAGCTCTTTTGTGATCTTAATTTGTTTTTAATCTCATTTATATGCATGTCTGTGTCTGCTTGTTTGCGCACTGAACCTCTCCTGCTCATTTGATTTCTACATGCCTTTCTTCTCTTTGTGTTTGTGTTCATGTGTGTGTGTGTGTGTGTGTGTGTGTGTGTGTGTGTGTGTGTGTGTGTGTGTGTGTGTGTGTGTGTGTGTGTGTGTGTGTGTGTGTTTGTGTGTGTGCGTGCGCGTGCATGCATTTTGGCATGTAGTTCTGATTCTGACCCCTTGGTAGTAAATATCTCTGATGAAATGGCCAAAACAGCAGCATGGAAAGCAGTGAACCCGAGTGCAGAGTTTTGTGCCCGACCTGAGAAGTGTAGAGGAAGGTAGCTATGCCATCTCCCAGAGTTTTCCACAGCCCCTGCTCCCAACTGCATTACTTTACTATGATAATATAATGTGAACAAAAAAAGATGACTAAATGTTGTCTGTGAAGGACTACTGTATCTCAGGCCAGTTTTAGAGTCAGAGTCTGAAAGATAAGTGTCAATGTTTAAGTCCATAGAGAATGTAGTCTTGTGATGTTGGGCATCACAGTCTAAATCTGTACAAGCAAAGATATGGCTTTGTTCTTGTCTCCTTCAGCTCCTTTATCTGTCATTTTGAGCAGCAATATTTAATTTGACAGGAAAACGTTTATTGCAAAATGTAATGAATCTCACTAGTGTAACTTTATAAGGAAAGCCATAAACGTTTTAACATAAGTTTACAAATTTTATCTATGACTGTCACAATTAAGAGCTGCATATTTTAACACAGTCCTCATGTAAGCCCTGTCATCAACAAGGCATACTTTAGGTGGTAAAATCTTGTTCTAAGAGTACTGGTAATTGATCGCTATCGTTTTTCAGCCTTAAAAAAAATCTCACATTTGCAGTTGCTCTCCACCCTTAGCACCACCATAGATTTGCAGAAGCCTTCATCTTCATCTCTGTATCTTCATCTCTGTATGACAGCCAAGAGAAGGTGGCCTGCGTTAGAGTGGACGTCAGCCCAGACACACCCAGAGGAGGTTCCACTGCCGAGACCTTCCTGTGATAAAGGGAGGCCCTCCTTCCCCCCGACACCTTCTCCCACACAACACTTTACGCCGCCGACGGGCACCACCTTATTCGGAAAGGGGGCATAGAACTGGAGCAGCAAAACCTGCCTGCAGAGCTCTCATCTTCAGGGCAGCAGGCGAGCTCCCCCAGGGCTGTGAGTCCTACTCCACTCTAGTCTTGAAGTGTGCAGCATATGTACAAATGGCTGCCGTGATGTACTGTAGATCGCACATCTCCGAGGAATGAAGGAATTCTGCCGTTACTGCCCACAGGCACTCGCTGTTTAGGAACTCTCTCAATCTAGCAATTTCTAATCACCCATTTAAACCACAGATGCCAAAGGAAGGGCCTCACTGGTGGGGATTTTGGACTGTGTGAATTTAATTTTACTCTTAACCCTGTGTATATTTTAATTTCAATTTTAATGTTATTGTTTTAGCTGGTCGTGGTACTTTACATGTTTGGTTGTTGCAGCTCATACACCGTGAGTTGTCCTGCACTGTTTGTCTCCATGTATTTTGGGTCAGATTAAGACCTTTCATTAAACTACACCAGCTGCAAAACTTGTTTGCTTAAAGCCATTCAGGTACTGTCAGTGACAGATGATTATATTTTATAATTGGTCTGGCACAGTAAATGGCACAAACCAAAACAGAGGTACATTCAGATAGATACTGCTACTACTACTACACCACACTACTACATATTTGTAGATTTACTTACAATAATTTCTCCTTCCTCCAGAGGGACACTCAGTATTGATATTGCTGCTCAAAAGTTGCTCAGTTGTTTTCACTGTAAATCTCACTGTTCAGCTCACTGTATTATATGTGCTGTTATAGAAATAACGTTGTATGTATGTATGTATGTATACTGTTTTCTTTTCATTCGTAACATTGTAGAAAACCTACTTCTGAGGCCATATAAAGTCTGTACTGTACAGTAAGCACTTTGCCAGTATAGTTTCTTACCTAAAATGGATTATAGTGTGTGAATAAAAAGGTTAGTTCTCCTCCCACAGTATCAATAGAGCTGTTGTTCAAATGTCAGTTAAACAACTCAGGAATCTTGAGGGATTTCTGACTGTGGTCACTTGATATTTTTGTCACATGGCAGCGATAACTAACTGTCCACTGTATTCCCTTCATCGCTGGTATCACAACTATTTTAATAAATGCTGTAAATCATAAATTATAGTGAGATGCAGAATAAAAAGGGGTATTTGGTTCAGTGCGCAAACCGATTAGTTGCAACTGTTTTTATACTGTCTGTATTAATGTTGGTAATAGTGCGTGTGTGGTGTAAAGATAATTTGGTATGTCTAGCGTTGCAAATCGTTTTATGCAAAATATTTCTACAGTAAATGTAAAATCTATTATATTCTTTGAAGTTGTTCTTATTTTGCTAAGTGCAGTCCTGTTTTAGCAATAAGTAGTCCATACCATGCAATGTATGGACTCATGAACCTGGCTAATATTCAGACAAAGGATAATTTGTGAAACGATTTTGGTGTCTGTTTAATCGCCTCTGTCTGTGTGAAGCTACAGTGACTATACGGACAGTAGCTTACGTGCCTTGTCGAAGCTCTTTATGTGCAAGTCTAGTCCTGATAGTCTAATCGTTCAGAACTGATGTACAGGTACACACATGATGGCACAAACATGCCAAAGACAGACCATCGTCACTCTACGAGAGTGAACCGGTACACAGCTCATTTGCAGAGGCTTATGTCTGTCGTAATGTTATTCCATGTCCGTGTGACGGCCGTACCCTGAGCCACTGACTCAAATAATGTTACTCGATTTATCTTCCATTTACAAATGTAACCCAAACTACTGTTTCTGTGTGTCTGTTCTACTGTCACAGTTCTAGTATTTGCTCACAACATAAAAGCTCTGTAATCGTCGATATTGATGTACTGGCTTTTTTTATTTTTAATGATCAGTGAATGTCAACTTATTGTCTGTGATATTTTGCCAAGCATCTCTTCTAAAAACAAAATCTTATTTTGAAATACAGTCTTATAGGGTTATAGCGCTACACATTTCGACCATTTGACATTAAAATGCAAGTTTAGCAGTTTAATCATCACAATAAAGCCGACGCCCGCCATCAAGTACTTATAATTTCATAATATTGTTTATTTTAAAAAAACAAACATTTTTTACATCATCTCATTTAAGATATATAAGCTTATATATGTGGGTAAACTTCAGCAACGAAAAGGAGTTTTTACCCTCCATCATCACACCAACATCACTTCGTGAAAATGCATTTGTCGTGATGTACAGACAACATCAGTGGAGCACATTGCATCCTGTTGTTAGCTTGAATGATGACATTTGTGTCATGGCTGATTGGTGCAAAGCAATAAAAGTATATACATGGTGACTTCCTTTTGTCTTCATTTTAATCGGTGAGCACTTCTCTCTGTCGGCCCGGTTCTTTCTTCCCCTTCCTCATCACAGGTGGACTGTGGATTCCCTTTTTGTTTTTTGTTTTTTCATTGAAAAGCCAAATTCCCCAATGTGGAGGTTATATCTGTATAATTACTTACAGTATACACCTGTCATGCATAATGTACAGTCAAAACTATAGCAGGGCCCATTAATTAGCCAGGTATACCAGACATATCAGCTTAGATTAGTTTAGGGCAGATATGGGTATTGGATATCAGTCATTAAGTAATGAGAACCTGAACTACAGAAATGCCACAGATCAGGGATATGTCTGTGGTCTTTTCTAAACAGTGTCCACACTGTACAGAGCAGTTACAATTTTGTTTTTCAACCGTTTTTCAATTCCCCCGCTCAGTATCTTGGACACAATTATTTAATAATCACATTAAAGGGATAAAAAATGTTTATGTTCTGTGTTCATTTAAAGAAGAAAAAAAAAAAACCAAATATTAGTCAATATATCCTTTTGGAAAATCTTAAATATTGATATTAATATCAGCCACAAAAGTCCACTGTTGCTTGTGCAAAAACACACTAATTGTCCACTCAAAGATTAAAGAGGAAAATGTTACTAGATTAGTGTAGAGACATAACGTGGAGGCTCTGTGCCATTTACAACAAGCCTGGGGTGTTTTACATGTCGAAGACAAATGGTGGCAGCAAAGAACTGTTACACACCACAGCCGAGCACTACAGGCGCACTGCTCCGACATACCACTTTATCAGCACCATCTATTCTACCGCCAGCGTTTCAGTTTCTGTGTCACCTTGAATGCTTGGAAAATGTTTTTAATTTTCATTTGATTAATTTAAGAAGCCTTTTTTTGAAGGCCTCTATAGACCAAATGGTTGACGCACCTATTTGACTAATTAGAACTCTCCGGGCTGTGTGGGTGTGTTTGATTGACACTTCGCTCACTATCCTTCAGTTTTGCTGGGACGTGTTAGAGCAGTACAGTAGTCTTGGAACTACTCCTGAGCAGAGGTCTGATCAGCCAGAGAGAGTGAAAACACCTGTGAGGATGAGCAGGGCCTTGAACCATGACCTGGGCACAGTCGGTGGATGAGTGCACAGAAGCACCAGATAATCCTATGTTGTGCACAGTTTAGGGTGGTTCAGAAAATGTGTCTGATGACTTTTAGCATAAAATAAAAATCCAGTCATGGATATGGGAGGGCCTTGTTTCAACAATGTACCTTGAGGGAGTAAAGGCAAGAGGAATAATTTTGGTCAGAGCATCACTTCTTCACTCCTTCCTGCATTAGTGTAATTAAGCTAAACTGCTTTATCCGGTCAGCACGGGATACTGTTCAGGTCCTCCACTTTGTAACAATTTCAAGAAAAAGTAATGACAAAAAATTTCTCCTGCATGGTGGCGACAACAATTATTTCCACTAAATTTGTTTGATGCACTGGACTGCTCGTTGTTTTTGAGCAGCACTGGCTTCAGACCCACGCGTGACCAGATCTTGCACAGTGGAGAGGAAACCGATTCCACAGAACGAATCCAAAAATTGCATCCACGTTGTGTATGCTTAACCGAGGCCGCCAGATCTCCCAGCCGGTGATTGCCACAAAATATACTCTACACTGTCAAGATTATACTTTCAAACCTCATCGTCTCCAAATCATGCTTCTTAACCAGAAAGTAAAGGGAAGTGGTGCCTTCTATAAGATTGAATAAAGGGTTTCTGTGGCTCAGGAGAACTACGTCAGTGCTTGTGATCATGTTTTGCTCTTTGGCCAAGTGAGAATCTGGAGGAAAAGTATTACCATGAAGGTAGGTTTAATAAACATGAATATTATGATTGGTGCACAACATGATAAATGGAACAGCAGCAGCCATTTTCACAAACACCTTGAGTGGTGTGTGGTTTGTCCTACATCAACTCTGCATTGTGGCAGTGCTTTTACAGTCAGAAATGTTTCAAGTGACTCCTGTCCGCTCGACGCCACGCGACTTAAATCCCAACGACGACTGTCGTGTTTGAAGTTCCATTAGTGGCGGAAGATCGATTCTTCTATCTCACTCAGTCAGTTTGAGAGAATTAGTGGTACACTGATGAACTTCTCAGTAGCCAACATCTTTCTGTGTTACACAGTACACAATGTGTTCAGACACATTTTATGGATCCTCGGGCCAAAGTCATTCAGTTCATTTATCACAGGTGCTATATGATTCAGGATTACCTGCTGTTGTTCAGCTTTCTGCCTAAAGTGGCCATTTTAAAAACTTCTCAATCGAATACAACCACCATTACAAAAAAAAAATCATTACAATTCCAACAAAACTATTTTAACAAATATTGTAGCCTCTTACAAAGAAAAAAAAAAAAAAAAAAGAACGGGTTCAGGTTGTTAAACACAAGTAGTTTTCTTTAAAAATGTGCCTGCTGTCCCTATTTTTAAAAATAATAGAAACAATGCACTGGCAGACACTTATTTTCACTATGTTTACAAGGCGTCACTAGTAATCCTTGTTTAACAAAGTTCAACTAATGTTCTTTTCATTTGACCGTTCGAAATGTTTGCCTTTGTGCAGAAAAACAAAAAAAGGTCAATATAAAGTGACCGTTTTTCCTTTTCATGTTAAATCAGTCATCTGTGTTTCGGCTCAAAGCCTAAGATATGGAGTAAAGTAGACTACAGGGAAACTATAACACTGCCCTGCAACAGACCAACAGATTCCCTAAGCAGGCAGGATATTTGTCCTCTTGTGGAGAACCGTGGTGCCTCATGGTGCCCGGGGTTCAGTTAGCAGCGTTTGGCGGTCCCTCTGGGATGAGCGACATGAAGAAGGTTATGATGAATGACCACGTGGAGGACAGGAAGCCTGCGTGGGGGGCGCTGTTGGGATCTTCTGCCCCTTCCTCGCCGCTTTCCCCGTCGTCATCATCCGAGCCATCATCCATCACTCCTTCCTATACAGGATAAAGTCACATTTGTAAGAACACAACCACCAGATATGTTCCACACTAGAGTAACACACGGTGTCTCTCAACTACCATAAATTTGACATATTTGACTGTAAAATGAGATATACACTAGGTTAACTTCAGCAATAGCTCGTAATGCAAAGTTACTTTCAATGTCGGAGCAATTCAGACTCATCATATGCAAATAAAGTATTTCAAAACGAGTCAAAGTCTCTTTGGTCCCTGATGAAGTCTCTCTGTAAGCTAAAATGTGATTGTGGCGTTTTCATTTTTGGCTTTTTATGTCACCATTTAGGATCTGACAAACTTTAGTTTAGAATTTAACACTTTTTTATTTTCAGTTATATTTGCAACCAACATCAGGAGTCTAATTCTTGGTGCATCAGTAGTGTCATAATTATCTAGAAATTGGTACTTCAGTGAAAACATTGCGCTACATCCTTGTCACAGATAAAAATCCCATCAGCCCCTGGGATAATGATCTTGGTAAAGCTGAGTTGAACGAGAGAGGCAGCGACCATTTCTTGTAAGTCGTGGTTTTGCAGCTCTCCCTCCATATCGTCCTGATTGGCTCTGTCTCCAGGGAGCTGGAGTTCGTTCTCCAGGTTGAAAGGAAACCAGCCGGCCTGGTGCCTGCAAACAGAAGAAAACAGAAAAAAAAACACATGAAAAACACCTGCAAACAGAAGAAAAAAAAAACACATGAAGATCCCAGTTGAGAAGTTCCCAGTGCCAAAATTAAATTGCTTCTACATGAAGAAAAATAACAATGTGTAACCTGAATTTTGATATTATTATTATTCTATAAAGATCATATCATATCAACAAATCCTATCAGAACTACTTGCCAGTTAGTTTTCTGCAACACTACTAGGGACCTTCAATGCAGCACAGCTAAGATTTTATGTTGAGTAAAACATGACATCTACTGAAGAAAAAGAAAGCATTCAACTATTTTAGCTTTAATTTCATAAATGACTGATTTTAATCACATCCAGTTTTTTTTTTTGCAGAATAATTGGTTTTAGGAGGCTTTGTTAAGAATTTCAGAGAGTGAGATCAAACAATACAGTTTGGGTGTTTTTGCCAAAAACGTATGCTTTTTAAAAAGCATTTAGACAATCAGGTGACCTTAGCACTAAAAAAGCAAGATGCCCAATCCCACCAATGCAATAACAGGAGAATCTCTAGAAAAAACGAAAGCCTTTAAATGAACTTAAAAAATAATTATGTTACACAAAGGATGTCATCTTTTCCAGACTTATTTTGATGTAGCTGCGGTCAGCCAAGAACGTCCTTATCATGTTGGAGGTGGACAGCTATTTTAGCAGTGGAGCTCCGGTTGACATGCGCAGGTAAAGTAAAAGGATCACTCACAGGTAAAGCAGCAGCATGGCCATCATCACCATGACAAAGCGGCTGAAGGAGGAGTAGAAGTAGACGATACTGAGCAAGATCGCAGCACGTGAAAATGTGTACACCCAATCCAGCCAATCCCAGTTGAGCTCGTCCTCGTTCAGGATCTCCCCTCCCTGGGCGTTCATCTGGACCTCTGGGTTGCCATGGCGATCTGCTTGAGGTCGCTGGCTCTGAGGATCGGGCTGGTTAGCCTGAGTAGAGGGCTGGTCTGGCCTGAGGTGCTGAGAGGAGGTGGCCAGTAACTGGCTGGACGGAGAGAGAGAGAGGCGGACAGGATGTGAGCAGAGCTGGATGGTAACACTGTTTTTTTTGTGTTGTCGATTTAAAAATGTTCTAAATACATTCGCCAGAAACAGACAACATGGCGTGACTTACTAATGCATGTAGCATTGCCGGGCGTACAGCTGCTGCCACCACATTAATGTCATGGGGTTGTAATAAGCAGGCATGTTTGTGGTAGGAGTTGACTGGGGAGAGTACGGATTCCAGCTGGAAAAAGAGACGCTGTTACACAAAACAGTTACATTTGACCTGCCAGATGATTGTAGCTACATTAGACTTAACATTTGTTAAGGATTAGGTATCGGTGGCTACTGCATTAAGAAACAGCCTAATTAATTTTCCAGTCAAGACACAAGCGTAATAATATCTTCTAGAGCGCAGTGGGAGAAAAGTCCTGGGCTTCATGTGATAACCCTGAAAAACACGCTTAGAAAGTACTGAAATCTGAATTTGCAGACAAAATATACTAAACCAAATTTATTATTTCAAGCCAGTAGCAGCTCTGTATTACATTGTGTTTGTGCTTTTAAGACTCTCATTATTCCATAAGCAACTATTTTAAAACATACAGACCAACTCAGATCTGAACCATCTGTGATTCATTATTAAACTATTTATAATGAACTATTGCTATAAGTCATTCCACATCTCCAAACCCTCAGAGCTCAGAAAAAGAAGGTCGGGCTGTATGATGCTCACACTCTGTCCCAGTCGGTTGTGGAGCGCACCTTAGCGCTGCTTAGATGCCAAGAGAAAGCGCAGGTGGCAGACCCTGGAAAGTCTGGCTCGTCTGAATATCCTGAATTCTTTTCATCTCAAACACATCAACCGATGTTATAATCCTCAAATTGCATCAGATTTCTTAATAGAGCTGGAGAACACAGAGTTGGTAGATTTCTAACTAAAACTTTCTAATACTGTGAATATTTCGCCAACTGTGATTTTGTTTTCAGATTTTTTCCATTAAAGTCTTCATTAATGACCACTGTGAGCATGAGGGTCACTTGCCCACTCCTCCCAATGAATCAACTAATGTAATTTATCATCCTGCTGCATATTATATAATGTCCCACAGACGACAAGGATGACAAAATGTTAAAGTGGAACTCTACATTTATTTCCTTTTTGTTCACATGCTGTATGTAAAGTCGTACTGCAGGCAGCATGAATTACGCTAAACTAACGACATTCACTTCAGCCGTGCCATGTTGAAAGTGATACGGAAATGTTACCAAGTCCAATGTAGTAAGATTGCCATCGTGACTTTTACATAAAAGTGACTGAGGTCCATGTTTAGACATTATTTGCAGTCACATTTCCATGAGGTGTATGACCTTAGGGGGGTTAAGGCACAAGTTTTTTTGATAAATAATCTTTAGGTCTGGAATGATCCCCTTAAAGTTTTATTTTTTTCTAAAATCTTTAGTCGCTGTAGTGAGTAATTTTATTAAAATACCACTCAACTCCGCACTTCAGAATTTATCGAAGTTTCACCAGACCAGAAGCTTACCTGTGCATAAATTGTGAATACATCTGGTGGTAAGGGAAGGGTCCAGCTCGCTGTCTGAGTCCATCACCGCTCTCTCCTGTAGACGACTCCCGTTGTTGACCAGTGGAATGGCCGTTTGAGTTTGTAAGGGGCTATAACCAGTGAAATAAGTTAAGCGGATATTCATAATAGTTCATGTTTCATCTTAAAAAAAAAAAAAAGGCAAGCAACGTTTTTCAAATCCCCAGGGAGGCATATATTACAGCAGTGAGCTGGATGATGAAAGGAAATGTTGTGATGATGAAATGAATGGAAAGGAGTGACGAGTGCGTGGTTGACCCACCGTGGGACTGGCCAGGTTCTCCTGGGGCTTGTTGCTGCGGCTGCGGGGGGGCTTTGGAGAGCTGGGAGGGGTTCGTGAGGTGCACACCAGATGGAGCATATGGTACTCATCTTGCTGTATAAGCCAATACAACTCATTATCAAACAGGGTCAAAGCATTACATGTTCAGAGAAAAAAAAAGATCAACTTCTGACTTTAATTAGTGAACACTGCGTAATTTATCCAATGCAGATCACTTCAAAAGAAATGATAGAAGCTATTATTCTATGCCTTAAATTTCTTTAATGCATTAAAAAAAAATAAAAAAATTGCTTTTTAATTTACCTAAATGTGAGGTTTTCATGTAAAGCAGCATTTACTGAATTAGTTATTTCTTTACTGAACAGTGATAACAACGGTCACACTTACTGGTAATTAGTTGATGTTTGTATATATCTGTCTACCTTTGAAACACAAAGCCTAGTTTATGGTTTATATGGTGCTGAAATCTGCTGCTATTACAGGATCCAGTCATAATGAAGATGGCAAATGAAGATAGGTATTAATTACAACATTAGCACAACTGTTTAAATGGCAGACATCCAGACAAAGTATGTTGGCAACTGGATTCTCGAAACTCAAAGAACCATTCTGTTATGGTCCTTATTTTGTACATGGGAGGATTGTTGTGCTGAAATGGCAAAGGGCCTTCCCCAAAAACTGTTGCCACTATCGTCTAAAATAGCATTGTAGAATTAGATCTTATCTTAACTGAAACTAAGGAAAATGGCTCAAACAATGAGAGACTTGGACACAGGTGTCCACATATTTACAGCCATATAGTATAGGCAGCGGTTTAAAGCAGGGAATCAGGCAGCTTAAGTGCTCCTTGTTGGGCTTACACTGATTACACTAGAATCATCTTGTTAAACAAGAAAACCGGGTCCATAACAACAAACAGAACCTACCTTTCTGAGCACATCTTTTAAGGTAAAGTGATCCAAAAGCAGCTTCCCAGAATACACCAGCCTCTGGTCTTTGGAGCTCTAAAAAGTTTTGTAATGATAACAGGGTTAGAGGAGAGATCATACTAACCTCATTTAGGATAAGTGGGTCTTAACAGCGGATTAAACTGGCAGTACAACAAGGTCAGAGTGTGTCCTCTTAAAGCCTACATTCGCTGTACGGCCATTCAAGAATTTAAATCGCTTATTTTAAATCCTGACCACATGCAGCTGAAAAAGTTTTATTTTGGGTTCAAGTTTCCTCATTGTTGAATATGGCACATAGATTGTACGCTAAATTACACTAACAAAAGTGCAGCCCGTACAGAGATGACCCTACACCTTTACCAGGGAGCATTTTATCCCTTTGTGTTCACAGAACAAGTACTGAGCAGAAAGGAAAAGTAACAAAGTCAGATTAGCAGCACAATACAAAAGGAATCTAAATGCCTTCCTTTCACTGTGTTACGTCAAATCTACAGACTCCGAGGCCCTTTCAGTTACTGTGACTCTGGAGACCCAACTTCTCTCACTTTAGAGAACAAATCAAGGTTAATGGCCTGTGTCACTTTTATCATTATTCATCAGTCATGTGAATCATAGAGGAAGCTTGACAGATTTCAAACAGAAAGAAAAGTTAGACTGGGAATTGCTGGCTGTAGCAATGGCTGTGTAAATGCAGGACTCAGATACAATTTATGTTTAAAATACTAGTCAAATATATTTCCACACTAGTTCTGAGCGGAAATGTAAATCTGACATCTGACATGCCTGTGCTTATCATAAACAATTCACTTCTTGAGCTTAAACTCAGAGATACCATCACATACGTGGCATCCTGGTGACCGGATGCCATGTATTAAACACAAGATGTAACTCTTCCTTGTGATTCTGCAAGGCTGATCAGCTGGCCTTGATAAGAGAGAGGCATAAGAGATTACAGAAAATAGCAGCCCTGAGTGGATCAGAGTGAAATACTCACTGGTTTACTTGGGTATACGTCTGACAGGTGTGCTTTGAGTTTCTCCACAGTCCAATTCTGGTAACAGTTGATGGTCTGGTCATTGTACTTCTGGTTGGGAGCCCTGATGACAAGGGTAACAGGACTGTCCACAACAGCTTGATCCATGACTCAAAACCATTTGTCTTCAATGGAAAACAAACGGGGGAAAAAAAAGATAAGAAAAAAAAAAGATCTGGGTTGGATACTGGCTCCAGTCCTCCTAATAGTTTTCTAGTGGGTTCCTGGCAACATCAGAACAAAGCCTTAATGTTATGTAGAGTCTGATGTTGTTATTCCACTGCTGCAAGGGGTTTCCTGCAATTTTCTACAGACGGCACACAGCTGGAACCTGGGGAGAGAAAGGGAAACATGAGGTTAGCGTGACCCCAATAACATATTTTTTTGATATATGACGACGTGTAATGTTTGCCACAACCAATTAAGAAGGAATTTGGCATCGAATATAACGGGACAATATTATCTGACAAAGAATTAACCGTTACTTTTTTGACTGCGGAATGTACTAGCTAACCCTAGTCAGGTATGTTTAACCGGTGGCTAAGCTAACGTTAGCTTCAGCAGGTTTTCTGCTACTAATGTTTGTCTGGTCAAGCGAAAAAAAGTTGTCGACAAACATGATAAGCAAGCCAAATTAAAACCATCCAGTTTTATTAAGATGTTCGTCTAAAACTGAGTCGTGATAGACCGGGCTTACCTGCCTTGTTTACCCCAAGAGACGGAAATATTGCCCACTTGTAAGTGAACCTGGCTGTTGGACTTCTTCGTTGGATTTCGGGTGGTGGTCGACAGTCAGTATCACGGTTTAATACCGCCACCAACTGGGTAAAAGTGTTCGTTACAACAGAGACATGATTAAAAACCAGTGTGGAGCAAAACCTAATAAAAAAGAAAACCATTCATTAAGTACTTACACGAATAAACACAGAGAAAAAAAATCCAGTTTAAATAAATAGAATTGACTAAATATTGTCGACAATCAAATTCTCAATATAACATAAGTCGGACAAAAGCATCTGCCAAATGAGTAAATGTAAATGTAAATATAAAAAACTTCTTGACCCAGGTTTCCTCCAGTTGCTCCAGTTTTCTTTGCACAGGCAAACACATACAGCTAAGGTGAATTGGAAAATTGCCAGTGTCAGTCCTATGATAGACTTACCTTTCCGATGTGTACCCCGCGCAAACCCCATCTTTACCTGAAGCAGGTACAGATGATGAGTGGATTCCCTGAACCAGAGCTTTGGAATTTTGGCTAATTTCTTGTCGCTCCTATTCTCTTCTTTGTAATGAGATCCCTTTTTTTTTCCTAATGCGTTTTGGCTTTCATGAATCTATATTTCATGAATCATTTCCCGCAGGATGGTTGCTTGCTCATTCTCCATGAGTTGCATAACCACGTAAGAAAGTCCTGTATTTTTCAGAGGACGCAATATGTTTACCAGGTGATGCACAGTACAACAGTGGTCCGCATGTCTCCTTTAATAAAGATACCTAGTTTCTTTCATTTCCCTCTCCCTGTGTGTTTATCCATACATGACCCCACTTCACAAAGGAGTGTTTTTTTTACACCCTGCCTCAATTTAACAGTGGGTGAACATGTAATTTGTTACACTGCAAACCTATTGCCCCAGTTTGTGATATTTCAAATATGGACGCAGCTGAAATAAGGCCAGCATTAATCCAATTTCTGATATCATTTTCCATCTTCAGAGAAAATTATATTTGATATTTTTAAGAGAAAAGATTTTTTTGCTTTTTTGCATTTTTGAAGGAATGTAAAAGAACACTGCTGATCAGTGATTCTCAGTTACTGTTCCTGATCTTATTTATTTCACTTTTTTAAAAAAGGTAAGGTGTCACTTTAGATAAATGGACCTCATTTACTGTATGTATTCATTTCCTCTGAAGGAACAATGAAAAGCCTTTATATTAACCATTCTATTTAAGATGCATAAGCAGCATATCAAAAATTAATAAATGATATATATAACACACTATGACGGCTCTGTTAAAGTGTTACCAAGGCATTCAGTGTCCCCCATCGGATTTTGGATAATAATCATCAATTTTAGCATGCCAAGCAAAGGGGAGATTCCCCTCTTTCCTCATTATCTTGATCCAGCCAAGAACTGCACATGAAAGCTCCTTGTTCCATCTTTTTCTTCCATTTCTCTCATTCAGTAAAATGTCAGCCAGTTCTCAGGGCCCTGAGAGAGCTTCCTGTGGCCTATCATGAAGCAGAAGGATGCCGCTTTATGGAAGTTACCCCACAGGTCATGTCATTCTTTTTTAATGGGGCTTCTGCAGGGAGGAGGATGCAATATAAAAAATTTAAAAAAAACCCTATGAAATTCAGAAGAATTTAATGGAATTTTTCTCAGGGTCAAGTAACTGGTAAGCTTCTAAACAAGAGGTTAATAGTGTGGGCAGCAGTTTTTTCTGGCTGCATTGCGCCTTATTATGCGTATTACAAAAAAAGCAAAGGAAAGAGGCATATATGTATTTCCTGTCAAACACAAATCTGACCTTTGAGTAGGCTTGAACATGGAAGGACTTCAATAGTACGCTGACAGGATGGGCAAAATGGAAAGGCAGTGTACGGAATAAACAGAAGACATACGCAATACATGAAGAACTTTTTACGGCAGATGTTGGATGCTTCATTAAAACACCTTTCACTCACTTCCACTTACAGTAGGTCTAACTGCCCCTCAGTGGCCGTCTGGAGGCATGGCAGTGTCTTTAGAAAACAAGCTGAGCTGGGATCATTTCCTCTTTCTGCAACACAAGAAATAAGACTCGTGAATGAAGCTGTTGAATCAAAACTTGAAGCTACATGTTTACCATCAAAATTGAAGAATTTAAAATACCGAGCACTTAAGCCACTTGCACCAATCCTGAGAAGGATTCACCCAGTATTGCAGCTTTATTGCTTTCGTAACATTTGCCCTTTGACATATTAAGAGTTACAGCAAGTAAAACGTGAGTTATTCAACTTTGCTGTTGGTTTTCATTTTGTATTGTACTGAACCCATTCAGAGGCCATTGTGCCCCCTCTGTTCATAATGAGTGCCTACATTAGTGACTCACTAGTGTAAAAAGGTCACTGGCTGGAGGAGGTTTTCATTAAGCAGAAACAGCTAACAGTGTAAGACATTTAGATTTTGAGGTCAGAGTACAATTTGGGTTTCTTTGTGCGTTAAATGCATTGATACTACAAAGCTCTGTCAATCAATCAATCAATCAATCAATCAATCAATCAATCATCAGTATATCTATTTATCTATCTATCTATCTATGTGTAACAGTTCCAATTCATTCGCAGTCAAAAAACGAATCAAAATCCCCTTTTCCCAATCGAGACTGGGGGGATGGGTACTGAGTGGCACAGATTCATTCATCGTTAGATTCTTCGATCTACTATAGAAGCAGGGGATTTTAATGGTTTTGCCCAAAGAGACCTCCACTCGAGACTGTGTGCGCATGTAAAGACAGTGTTTGACTGGCATCTCTCTGAGTCGCCCATTTGTCTAATTGCACCTGCAAGGGTGTGACAAATAACACTTTTTGGTACATGGAGTCCTGAGACTGTCCTCCCATAGGTCGTTTGTCCAAGCAGCTTATTGTGACCCGTATTTGCTGTTTATTGTAAAGCGACATCTCGCGGTCATGTGACCCAGTTTCAGTCCTTTCAGCAAATGTCCCAAAATGACACGTTCAGATGGAGGTCGGCGGTGGATGGATGGTCCGGCAAAACATCCAACATTAATACGGCGATTAAATAGCTATTCGTTTCCTGTTTTCAAACCATGATGGGTGCCTACAATTAGTGACTCACTGGTGGGGAAAAAGTCAAAGGCTGGGGAAGGAGGAGGCTTTAACTGCGTGACTGAACTCCTGGTTTGACTGTGTTAAAGACTATGTCATGTTCGCTCAAACTTTACTTTTGCCATAATAATAAGTAGAACTCTTTCACTATTTGGGGCCATTGACACAATATCCTGCAGCCTGAATGACTCACTGTATCATTTAACATTGTCTATACCCACAGTATTGTGTAGTTATCTGCCAGCTATGTATATTTACAGTAGTGTAGATATACATGAATGTCATTAACAGCACACTGACAAAATCATTGAGTGAAATAATTTACAACCTAATTCATGCATTTTTACAATGATGTAAAACCTTTGAATTCACAGATTGCCAGAAGGAAGAGATTTGTTTGACTGTGTGTTTTTGCTGCAGTTTTTAAAATTATCATAAAGCATCTAGCATCACTTTACAAGCTACTTACAGTATGAGTCGCACTCTCACACCTTTCCACAGACCTGTTGCTTACACTGGGTGGCAGTATGCATTCATTTTTATTCCCGAACCGAGCGGCTAATTAAGCTGTGAGGAGCAGCATTCCTATATTTTCTGCACCTAAACCTCCACTGTGATTATAATAACATTTAAACAAATATATTTTCATGCTCACAACATTGGAAATACGCAAATTTTGCACCGAGTTCATGACGCTCCACAGAGGTCCATGAAATGTAACTTTAAGTGAGTGAAGAACTGCTGTAACGTTTTTCAACAAAGAATTATTGAGCACTTTGAAAAGTGCAACAACAGTGACAAGCTTTGTCCTCGCTGCCTATGCAAGAAGCAATATTGCAGTATTGTATTGCAATATTGCTATTGTTATTTCCAAAGAAAGAACAATAAATATATATTGTAACAGTGACTGTATTTACTGTATCTCTGATGTAACAGTTGGCTTGTAGCTGTTTGAACTCATAAATGATGCTATTATGCTGTAATTGGCCACTTTTCGATAGGAGTTAAATTTGAAGACTGCTCTCAGCAATTCATCCTGCGTCAATAGCTAAGTATATCAAAGTGAAAACTTTTCTTTTTGAGCTGCATGACTGTCTTACGCAAATATGTCTAGCCAGTCTGAAAGCAAGTAGTCCCCATGGAAACAGGTTTCCTATCTGCAGGAGCTCCATAAACAGATTTCCTGATAGAGAAGAGGAAGAGAAAGGGAGAGAAAGAGAGAGAGAGGTCAATACTCAATATTTAAGGGCTGCAAAATCCATGCAATCTGTATGCATGAATACAGTATCTGCACACATATATTGAGAGTTCCGCATTCCATTTGTTCTGCTTTTCCCTTGCCATGTATCGTCATGACTCACTTGGTTTCTTGACGCAACTGAGGTATATTCTGTTAGTGCTCACACTAATAGCTTTTAAGTTTGCCTTGTGCACCAGCATGAATTAAGAGCGTGGATGAATTAAAGCAGCCATCGGACAATGTGAATGACTCAGCCCTTTCTCTACGCACCGCCACAACATTAAAACCACCTGCTTACACATCTCTGACTCGTCGAGGCATAGTCTCGATAAGACTTCTGCAGGGGTCCTGTGGTGTCAGGCACCAAGACGTTAGCATCAGATCCTTTACGTCCTGTAAGTTGCAAGGTGGGGGCTCCATGGGTCGGACTTGTTTTTTTCTGGCACATCCAACCGATACTCGATGAGTGTGAGATGTGGGGAATTCGAGGTGAAGGCAACACCTCTAACTCTTTGGGATGTTCCTCAAACTGTTCCTGATCAATTTTTTGCAGTGTGGCAGGGCACGTTATCCTGCTGCTGAAAGAGGTCGCCGTCATCAGGGAATACCGTTGCCATGAAGGGGCGTACTTGGTCTGCAACAATGTTTAGATAGGTGGTACGTGTCAAAGTAACGTCCACATGAATGCCAGGACCCAAGATTTCCCAGCATAACATTGGCCAGTGCATCACACTGCCTCCGCCAGTTTGCCTACTGCCCATAAAACCCAGTCTCATGGCAATTCATGAGATAGTCACGAAATGTAATCTATTGATTTGTGTACATGGACACAAATTTTCCTTTTTTTTTTTTTGTGACAGTAAAATATCAACTTGTAGTGACTGCGGCAAACAAAACCACAAGCTTTCACCAACCTTAGCCAAAGCGCTTTTGTTCTCTAAACCTAACGACAGACCCGGCTCTGGAAGGGAACCCTGGTCTCTGCTGGATGCAAACCCTGGTCTCTAGTGTGACGGTCATATGGTTTTTACGTCCACCATCCACCAAACCACCTCCTTGCAACTCCGCTGCCGTAAATGAATGTAGCATTTCCTTCATTTAAAAAATGTTTCCATTTGAAATACATTAGTTAGAAAGTCATGCTGAGCATCACAAAAAAATGTACAATTCGTATCCATGTACACGAATCAATAGATTACATTTCATGACCATTTCACAAACTGCTGTAAGAGTGGGTTGTCCCATAGTGCATCCTGCTGCCATCTCTTCCCCAGGTAAAAGACAGACATGCACCCAGCCGTCAACACGATGTAAAAGAAAACATGATTTATCAGACCAGGCCGTCCTCAATTACTCATGGTCCAGTTCTGACGCTCACGTTGTAGGTGCTTTCGGCGGTGGACAGGGTTCAGCATGGGCACTATGACTGGTCTGCAGCTACGCAGCCCCATATGCAGCAAGCTCCGATGCATTCTGTGTTCCGACAACTTTCTATCATAGCCAGCATGAACTTTTTCACTAATTTGTGCTGAAGTAGCTCTTGGGATTGGGGATTGGCCCGCACAGGCCCGCCTTTATACCCCTAGCGCATCAGTGAGCTTTGGGTGCCCATGACCCTGTCGCTGGTTCTCCATTTGTCCTTCCTTGGACCACTTCAGGTAGTTACTAACCACTGCACACTGGGAATACCCCACACGACCTGCCATTTTGGAGATGTTCTGACCCAGTCGCCTAGCTAGCACAATTGGGCACTTGTCAAAGTCACTCAGATCCATTTTTCCTGCTTCCAACACATCAACTTTAAGAACCGACTATTCACTTGCTGTCTAATGTATCCTACCCCTTTACTGGTGCCATTGTAACGAGATAGTCAATAGCTGTGCTAATTTAAGTGAACTTTTGTCACAAAATGTCACTAAAAGAAAAAACAAGAAAACGCAAAGAATGTGCATTTCCATCAACCAGTTTACGGACTGACTTTTTTCAACTACGTAACATTTTAAATATCAGGCACATCTTGTCTCAAAAAGAAGCAAAAAAACTAGTCTATACGTTTGTTAATTCTAGGCGGGATTATAGCAATTCCTTATTATCAGGATGTCTCAACAGATCTTTAAATTCTCTCCAGCTGATCCAGAATGACAGCTCAAATACTGACAGGAACAAGGAAAAGGGATCATATTTCTCATTGTGAGCTTCTCTACAGTGGCTCCCTGTAAAACCCAGAATGGAATTTAAAATCCTCCTCCTCACCTACAAAGCCCTTAATGGTCAGGCACCATCATATCTTAAAGAGTTCGTAGTACCCTATTACCCCAGTGGAACTCTGCGCTCCCAGAACTCAGCCTTGCATGTGTTTCCCAGGCTCTCCGAAAGTGGGAGGCAGAGCCTTCAGTTATCAGGTTCCTCCCCTGTGGAAACACCTTCCAGTTTGGGTCCGGGATGCAGACACCCTCTCCACGTTTAAGAGGTGGCTCCTCTTTGATAATGTTTATAGTTAGGGCTGGCTCGAGCTTGGCTTGAACCAACCCCCTAGTTATGCTGCTATAGGCCTAGACTGCCAGGGGACTTCCCATGATGCGCCTTCTCCATCTGTACACATTCATATCCCCTCAATGCTTGTTACTAACTTGACGTCTTCTCTCTCCCCTAGTATTATGCTTATTCGCCTCTCTCCTCTCTCCTCCTGTCGCTTTCTGCAGGTATTTCTGCTCCTGGTGCTGCAGAGTCTGGATCTGTGACTCCAAACCACCTGCCCCCCTGATCCTGCTAAACACCCACTGCCTCAATTATTAAGATGATGATTATCATTACTATATCTAGTCTTATTAGTATTATTATTAGCCCTATAAATATAATTATTAATTTTATTATAAGTCTCATTATTATTTCACATCTTTATGTGGTCCCCCACCCAACCCAGCCGGTCGAGGCAGATGGCCGCCCACGATGAGCCGGGTTCTGTTCAAGTTTTCTACCTGTTAAAAGGGAGTTTTTCCTTGCCACTGTCCCCAAGTGCTTGCTCATGGGGGAATGTTGGGTCTCCATAAATATAATGAATAAATATCATGCGATACATTAAAATGCACATAAAAAATACATTCATTGTAAACTTCACCTGTTAGTGGTTTTGACATTGGGGCTGACCGGTGTATGTATTGCTCTCTCCCTGCAGGAACGAAAGATGTACAAATTAGGCAAGGTTATTTGCACGCTATTTGGCTAAAGAAATCCCTCCCACTAGTGCTGGAATTGGCTGTGATAAGTGAAGAAGATGGGAGGGTAAATTGCCCATGAAGTTTCAGCCACATTAATGGAATTCGTCGCATGATGATCTTATGGTGGGTCGTTGGGTTGCATCACCAACAGGATGACTCCGTGCCATGTCTACACAATAGGTCTATCACTGATGCATGTGCCACCATGTGGGTCTGTGTGACACTGT
The DNA here is from genome assembly GCF_016859285.1 of Xiphias gladius. Taxonomy (NCBI): domain Eukaryota; kingdom Metazoa; phylum Chordata; class Actinopteri; order Istiophoriformes; family Xiphiidae; genus Xiphias; species Xiphias gladius. The sequence continues at coordinate 17,289,148 of NC_053423.1, read as the reverse complement.
CTTGTGTGAATTTTATTTGTGGCGAGCTCATAATAGTCCCTTACAAATCACGAATAGCATACTCAGCAGGCAATGGGCGTACGCTGTTCAGGCAGGAACATCTTGGCAGAGGCATTGTGATCGAAAAAAGGTTCCCCACACGGGTAAATTATTAGTTGCACCAACTAAAAATAGATCCTGGAATTCGCTCCAAAGCATTATGGATAATTACTGGTGATTTGCAACCAATGGCTCATTTTCAAGACATGTATTTATGGGACGCTGTGATCCAAAATGGAGCCCACTGTAGTTGGAAATAGTAGCTTTGGATATCAGCAATTTAAAAATAGACCTACTTGCATCACAAGCTGTTTTGTTGGTAAAAAAAAACAAACAGTAGATGTCTTACTTTAATTTAGCAAGCAGAGAAGAAGCAAAGCTAACAATCTTTTTATATAACGTCAGGGAAATAGAACGCAGATTGAAAGAAAAGTTTATGCTTACAAAATGAACCATAGATCATAAAGTGTTTTGTGCCTCACAAAAGCCAAAGGCTTATTAGGTAAAAGATTACACAGCATCCCTGTATTATCCCTGTTCTCTTCTAATTACTTTTAAGGCCTTAGACAACTTGACCCCAACATAAGTGAGTTGCTGATCCCATACAGGTTCGATAGGCATCCAAAGCCTCCTGGTTGTGCTTAAAGTTCAAGACTTGTGGTGACCAAGCTTTTGCTGTCCAGGCAACCAGGCTTTGGAACAGGTTAGGTCATCAGACCCTGTAAAGCAGGGTCTCATAGAAATTACATTTGTACATGACTATACTGCAACAGCTGATAGGTAGGTCTATGTTTTGCATGATATGTAATTGCTGGCTGGATTACGTTCAGAGGCATAGTTTTTCTTAATAAATAAAAGCATACATTTATATTGGGAAGAAGGGCACAAGGTGGATGGTGGGGCAGATGATGGGTGTAAAAAGCATGCAACTGTCACACCATAGACCACAGTCTGCATCTACAGTCCCGTCTGAGGTTTAGCCAACAAAAGCCCTTTGGTACGGTCAGGGAAAGACTGTGGTTTTGGTTAAATGTAGCCTAAATAAACACAAGGTGTCTGAAGTCACCGTGAACTTTTTCTGTATTAAACCAGACCATGATCTTCCCCTAACCCTAGCCAAGTGCTGTGAACATGACCAACAGAAGTTTAATAATGCTGTAGTCACTACAAATCGATATTGCACTGTTAGATCAGATCTTGTGGCAGAAAAGATATACGTTGTCTGTAAACATTTTACTGTAACTTTCAGTATCAACATACAGTATTTGTGACTTGCCAAATATGTAAATTAACAACATATCCTCATTATGTTAATAGAAATCTGGTCGCAATTACCTTTAAAAAACCTATTTACAGCTGCAGTTTAGTTGTATATGAATGTAATCTTTAGGAGACAGGGTTGCATTCAATGTCTTACATCTAATCCCAAGCATTTGATGGTTCCTTGCAGGGATTTATTTGTACTATTTGTTCAAATGCTCATTATCTTTTGCTTTATGACATTTTTCTTGTAATTTAAAAGCAATTGGTAGCCTTGGTTTTGAAAAGTGATTGACTGACTTGAAATAAATGTGTAAAATAATTATCAGTGATGATTTGGCCCACTTTTAAGGATATTAACTGAGAAGTCATCTGACAGCTCAGCCCACTAAAATCCAATAGATGGATAGATCTGTTCTATTTGATGTCTTCCAACCTTTGTTTTACCACCCACTTTAGAAAAAACCCCACAGCAGAACTCTAATTTCGACAAACTTAATGATGGCATGCAACTTCTTTAAGATTCATTTCGAGAGAAAATCGTGGAGCAACTAACCCTTGAAAAACTTTTGCCAGTTTTAATATATGCCATTGCTCCACACTGCCTGTCACAATCACACAGTTTATCAAGGCATAGCCCAATGTGGACATTGGACCTGGTTAATAAAATTTCAGCAGGTGTGAATGTAGGATTGATTTTACACAGAAAGCTTTGCAAAAAGGAGTGTTACTGGTTATTCTGGGGGTGACCTTTCCTTATCACTTGATTTCCACACATACTTTTCTGAACATGACTTTGTTCCTCAGTTTGGGGGGAAATTTGTCTGAACTAGTTGCTCTTGTGGTGCAATCTTGGCACCACAAGATTGCACCAAGTCAAGGTCGCTGACTCTTATCATGGCTACTAGCATGGCCGATTTAAATAGCTTCCCCTCTCCAGCCCTCATTAGTCCTCAGTAGGGAGCACATATAAACTTCCGGACATCACAACAGTTCCTCGGGCACCTGTGATGGACCTGACAGCGTGGTTAATAACAAGAAAATGTATCATCGTAGAAAATAGTATATAGGAAACAAAGGGATGTGGATCATAGCCAGACATCATAATTAAATCCGGAAGCACTGCTTTCATTGCATCAATTGTATTCCCACTTCTAATTTCACTTCTTGATTAAATTAAAAAAATCATTTAAAATGGATTTACAGTTTCTAAACAAAACAGTAGGTGACCGGTGATTGAATATGTCATGGCATAAAAAATGTTATAAAAAGGTGTCATGGTTATCCAAGGGTTTTCATGAACCGCAGTGCTTGTATAACCTTGCTCTGTGTCAGATCACACCCCATTCATGTTATCCCCCCTCCTACGGTTTGGCTGAATGAATAATACTGTATGCTGATAAATGTGTTTACAATCAACCCACTGAAGGACAAAAATAAAGTTAAATTAAGCAATAAGTGCGTTGGTAGCGTGAGGCATGACAGCTGGTAAACGTCCCTCTTCTTGGTCTTCCTTCTTTCCACAAGCCAAAAAACAGAGCACGAATGGAGGAAAAGACTCAGACATGTCAGCACTGTCAATGGGTTTGAGTACTCATTCAGAAGAAAAAAAAACCCTGCCACTTATACAAACTGTTGACTGTTGTCAATCAACATTGGGATAATGGGTGCAAGGCCTCTGCAATAATCAAGTCAAAGGGGAAAACTGCACTTAAGTGCAAGTGCCGTGCAATGCCCAAAGTGTGTCGTATTGAACAAGTTAGCACTCGACGACGAGTTTCCATAGCTACGGGTTCATCAGAATGCAGCACATGTACAGTCAAACTCCACTTGAAATGTGAGCGTGGACGCGCGGTTTGAGTCGCTGCACTCTGCAGAGTCACAAATGGTACCGCTAAGTTCAATTAGCAGGCATCCATCTGATAACCTAAGGTTGTTATTCATAACGATCTTCTATACCACAGAGGACCACCACATGTCGCCTGTCTATCTGAAAGTTAACTACAAGCTGTATAACCTGTAGCTTAATAGCTGGTGGGTTGCCTGGTCTCAGACCTTGGAATCGCTGCTCATACGTCCAACTGTTCCAGCGGATCAAACAGAAAAAAAATGGCAATTCAGTCTGAATGTCAGGCTACTTGGCGGGGAGGGATGCAAGCCAAAAAAATGTTTCAGCAAATAAAAAACGTTAAGGTGAGGGTGATGGAATTTCATTTGAATATTCTAATCCTATCACACGACAATAATGTCATTATTGGACAATTCTGCAAAGTATGTGGTTAGGGTTAAGGTAAGGTTAAGTTTAGTAATAAAACACTTGGGGACAGCAGAAGCATGTTGTGAACACAACAGTGACATATCGTTGTCTTTTAAGTTAATATGGTTACAGAAAAACATTATTACTCATTTGGAGTCGTGTTTCTGGCCACCTGATAAATAAATGTTGGTCCAATATTCACTCTCTTCCTTTTAGCTCTTTTTTTGGTCTCTAAATAAATAGATAAATAAACCAGTTAGTACTTAGCATTAGTACTCCAGGTCAAAGATAAGCTTTTAAGATAAGCCCCATTTGTTGCATTAACCCTTTTGTCTATTTCCATCAAAAACAATCATTTGGCTCAGTGCGCACTGTCCCAGACTTTAAAATCTTCTGTGTTAAGAATTTCTTTTACAAGCATGACATATTGTATGTTTTGGGGGTTTTTTTTCAGTCACTTTGATGCTAAGTTGCCGTTTGTGCTTTGCAAATCAGAGCATGTTTATGCTGTAAACGATGACTTCTACCACAGAAATGCTTGAGCAGTTGGTTGTAAGAGGCACTCTAAGTGATTGCACAACTTAAACCTGCCACACAAACGTCCCTCCCAAAATAAAAGACCCTGTATTTAATCTAGAACTTTAAAATGAGATCATTAATCCCCCTCTCTTTTATTACAGTTTCACGATACCCATAAATAATCATTTATCAAAATAGATGCCCTTCACCTATAAACGTTCCGTGTCATTCTGTGTCTCTCAGTCACATTGAGATGCAGAAGCATATGTTTGGTCATAAGAACCTGGTGACTCCCCCTGACAGAGGCGAAGATGTTGCTGCAGAGAGATTAGCCTCACACAGGTCTAATGACGCACACCATCGTGAAAAAAAAAACGTGTGCTTGGTGAGACAGAAAGGTAGGTGAACAGCAGGAACATGAAATCCATGCCATGCTGGATTAAATAAGCTTTTTTGACTATCCATCAGCGCAGGAGGACGGAATCATGCTCCGCAAGCGAAAGTTATGAAAATGGCATCATTTTCAAATGTCTACTGAAACACACATTTACCGTATACTACATATATTCCGTCTTGAACAGCAAATTTAATAAACCTACTGAAAAAAAATCTAAACTTGTTTATGTCTGATAAATACCTTACCTCTTAAAATGAGACACATCCTCTCTCTGCCATTGGCCAGGTCAGGGTCAGGCCGAACAAGATATTCTGCGTCACTCAGTGAGCACTGGCAACTCTTTTACTTTGAATAGCTGCCTATGCCTCTGTATGCTACACACTCTCCTAAGCACATGCATGTGCATACATATGCACACTTTTTATAAGCACATGCATGCCTAATTTTATTTTATTTTAAATTTAGAATAATGTTCTTCACACAAGAAGTAATTGCTCTTTTCTTTTCCAGACTCCATTATGGATATTTTTCATCAAGTTGCAGGGAGCTCCTCTGTGCTGGAACTTCACCATGAAACACCGTTGCCACGGTAACTGAGTCCGACATATGGGGGAACCCTTAACTTTATGATAGCTGTGTTGCTGTGGTGATGCCTTTCCCCTGAATAAATCAAATGAATTCAAGAGTGGAGTTTGAACTCTGAAGGCAGCAGGGCATTCAAATGAAATTTTAATAACATAAGATTGATCATTTTTACAATAGCAATTCACAAACGCAGAGTGTCACAACAACCAGGTTTATTAAACGCGATAAAATAAAATTTAAATATAAGTCAGAAAAGGAATAATGGTGCTGAACTGATAATTGATCCGTTTGATTATTGTACTAAAACTCTGAAACAGTATCTGATTTCATATTGCAGAAGATATAGCAGTGTCCTGCTGCACACACTTTGCCCCCCACACTCTTCACTCCCATGCAGTCTGAGTGAATATTTCCTTAGGTGAGGCCACTGTGCAAACATTAATTTTGAAGGAGCGATTTTTATGACTGAGGATCAACAGGATGTCTAGCCTCAAATGGCACACCTCCTGTATAGATGTGGTCTAAAGAGGGAAGCAGGAAATGGGACCCATTTAACTGAAAAAGCCAAGTTTAACAGAAGGGTCAGGATAAGAATTAGGGAAAGCAAAATGAATGCAGCAAATGGAAGCTGCATGGGTTTGAGAATCTCAGAAAAAGGATACGAAGGGTCTCTGTGGTGTTGTAATTAAAATGGCTGGCACTGGCCATCAGTGTCTGGTGGAGCTTCAGCTTCCGGCGGCAGCTCAATACAGAATACTAATGCTGCAATTAGTGTAACCCAGCAACAGGAAGTTGGCTGCCCTTGAGGAGAGGCGAGAGAATGGAGTTGAATACATCGCTGTGATACTGACAAGCTCTAGTGGCTGCTGTCAGGTGGCTCATGCTGTCTGCCTAAACCTGAGAGGAAAGCCGGAGCAGTAGGGCACTGCGGAGGGCTGCACTGACCGAAATGACTGCAGGGAGGGGGGGTTAAAGGGGCATGTCAAGGCCAGGTGGTGAAGGGTCATTACAGGTTATCCCTATGACAATTGACAGAAAAGCCACCTCCGAATGTACCCATCTCTTTTGAAATGCTGCCCTAGCAGGTTCTGACCCTGACTTTGCATTCAGAATGTGTAATGTAATGTAGTTTATTAGATGGCGTTGATGATGTGAAGAGGATGAAGGAGACTCAGCTGACACCGTCTTGATTGCATATAAAGGTTTATTACAAAGAAGAACAGCGTCAAGTCAAGCACCAGCAGGTCTGCTCGTGAGAGGGTGTGAAGCCGATGAACCGCTCTGAAAATCAGCCTTGACCACCGACTCTTAAATAAGGCAGTGGTTTTCCTAAAAACTGTCACTAACGTATGGTTTCGATCACAAAGCATAAACTTCCTTTCCCAAACTGTGAGGCGCCCTCTGAGGACCTTTGACCCAGGGCCTCTATATAAACACAGCTCTACATATATAGACATACACCTCAGTAACAACAAGAAAAGTTGTGGTACTAGGCTGAGTAGTCTTCTTTTGTATTGTTTTTGGCTGCAGCAGGCAACTGTGATCAAGAAAAATGTTCTAGAAGCCTACAGTGCGCTACCTGTTCAGCACCAAACAGCAGACAGACACAGTTAGCAAACTAGCTGGTGACCATAGTGGAGCATTTAACAGCGAAAGAGCAAGATATTTCCCCCAGCTAACAGTAGAGAGCGAAACATAGATAAAAGGAGACTGAATATATGGGATTTGACCAGGTCACCACAAAAATGACTCCAAATGAATGCTGATGTTGCTGCATGTCCGCTGGATGTGTACATAGCCATAAAGTTACATAGGAGTAAAGTTACGTTTATTGTGTCTTGACACAGGCCAAGCTCTGACGAGAAAAAACTCTCGAAAACCTCAGTGCTTGAGGAAGAAAAGAAAAGGAAGAGACTTCGGGAAAAGCAACTCAAAGAGAGAGACCCTATCCTCATAGTGGCTGCAGGCAGGAAAATAGAGTTAGAGGATATTAAGAATATTGAATATTAAGAAAGGATTAGGTCCAGTGAGTTTAATCCAGTGCATTAAGACCAGTTAAATCATACTTATTTCTATCGCTGTTTTGTCTTCAGGAAATTACATAGGGCCCATTTCGTAATGACCAGTGTACCAACTGACACAGGACGTTTTTCAAAAGTCCAAAAATCCAAAACTTTACCTGCACAAAAAGGTTGGGTACACAGAAGATCAGTTAGAACAATACAAAAAAATTCGAGAAGGAGTGGTCAAAAGACAAAAACCAACAAGACTAGGTGGAAACCTAGTATATGGCTGGACTGCCCTTCATCTTTTTGTGTCTATACTTTGCATTTGAGTCATTATTTCATACTTGTTCCATTGTCTGACAAGAGAAACACAAAATCATGGAACGAGAACAGCACAATTGATAATTCGGCTGTATTAGAATACTATATATGTGAGCACAGAGAGAAGGAGAGAAGCAAACAGAAAGGGCAATTGTTCAGAATGGAAATGGCTTTGTAAAGAACATAAGTATTTAAATAAAATTTGTTGTACTTGTAATCGAGTAAACTTTCAGTCACTGTTTTAGCAATTTATTGAGCAGAGGTATTCACCAAGATAGTAAATGGTACACTTATTGTGAGAATGACACAATGAAGCCACATTTGACTCGTTCAGTGTTCTCTTATAATTCAGTGAAATTATTTTCCTGAAAAGTGTCCTGGGGTGCAGACAAGGGGGATACCAAAAGTGGTAAAATATACAAAATCCTTTGCTTTTGATCCATAATTCCTGCAGATGAGTGAAGGCAGCTTTATTGACATCATTTTGTGAGTTTCATTGATCACCCCTTTATGCACATTTCATACTGTAGTTTTGGAATCAATCCTGCATTTAAACATTCATTAAATCTTTCTGTCTTTTATTCTCTGCCCCTTTTAACCATCAGTGTTCATTGGTGTCTGTTTTAGCTCGGGCTGTTGAAGTGCTGCCATTCATTTGTCATTGTGCTCAACAACTGCAATCAGTCCACTCACTTTGCTGTCTCTCTCTGTATGCTGTATATGTGTGTGATTGTGCATGTGTGCTTGGTTAATTTGTGTCTGACTACGAATGACAGGGGGGCTGTGAGAAATCGTTGAGGCTAGCTTTTTTTTTTTTTTTTTTTTAACCCAGTGAAATAAATGACATTTTACAGGAGGCAGCAACTACAGAAAATTAACACCTACAGCAATCACTTTTTTTTAAAAGTACCTGCTCAGCAAAGCAATTAGAATGAAGTGTTGAGTAATTAGACCAGACACATTGAAAAGATAAATTCTTTTAATTTTCATCCACTGCAAATGTCAGAAGGATTTCCTGGACGTCATCATCTTTGGTGACTTTCCCTTCGCTGGATTTGCCAATACAATAGCGACTAAGGATTTCCTCTCTGCAAGGTGATACACTGCTGACATTCAGAGATGCAGCTTTATGAGACAAAGAGCGCATTTAACCAACTTGTCTGTTTCCGGATCAAGCCCCTGACTTGTTGTGCACTCAAAAAAAAAAATTGAAATAAGTAGGGCTTTAGTCAACCAAAGAAAATCTTGGTCGACTGAAATTGTACCTCCTCTTCAGCCAGTCGATTGGTCGAATGCACTGAGTGCACTCTACCTGGTAGCCTTATTAGCTTAAATGAATTATAAATAAACAAAAAAATTAAATCTTTTAACCCGAATTATTCAGTAAACGCTCAGTAAACGTTAAATGAGTTAGACCCAGCAGTCTCCATTAGGTTGGGCGAGTTCAAAGTTCACGGGTAGTGTGTCCCTTTGGCCACCGCAGCAAATAATGGAGTAAACCTGGAAGGCTATTGACGTAGTTCATGTCCCCTTATGAAAGTAACACCACTGATTGTTCGACCAACTAGAGTTTGGTTGGACGAGAGCATATCGACTTAACAAATCGACCAGTCAACTTACAGCCCAAGAAAAAAAGCAAGTTTATACATAATTTTTTTTGGTCAAATGCAATTAATAGCAAGCATGGATTCTGAGCCTATGAGCAGTTCTCGGCAGAAATGAATTATACTGCACTACCAAACTCATACTAGATATCCGCTGGCTGCAAACATGTAGTAAATTCAATTGTATACTGTAAATCCAATGCACCCTTTGCAAGAAGGTTATCCATTTAAAGCTGTAATTCTTCAGACTTCAGCCCTGTTCAATTTGGTGACACCCGTGGCAAACACACAGCAAACACTCCTTAAGCAGCTACTTCCAGCAGAGGAACAACGGGCTTATGTGCTAAAAGTACAGCCAAACAAACTCAAGTTGTTTTAATAAAGAAGTCGACATTCTTTCAGGCAGCACACTGCATGAGTAGTTTTCCACAGACGGCAGGGCACAGTAAATGTTGTTATCCTGCTAAGGAGTTGGAGGCGTGCAGCTCATCACCTTCATCTAACAGCTCACTGCGGCTGCTCCCGTGTTTCACCAAATTAATGTTTTAATGTAAAGCAGCATCAGTATTAATTTAATACAGCCCCGGGGTCTGTAGGGCTGTGAGCAGGAAACAGTGAGGCTGATAGTAATGCACATGTTTCACCTCCCATGAATCCCTTGTCCATGTGAAGGCAATTTGAATCCAGAGTGGGAATGGCGGATACACCACTAACAATGAAAAATAATCTGTGGAAAGTTAATTACTGAATGCACCTACACAGAATTACTAAAATGCTAGCCATGTATCATATCAAAAGTAGGATTTGATTTCATGAAAATCATTAGTAAGATGTGAATGTACCGCTGCCTTTTGGTTCTCCCTATGCAGCTGTTTCACTGCTTAGTTTACAAGCAGTGCTGCCAATACTGCTGCTGCTCATTTTATTAGCAAGTTTCTGTAATTGTTTTGTTTTTTCCTAGATACACTGCATGTGAGGGTAAATGTACTACCTGCAAGTACATAGTTTTTTTTAATAAAATATTTATGTGCTATACAAGTTTGTGGATACGCAGACCTTTTCTCTGAATTGAATTCATAATCTAAAAGATTTGTCATCGTTCATCATTTCCGGCTTAGATCTATTCTAACAAATCATGCAGTTGCTGAAAAGCAAGAACCTTTGGGTTCAGAAGAAATAAACGCTGTATAGAAGCTCATTGATTTATCTGTATATCTTTTCAGAACACCAGTGACTTGGGGCAAACACAAAAACCAGGCTGAGATTTTTATTTAATGCAGCCTGCAAACAATTTGAAGCCTCAGCCTTCAAGGTATAAATGGAGTGTTCATAGATGTCACACACAGATGAGAGAGGAATTCTCTGGGGTGAGAGGAGCGAGACGTGCAGATCACCATCCAAGGGCTCGGTTCTCCACAAGTGACCATTAGAGGTTCAAAAGGGCTGCTCATTCATAGGACTTGTATAACAGCAAAGCATCAGCTGCTTCCTGTCTGTTACACAAACAGGCAGGTGGAGGATACGTTCAGAGACCTGTAAACTATGATAAAGGGCCACTGAATCCTTCGAGCCACAAGCCGCAAGCATTAACCATGACAATGCAGACGGTTTGGCCCTGACAAATTTAACCCACTGTGGAGATTTAGCATTTAACCCATTTGAAGTTGAATTCTTTCATTCATATGTTTTTGGTAGGGATGTCTGGTTCTTTTAAACCTTTATATGCCCGACAGAGACATTGTTTTCATCCTCCTTCGTCTTTCTTGCTATGAGGAAACTGCACCATCTGCAGATGTATTTAATGCTCATTATTTCTTGATAAAATTAAATACAGTGAAGATGTTTATTGCTTCATAACAAGATAACTTACGTTTTGAAAGTTCCTTTATGTTGAATTAATGGATAACACAATGGTGATAATTTCACACTTTAGTAGTGGAGTGAAAACACAAAGCGCACATGTGAAAGCTCTGCTGAAAGACTATCATGACAGGCTAACACAGAAAGTAATGCCCCCATATAATGTCACAAATGACTCACAATGAAATAAAGCTCAGTAATTTATTAAGTTGAGCTTGACAACAGATTTTAATTGCTATGTCCTAGATACTCTGCTTAAATAAACGCTAGCACTTTTGCTAAAAACCTGTTTTCCCAGGAATGCAAATTGACAGCTTGTGATGGAGACATCTCCTGGCCAATTTAGAGTTGTACTCCCCACTCAGCTCGGCTCATTTAAATTCCTGTTCCAGTAACTCTATGTCAGGGTTGCAACCGGAAGTCGGTCGTTATCACAACAGTGCGGAATTAAAAAGAGATGCTATGTTGGCGCATTTTAAAACAATCACAATTCAATCAACGCGTGCCTTCTGAACCTGGACATTGACGCCAGCACTGTTATTGGATGGCTATTTGTGTTTTAGTGGACTGATACCTGTCACTGCCATTTGTCCTCTCCCCTGTCTGCCCTCACATCCTGTGAAATAGAACCAAGTACACAGAAGCACTAAATTAAAAAAGCACAGTCCATAGAAACAAACCCACAGAGAGTTTGATTTTATATGTGTACACAATATACATATAAGGTTTACTAGACTTGAATAAGAACGGCATACAACTCTATAACATTTGAGCTTTTCAGAAGGACCAAGGAAAAAAACGCTCTATTCAAAATTACAGTAGAGGCTAGTGGAGCAGAGGCCTAGCTGGGACAATTTTATTTAATTTGTATTTATTTATTTAGTTGAACAAGTGCCTAAACATTAAACCAACAATACTAAGCTGACACTTAACAGTTCATGCTGTATAACTTCTCAAGGGAACTCAAAATACATTTTAATATCCTCCCTGATTGCCTTATATTAGCAGGTTAATGTGAATCTCCCCATCTCCTTGCATCCGCCAATTAAAACTTTAATTATGCATCGCCAGTTCTTGAAATGAATATGGAGGCGATGGTGTTGGGGAAGGCCTGTGCGTCATTATCCTCATCATTCTGTTTGGGTTAAATTGAGGACTCGTCAGGTTGCAACCACTTGTTGTGTACAGTTTGGATCAGTGACACAAGCACCCACCTGATGGCTCTACAATTGCTGCCTACACACACATTCGCACACAAATGCATGTGCATACACAAATACACACATCAGGCAATGCTGACTCATTTTTAAGCACGCATGAGTTTACTCACCGGTAGCTGTCGCAAGCTAAAGAAAAAAGTACACAAATTAGTGTGATGCAGTACATTAATTACCATGGTACTGGAACATAACACACTGTCGTATATTGGATCTAAATCTCTGCTCATTTTGTTGAAGTTATCAAGTTTCATACTAAATAGGCGCCGGAGCACAGTAGAGCTAGTATTTCTGAATCATTATAGTAGTTTTTAAAGTATTTATTTTATGTTTTTATGAGGTCCAGGGGAAGCACAGGACAGAAGTTGTTGCCTGCATTATTCAATATCACACAACATATATGGTTACAAAAAGAGGGAACAACCAGCAACAACATTTGACTATCACAAGACGAGTGGATTGACCATTACAAAAAACTTTTGTTATTCCACAAAGATACATTTTTTTCTGCATCCCTGAAAGTTCGGAAAATGTAATCTGAGTGGGCTGTGCTTAAAGGATCCAGTAGTGAGCTTTGTCCAGTGAGTCAACAGCGCCTGTCTTGGTGGTATTTCAAAGAATCCACAGGTGGGCACCACTGTTGGAGGCCAGGTAGACTACAGGCTCAGTGGAAAAAGAAGCAAAAACTTGCTGCTTCAAGTGAAGGATTTTAAGTATCTTGCGGTCCTCCTGTTCTCGGCTATGGTTAAAATGGAGCCTGAGATCCACAGGCGGGTCGGTGCGGCATCAGCAGTCGTGTTGCACCACGATAAATGGAAAGATAAAAAGGGATCTGAATCTGACATGTTTATCCACTCAATCTGTAGCCCAATACTCACTTATCATCACAAACTTTGGATAGTCACCAAAGTATGTACAACAGCAGTAGTGCAGCAAAATTAGCCTGCTCTTGGACACAGAGTGAAGTAAACTCAGACTGCACGTTCACATTGAGTGGAGCAGGTTGAGGCAGTTATGGGCATCTGATTAAGATGCCTCCTGGACACCTCCCTGTGGGGGTATTCTAGGCATGTCCAACTGGCAGAAGAACCCAGGCTGACCCAGAAGCGACTGGACGGATTACATATTCCCTCTGGCCTGGGGACACCTCAGTATCTGGGTGTGACTGTCAAGACGGCCTGCCTTGGAGCTCTCCGAGGTGCTGATCCTGCCTTTGTCAGGAGCTAGTGGGTACGTAGTGGCGGAGAAGTTATGGTCATCTTTTTATTCAGAGTGAGTAAAAAAACATTCGATTTCCTCTTTCCCTTGAAAGCCTGTTCGAGCACTGATTCACAAAAGGGCTTCATAATAGATTAGAGAAAATAACCACTGCTCTCCATGTTGGATAATGAAATCAATTTCACCTGCTTCCCATGTAATTGACCATACAATTTATCATGTTATGGTTATGAGTAGACAAACCTGAATCGGTGCTGTTTTTTTTTTTTTTAGCCATACAGGGATGGCAATGTCAACGGGAAAGGTCAGAGGGCGCATCCAAGGCACGAGTGTATCTCCACAACGCTTGGATGTTGCCATAAATTTTGGCACAGACCTTCATCGTCGACAGAGAATAAATCATAATGTCTTTGGTGATACCCTGTCTAGCACCACCACCAGAAGGTCGAAATCCCAACTTGTCCAACACGTTTTTTTCACTTTTCTAACACATTTCATGACAAGATACCTGTAATGACACAATATTTGTCATGTCTACTATGAGACTCGTGCCGACATAGCAAACCTGGTAATCTAATCTGCTAAATTTAATTAAACTGTGGATGGCAACACAAAAAAGCAGTGTCTTGATGCCTGTCATTACGTTAGAATTCATCATGTTCTTATTTCCCAGCATCAGAAAGTGTCAGCTCTCCAAAAAAGCAGTTTTATAACATTCACACATGCCAGCTGGCATACTTATATATATATATATATATATATATATGTGTGTGTGTGTGAGTGTGTGTGTATTTTTTGGGGGCATTTTTTCTTTACTGAAAAGCTGACTGGCAGGCAGACAATACAGAAATATCAACTTTTCTTAAGCTAATTAAAAAAACAGCCCCGTTCTCAGCTTCATGACAATGCAGTTTTTAAATGACTTATTTTGCTGTAGGAGAATTTATTCAACCCAAAAAGTAATGTTTCATCCTTAAGTTTCTCTGAAATATTCAAAATCACCAAATGTGGAGATACAGGGTTCTCTGGTGCGTGCTGTATTTCCTGGAAACAGACTAAACCTGGCTTTATAATGCATGTAAGAATGCACACAAACTAACATGCTATTTTCAATTTCTGCTATTATTTAGAAATATAGCCTGAGAGGTGCCCAGCACCCAATACTGGAAAACTCAAAATACTCAAAATACTCTATACATATAGAGGTCTGCGCCTAAATTATACCTCACCAACCAGTGATAAATACATACAAACTATAAGAAAGTAATTTGGAATCTTATTACAATAATTGTGTTGACGCCACCATTAAAATATTTTAAAAAGTAAGGTCTATTTAGTGAACACTGGTGACTTAAATGCAACTGTAACTAATATTTTACTAAACTTATATTAATACAGAAATAAGTTATGTTCCCAATGAAAAATTTCTTTTAACAGACGTTGAAAATTTGGAGGCTGGATTTTTCAGACATAACGAATGCAGCATTATTAAACTTATAAAGACATGAAGTGGAGTTCAACAAGATAATAAGTGGTAGCAATGATTTTGATGGTGTATGTTTGTATGTATGTGTATGTAAAAGTGAGATAGAAATATTTTCATGTTTTTTTTTATTTGTTTTTATTTCTTCTGGAGTATTGTTTTTTGTAGCCCAACTTTCTTTTTTTATTACCAACACTTATTCACCCAGCCAACTCATGTGGAACATTTTATTACTGACTACAGAGTATGTCTTGATATTTATCGTCTAGGCTCTGGCCTTGTAACCCCTTACTTTAAGGTATCCCATGGAGTTCTCATTTCCAAGGAGACACATTTCGTTTACATTCAACGTTTCTCACCGGAACAAATATTGCATCCCTAAGGCCAAACAAACGATGTATATACAGTCCGGAACAAGAGAAAAGGTTAAAGGCAGCTGTCTACAGGGCTTTGTGGGTCAATACTGTTTGTGTGGCGGAATAATGGTCTAAGATCAATGCTGCTCTCATGTCTCTACACTAAATATGGAGCTAAAGCCAGGAGATGGTATTCTTAACATAGCAGACTGGTAGCAGGGGGAGAGAGTGAGCCTGGCTCTGTCCAAAGGTAACAAAATCCATTTATCAGCACATTACTAGGCTGAAACCTAGTAACAATGAAAAGGTGTTAAATTGTGCACTGATCATACTGATTAAATAAACACATGGATGATTATGCACTGTAGAGTAAAACTTCACATCTGCATGAATAGACCTACCGAGTTAATGATACTTAGGTCTTCAGCCACATTTTTTAGTAAGGGGATGTATTTATATGCACATTTTTGTCCCCTCTTTGTGTAACCACCATTACATCAGTTTAAAACAGTTGGTGTAAAAAAAAAAGTGATCCAGGCTAGATAAAAAGAAATAGTGAAAAAAACAAACAAGAAACTGATATAATGTGAACAGCAGAACTGAACTGATTTGTGATTAGTATAGAGTGTGTTTCTCATATTCAGGGAATCACTGTGAGTAGGCAATTGAACTGGATGTAACTCATTGTTTTTTATCCACAGCCCTTATGGTTGCTGAGAGGATAAAAGCAATCATCCACTCCGCCCCCCCCCCCGCCTTTGGAAATCCTGGTCAATAATGACAAACCACTGAGGAAGGTAATGATTCACAGTAACCCCTGTCCCCCTCCTTCAACAGGGGAGGTAGTGGCCTCCAGTGAAGCAGTGATAGAATACGTCACAGACTGAGAAACTCATATTCTGCAGCACAACTGTGAGTTCATGCTGGCGTAGGCTGGAAAATGCGTTTAAGTCTGTGCGTAGATATATCTCTGTCTGTCGTTGTGAGCAGGTGCTAATGCACAGTTGATCAGATGGCGTTGGAATCATGGTGGTGGGGGGGGTGGGGGGGTGCAAGGGATACTCTTTCTGTGTCTCAAAGCCGGTTTCTGCCAACCCAGAGTCCTATGTGTACGTATGTGGGTGTGTGTTCCATGTGGCACATGACTCAGTTACATTTAGTATAGTTTTAACTGCACTGTATATATTCCATTGCATCACGGTGTACGTAAGCACAAACACCGTGCCAAGCCACTTAGCTTCTGTGCTGAATGATTCCTCCCACATAATCTAATACTGGAATGTTCACAATTAAGTACATTTCTGCTCTCATGTCTTATTCTTTGTATGTGGTTAACAAAATTTTCATTAGTAAGAGTTTATCTTTCCAGCCTTTGCCAGCCTAAAAGACTAAAAGGCTGAATATATATACAGTACGGACACAATCTAGGGTTAATGTCCGCCACCAACAGCTGTGTAAATTTTTGTTCCTTTCCGTGGAGAGGTGGTGGGATTATACTAACCACCCTGGTTAGACATGGTTCTGCGTAAACTCAAAAAGTTAAACTAACCCAACCTGCCAAAACCGATGAAACAGTGCATTTATATTATTTGTCTTCTGACAGAGATGTAAAACAAATTTATTTTTTTTTTTTTTTAAAGTTCAACATTTTGGGAAATACACTAATTCGCTTTCTTGCAGAGAGTTATATGAGAAGATTGATAACAAGCTTCGCATTTAGACAGGAAATGGTAAAACAGCGAGCCTGGCTCTGTCCATAGTTTAAAAATCTGCCCATCAGCACCTAACGAGAGCAGACAAAAACATCAGCTCTGTATCGACAGATGAGAAGACTATAGTCTTCCTCAAATTAAAACACGAAACAAACATACAGTAAATGCCATATTTCTGTCACGTTTTTCACATCATTTTTATTCATTTGAGGTTTTACTGGTGTTCTTATCATTATGTTCTCTTGCCCTTTTCTTATGTGATGGTTTAATGGCAACTGACTGGAGAATTGGTGGCAACAGCTGTTTATCCTAATGCACCAATATCCTCATATTTGCATAAAAGCAGTCGAGAGACTGCTTTTATGACCGCTCGTTCGTTTGCATTTTTAGCAGATTTTCTGAAATTTCATTTAAAATTTTTACTAAATTTTGATGGAAACTACTAACTACTATTTCTAGTGTAATGAGCCGAGAATTCAGAAGTTTTCTTACAAAAAAAACAACCCCAGTCTTAGATTTCAGTGAGGCAGAAGTGCTGGAAGCACATTTTGATTTAATTGCTGTTAAAACATTTCTTTTCTGTTTTACAACTATTAGAAAACTTTGGCTCGCTGCAAAGTAACAAAGACGCTACATAAAAATGTGGAAGACCAGATAACAGCTTTTATTTCAAAAGCAATAAAACTTAATGATTCAAATCTTTACGGGGGTAACTACAGGAAATGTTGTACCAAACTGAAGCATCCTTTCAATACTAATAGAGTCTCAAAGACATAAAGGCCAGAGAAGGTCTGAATGATGAACACGGATAAAATTATTGTTGGTTTATCCACCAAGCAACTGAGCTTATGAAAGAATCTGTGGGGGAGTGTTAGGGTCTTTTGAATCGTCACTTCCTCTACTAGATGAAGAGAGTAAGAGCAATGAAAAAGAGGCAATACCCGCCTAGTATTTGGTTCTCAAGACACATCATTAGCAGATTAAATTTAACAGAACAGAGAGTTTGACGCATTTTCTGCTGCAAACAAGAATCTTTGGTAGTGATACATTATTATGGATGGTTCACACAAAATCGTTCTGAAGTTTAGAAGTCGCAAAATATTGATTAAGGACTATGAAACACCTATGGTGTAATGAAAGAAATGCCTGCAGGAACATTAAGGAGAAATAATTTTGCCGTTGATCATTTTTCACATACACCGTCTAGCTGACAATTAAGCTTTCTGCGTAAGAGAAAACAATTATACAGCATAGCCATCAGCAATACCTGGTGAAAAGCATTGCTCTCGGTGCCATCTGAAAACACAGGAAATTGCTCCACTGAATGAATGTTCAGCTGGAGGCCATTTACCTCTGGAGACTCAAAAGCTCCAATCTAACAGCACAAACAGGTCTGCCCTGCATATCTTGTGCCACATTAATTTCACAAAAGAAAGACAGCTGATTCTCTGTGTATTCCCAGGAGGCAATTAGAAGAGCAGCACAATACCTACAGAAAGGACACACAGATGGGGGCAGTATCCGGGCTCAGTCTGTACAAACTGTCATAACTCCTTAACACTAGTGAGTGGACAAGTTATCTGCTACAAAGAATGAATGCATGAATGGATGAATATGTTAGTTGGTTTGCCTCGTAATTAACCAGATGAATATTTGACAAACACATCTCTTTCCGAAATTGGAATTTGGGGGCCACGTCCAACAATTCCTGCAACTTCCCAAAACCCACAATCCAACACCCATGCCCACTTTACACAGTGGCTGGCCAGGCATGTAGAGGTGAGTATTTCTGTAATTTTTTGTGTGTACGGCCGAGTGCAATATCATACATTCAAGGATCAGAAAATATGCGCCATTATTACCATATTCATTATCAAGTATCGCACCTCCCCAGCTTTTTGATCTGCACTCGAGTGTGGCTGTTCAGAAAAGCTTTTACCTTCAGGTGACGTCGAACAACATGTCATTCAAACTAGTTTTTACTGATCATACCTTGGCACTAAGGTTATTCAGAGTAAGATTTAATGGTCTTTTGGTTTGAACAATGTTTGGTCTCGGTGGCTCGATAGAATAGCTTTAAAATGGTGTGCTTTATTGTGCCACTACGTGGAGAACATCTGAGTATTTCAGACATCCGTGCCAGTGGTTTCAGAACAGACACCGTGCCTGAAGGCAATACTTAAACTGGATTTAGTTTCACCAGGGTTGTTTCATTTTCCTGCAGACAGTTGTTTAGGATGCTATAATTACATAAAATTCCTGGCGGGCAGTAAGACAATTCTAAGTGAGCCAGGGGCAGGTCATCCAAAAATTAGGAGCAGCACACAAGGTCAAAAAAAACACAATGCTAAAATGTTTTAGAGCTCTACAATAGATTGTGACATGCTTTATGTAATTCTGCATCTTGATACTCCTCTCAGACCAAGTGTGGAAACTACCTTGCTTGCTGAAGGAGGTCAGTTTATTACCACACACTGCCATCACATATAATGTTCATGTATCATGTAGCCATGTATCATGTAGCCACATAAATACATGAATAATAGCGTAATATATCAATGAGCTTCAGCATATAGTAATATACTGCAGTCACTGGTAGAACTGTAGTGGTGTATATAGTAAGCGAATTGGCCACTCACAGACAAATTACAACATTAAGTAGTAATATCTGATAATATCATTTACTATAACTCTCTGAAAGGAGTGTTTCTGCAAAAAATGTTACTTTTGATACTACATTTTGCTGATAATACTTTTGTACTTTTACTTAAGTGGCATTTTGATTGCAGTACTTTTGTTTGTATTCTACTTTTACTTATGTAAATACTCTGAATACTTCTTCCGCCACCGACTAGAGTGTGCTTTTCCCTGGTCAGTAACTAATGTCAAAAATAAAAACTAGCCCTTTAAACCACTGTTCCTTTTGTCTTCATCCATGTATTCCTAATCAGGAACACTCCATAAAAAACTACTAACACACCATACTACTACTATCTAATTATAAAATGCACTGAGCAATTATCCTGTACAGGTCCATCACAAGTCGACACAACAGAATTCACAAATGCAATCTCAGGAGCAATTTAGTCTCAATCCTTTAGGCTTCCACTTATTTGGAAAGTGCGGATAAACCATGATGAGTTCTTTGCGAACATGCAAACTCCATGCGGAAAGTTATGAAGTCTTAGAACTCAAAACAAAGTCCTTCTTAATTAGTTATGAATCACTGAGTCATGATGTATATTTTATTAACCAGCACTATATTTAAATCATGCATCTAGTAGAAAGAGCTTTCTTCTGCCCATAGAAAAGCAACAAGAAGAGCATTTCATCCTCCATAGTCTTTAAATAGCCTCTCTGTGAATCATGGTTCATTCAGTAAAGACGTTCTGGATTGTGGCACTGCTTCTGTGACTGACATGACAATAGAAAACATGAAAATTACAAATTTGGGAGCGTGGGCAGTGATGGAATATTAATAAATTAAATGTATTCATTTTGTTCTAAACTGATCATATTTGATGTGCCCAAATAAACTTAACAATAACAACAAAGAAGACTTGTGCCTTAAAATTTCAATCAAAAACTTTGTTGAACCTAAATCTCTTACATTTCTTTAGGAGTAAAATTGTAGGTTAGACTTTTTTCTTTTATTTCTGATCTATTTTCTGATACTCAATTTCTTTCTATATTTTGAGTAACTACAGTATTTTACTAAGAAACAATAATACAGTGTATAATTATAGTGTGGACACAATCAGTGATATAATAAATTTTAAAGAAAGAATTTTCAATATTGCAACAAATAGACAAGAACAACTTGGTAGAAGGTCTGGTTTTGGTCTGGTATAGTACAGCATCATCATTGCAATATCCAGTATCCCGGTACATAATTGTCATGTAGGTTTTAATGGTTTATCAGCCATCTGGCTGATACAAGTGCTGTTACCATGGTGTCCAAGATAATTGAAATACCCAAGTGGCCACTGACCCGCAATCCATTTTGCTTGTCAAGTGGAGTATGACGGAAACACCACATCCTAGTCATATATTGGACCCTTTTTCCTTAAGCTATGCACCTTGTCATGACAAAAAGTAAAAAGAAAGACCTTTTTTGAGCCTGAAACAAAATACCAGAGAGCAGCATAGCATTATAATTTTTTATAATGCTATTATGCCATTGACATTCCATATCAACTTTTGTGTAATTGTTGTCTCTTGCACCGTGCATCTGGCAAAGCAGACTTGATTGTGAGAGGCTGAATGCTCCTCCAACCTTCATTAACCTTTATGGAAATCATGTCTGCTCATGTTCCCAAGAGGGACAGAGGGTGGACACTCCCCTGATCTTCAGGATAGAAGAAGAAGTCACAGTCGGTCATACACAGGCCTCTACTTGTTAAAACAAGGATTCAACAACAAACTCAAGCAATAACTTTGTTGCTCAGGACAGTTGACTCCACATACCTTGTTCTCTCAACAGTGTCGTCACCTTCCACCTCCTCATGGATGCTCCATGTTGTCAGATTAGTAAAATTTCCGCAACCGTAATGGAGACAGTTTCAGTCATTTCATGCCAGAAAAAGAATCTGAACTATCTATAACCCATTACTGGCAGATCAAACGTTTATTTATTACAGAACTTTGGTATGTCTACATCCTGTAAAAGTATCAGCACTAAGACATCATAAATAAGAGAAAAAGAGACAATCAGTGCTACTATACCAATAATGACAGAGATTCACATGTTAGGAGCCATGTAGAAAATTTTGAATAGAGTTCCTGTAGTAAGACAGTCACTGCAATGAAATGCAAAGATATACAGGCAACAGAAAATCACTACAAATGATAATTATATTTAAAAGAATCTTATAATGTAGCAAGCAGCAGTGACTGTGGTTTGTTTGAAAAAAATCTAGAAACTTACAAGAACAGCTTGCAGTAGTTTCCAACTGAGGAATTCTTGCCGAGTAAAAGTGCAACTCAAAAAAACGCTCTTATATTGTTATTAGTACTAGAAATTGCATTAGTAGTCATTGTGGTAGTGTAAGCAATAGTAGTATGAAAGAGAAATGTTATCTTAGGATCTTAGCATAGTGCCTTTAAAAAAAGTCAAGATAGAAAGGCCTTTGAAACAGCACGAACCAACCAACAAACTAAAACTCTTTATAGGAACAGACAAAAAAAAATGACTTATTAGTCAGGAAATAGAGTTTCAGTTGAACTTTTCTACTTTTTGACTCTGACTACAGCGTTGCAAGCACAGGAACAGCAACATATTGTCTGTAAAGCAGAGTACGAGCTCTTTAAACCTCAGGGCAGCCATTTCAGAACATATTCACAGATCTGGACTGAGACTTCTGGCTTTTCTACGTGACCATCAAGTATTGCTCTATATCATGGACTGTTACATAAATCCAGACAAGGCAAGCAGATGTACAGCAGAACGGACCTTGAGGCAGGTTTCATCCCATGAGCTGTATGTGCTTTAACAGGCTGGGTGTTAACATGTGTTTAAACATTGCTTATTCAAATTTGTGTTTTGTTGTACATACTATAAAATTGTCAGTAAAAGTCGAATAAATATGTTGCATTTTTCAGTAAGTTGATCATTTTAAATCTAACTATAAATAGAGGAATCTGTGTGTCTTTCTGTCTGTCCTTCGATGTTCTCAACAACAGCTCCTCCGATCAGGATCAAACTTCATATGTGTATTGTTGAAGACCCAAGAAGTTTTTTTTGGATGAGCAGTTCTTGAGAAACATGAAAAGAGAAACATTAAACAACAGTCTATTAGGGCCTTGTCAACGTCATCAATTAGACGACGGCACGTTGCGAAGATGGCTGCACCCAGTCAAAGCATGGATTCCTTAGAAAACAAGCTGCAGTTGCAAAACTTTGCAGAGGATCATCTAAAGTGTGGGAGTATTGTAGACAGAGACTCAAGCTCTACAAATTGTAAATGGCTTATCACAGCAGTACAACTGCTATGCACTGTCACCCTTAACTTCTTTTCTTACTCCAGTGACGAAATAAATCCATGTCATACAAACACGTTGATTAAATTAATCGACACTCACTTACTAGTTTATTAGGTACAACTGGATAAAACTAATTCAGTATAATACAACTGGCCTGCAATAAATCCTCCCTTCATGATAATCATAATGTTCAGTTTTTTCTGAATCTGTTTGAGAGGATATTGTTTTATTTTAATGGTCATTTTGGAGGCTTTAATCTATGGTGCTGTTGAACTTGTACTAGGTTATACTGAGTGGTGTTCCTAATATTTTGTCAACCTTAATTCAGATAAATGGGATTTACTCTGTTGCTCGTTCACCAGTTGTCCTTCCTTGGAAGACCTTTGGCAAGCACTAACCACTGCATACCGGGAACACCCAAAGATGGCGGCACCCGGTCAAACCATGGATTCCCAAGGAGAGGTGCTCTGACCCAGTCGTCTAGCCATCAAAACTTGGCCCTCTTCAAAGTCCTTACATTTGCCCATTTTTCCTCCTTCCAAAACATTAACTCCAAGGACTGACAGTAAACTTGCTGCCTAGTGTATCCCACCCCTCGATAGGTGCCATTTTAAAAAGATAACCACTGTTATTCACCTCACCTGTCAGTGGTTTTAATGTTGTGGCTGATTGATGTAGGTCGGTCAGACAAATGTCAATGAAGCACGGTCTGTACACACCTACACAGCTGTCAGAAGAGATTCAGTCAGCTCAATACTGAGCATCTTAACAGGCAGTGGAAAAAGTGCTGTTTCTGTAGGTTTGTTTTTATACTTTTGTTCAAATGTGATGGCTTGGAATGCATTGTAACTGACATGAATTCAAGCTAATCACAATTGCTCTTTTGTGTGAAACACAAAACTATTATCTTACACAGCCACCTTTAAAATCTGCAGAGGGTGAGCCTTAAATAAAAGCATTTTGAGTGGATTATCTATTTAGTTATTGTTGTATTTGTGTTAAAGAGGGTTGAATGAAAACAATGTCACATAAAAGAAAGAGAAGAAAGGAAAGGAAACATTTTAAAAAGCGCATAATTTCTGTGTAACTAGCGGCCAATTAAACAAGCTTCTGTCAGCCGTTCCTTTTGACATTTATCCACATGATAAAATCAGTCCAACACCAAACACTGTAAAAGTCTGTGTAATGCTCTAATATGATAATGTTTGATAAATTAAAGGGGTAATTATTGGTAATTTTGCTGCCTCAGAGCACAAAATGACACTATTATCTGTTATTGGTTCACAGGGTTACTACTAAATACCAATGGCTGTGTGCTGGTGTTTAAAGTTATTATCCTCAGTAAAAGAGGTGTTTGTCTATCCGTACGACTTTTGCTTTGCATTTAAGTAGTCAGTGTGAGCCTGAATGAATCAATATTTCTCTCTTAGTCTTAACATATTAGCAATAAATTGACTCCCTCAACACTGATAAATTGATAGTCATCTGTCGGCAGTCGAGACAGAACGTTGAGCCTAATCATGCAAATTAAACAGGCTTATAACTTACTTGAAGCTCAATATTTACAGTACAAATATCAACAATATTTACAGTTACAGTTGTGTCTGCTATATCACTATGTGTATTATTCCTAATATCTCTGTATTTGTCTTTCTTCCTCTTAGTGTCTCTGTCTCTCTCTGTGTTTGTCTCTACTTCTGTTTATTCTCTTGTTTTTCTCCACAGCACATTGCAACACCATCCACCCACTGCTGTCATCTTATTTGTACAGTCTCCACAAATCAGATATTAGGTTTTTCTATTAAAGGCTATGCCCGTGAGAGAGGGATGCCATGATCCCATGGATTGCTTCAACATGTGCTGCAAAGAACCACGTGCATCTCAGCATCAGTAAGACTGAGAAACTGGTCATGGATTCCCAACACATTAAGACACCACTGACACCTATCAAAGTCTGGGTTTGGGAAGGTGAAAATAATGCAAGAGCTACGAGTACTGCACCTGGGGATGCACATAGGTAACAGCAACTACTTTTCTTCTTCAACTTTTTCCTCCAAGGTCTTGGTTGCTGAACTCAATACCACCGATCTGTTGTGCTTGATGTGACGTCATGTTTGCAGAGGTCTGCTTCGAATGCAGAGAGAGTCGGGGAGACAGGGAGGCTGCTTCGTCACTGTGCTGAGTTTGGAGACATCCACAGCACAAAGGGGAGGATGACAACTAAAGTAAACTACAGTAAATCTTAGACAACACCTCTGGCCCACTTTGCAAAGCTGTTGTAGCGGTGGATCATCATCAAAGTCAGCTTTATTCCCCTGCAACATGGAGTGCTTTCAGTGTTCTTATTTGCTGTCAGACAGTGCTACCTTTCCTCTGCAGACAGTCACAGCTTAGCGAGCAGCTGCAGAGCGTCTGCAGTGCATTTGTGAACAAGCATGGGTTATACTATCGAGCAATCTATATACGTTGCATGTTACATACTTTATATTCTCGGATTACTAAAGTTTACCTTACAAGTTTCCAGGGGACTGTTCTTAAAAAACATCAGAATATATTTCATCTGCATTAATGTTAGGTATAAAATATTAAAATTCTGTAACAATGCATATTGTTCTCATTTGACTGTCTTAGTAAGTCCTCTGACACTGATCCCACTGCTGCTGCAGTCCATCTCAACACTTTTATTCGTTCACTCAAGGTGTCAGGGACTCTCTCCTAAGTTAACTCTCGTTCTTCTCTGACCTTTTCTGTTTCTGTCTGATCTCCCAGCAGCGCAGTTTCCACAAGTAAATGACTTTTGGTAAACAGCCGTGGAGTCGCTAAAATGTAAATATATTCACAAAGAGGATTTACCTCTTGACCAACTTCACTACAGTATGTGCTGTATGTGCCTTTGCGTGCAGATGTCTCTTCAGTAACAACTGAGAGAGGGAGGGCGACTGCACATGAGAGGAATACAAAAGACAAGGACAACCGGAAGTCCTGCTACCCCGGGTTCAACCTGAGAGAGGCAGAAGAGTGCTAGACATGGTTTCCCCGAGCCAGCTTCACCCACACTGCCTGAGGAAAGTACAGCCTGTGAGGTTACTAAAGGACATCTGAGCTGTTTAGTCATACAACTGCAACTCAGGCATTGATTCTAGTAGTTTCCTCAGGTTTCTTTACCAAAAAAAAAAGGAATATAACAGTGGTGAATGCCAGCCTGTAGATAATCAGACACAGAATGTGAAAATTGGATCGAGCCTGTATTGTAAGAGAATTGCTTTGAGTAAATCCTTTTCATGTAGTGTATTAAGTATATTTTCCTCAGACTGCGCATGATCATATGCATATATGTAAATACACATCTGCATACGCTATACGCCAGATGTGTCCGAATAAAACCAACATCCCATTACACACATTTTCTCTATTTGGAGTAGTGAGGATTACAGCCACACTTACAACAAGTCACACACTGGTCTGACAGTGATTCATCACCCCAAGGTCTTCTCGATAAACAGGACTAAAACAAGCGAAAAGTAGATTAAAGCTACGCTCCAGCCCGCTACATTACTCTCACTGGCCTCATACTGTGGTGCTGTGCACTTATCAGCCACAACATTAAAACTGGTAACTGCTTTTAATATTGTGGCTGATTAGTGTATGTTCAAGTGGCTGATCCAACTTACCTGTGAAAATCGCTTTAATAAATCTGTTTAAACAACTTGTATTGATTGAAGTTGGTATTTATTAATTATTGCATCATTGCAGACAGCGCTGATATTTCCTGTTTTTGTTTACCCATTAATATTTGTCAAAATTAAATTTTGTCTGGTAAATGAACCTGCATTTCATTGGTAACGTACTGTAGGCCTTGTTCCCTGCATACAAACAAACCTGAGGGAGGGAGAGGGAGGAAAGAATGAGGGGGCGAGAGTGTGTGATGGTGGTGAGCGCTGTGCTGCTCCATCTTGGTGTGGGGGTGTGTGACAGTTTTTGTTCGTTTGGCAGCGGGTGGGAATCATTTTTAGCTCTGGAGCCTCGTGCTTCAGACCTGCCCTATTCCACAGCCTACACCCGGGGTTGAGGTGGGAACGGACGGTGTATCAGCGGTTACTCATACTACAGGTTGCAGTGTTGGATCAATAATCAAATAGAAACATGACTTCAGGTTGTCTTTTGTCGTACTATATTTTGCAAACCGTGTTGTGTTTTATCCCCTTCATCTCCTTCAGTGGTGATTAATTGTGGGCTGGTGGCAGTGGTAATGTTTGTATTAATAGTGGCAGTTGTGGAATTGACCTGTCTGGTGGTTTGGCACATTGTCAGGTACGGCGTATTACTTCTTGGAACTACTCTGCTGCGGAGGCAGCGGCATCAAGAGAGGGAGATCAAAGAGCGGGGCAACACATGTATTCTCCCCACAAGCTGTGTAATAGGCTGAAAGAAAGCGGATTGTTTTAAAGACTCTCTCATAAAAAGTTACAGCTAAAGAATGACACAGCCACGGAAGGAGCCAAAGGAACAAACAGTGCACTTTCCAACTCAATAAGCACATTTGTGCTGTTTCTTGCAGATGGGTCAGACACAACTAATAACAGAGCCTTTTTTTTTTTTTTAATTGCCATTTGACTTTTCCTGTTATTGTACACAGAAAAACCACACAAAGGACTGTGGGCTTCTGGTTCTGTCTGGTAGCACTGATGACTCAATTTTACAAAGAGAAAATCACAAAATGTCTTACAACCTCAGGAAATCGCAGTACAGTACATTTGACGGAACAATCTCAGCTCATCGTCGTTTCAGCAGCATTACAAGACCTTCCTCACCAGATGGAGTTTGTCCGGTTGTCCTCGAATTGTAGATGTTCACATTTCCACTTTAGTGAGAACTTTAAGGACTCCTTGTCCTTTTTGCCTTGAAAGTTAATATCGCAAGTTCATTTTTGACCTAGGAAAAAGCAGTTGACAAAATAATCTCACCACAAGGTCGATTTACTAGTTGTTTTGAGATTTTGATCATAACATAAAAGCATCTGATCAAAAACACATGCTCCTAAATAACCCATTAAAACCACAAGTTTGCTTCGTATAATTAATCAGTTTGCACAACTGAGATACAGCACGTCAATCAACTGCCACTGTCACATTGCATGCATAGTGTGAACACATAGTGGCTTGTTTAAAAGTTCAAGTTGCATCATGTTTATTACTAGTAAACCATTGAAGAGCATACTTCACATTTGAGGTGGGAATAAGGTACATACAAGTTACATGAGTTACAGATACATGTTGAAAACTTATTTATACAGGCACGAAGAACACATATAAATTAAATCAAAGTGGGTATTAGCCACTTTGATTTCCAACTGGTTCTCTGTCATGACATAATGGGAAATTTCCTTTCCATGCATATTTTGAGATGCTTCACATCATTATGACAACATTTTGCCAGTTTTAGGGATTAAGAACAATGCCGCAGGATCCCCGCATTCCTCCTCTGTTTGTGTGCATGTCTTCAGTTATACTGTGTCAGGACATGGGGTACATCAGATGGAGTCAGAATGTGCCAGGAGGCATGCTCAGTATGGGGGCAGATGGCTTACAACTCCTCCAAGACATCTGTTTACTGTGAGTTACACCATCCATGCCAGATGCTAAGCAAAATGGATGATGGACAACCCATCACATTCATCTCTGCCCATATTGAAGGTCAGTCACGGCTCAGTTAGCCTCACAGCAATGTTTGATACTTGTTATTAATGTGTTGAATTTGACTGAAAATCCATTATGTTTTTCCTCTTGTGCATTCAGGCTTGATGTTACAGATGTAGTCCAAATCTCCTCGATATTTCTCTGCAACTTTTATATTTATACTTTACACTTGTACTTTTATGTATAAGTCAAAATCATGAAATGCTTATTTAAGCTTGAATAAAAAAGTGTGTTTCAGTTCACATGGGTGCTGACAGCTAATAATGTACCAGTTCTGTCAACATGTTCACCACTTATTCATTTTCAATTATGGGTCAAATGATTCTTCGAGTAATTTTCATGTTGGCTCTGTTTGTTTCTTGCAACAGATTTGTTAATAGGTGCTCATGTCAGTTCTGGTGGAGACCTAAGTCTTTTTACCTAAAATATTATTTAAAGCTTTAAAGCTGGCAATATATTTTTATTATTAATGGATCAAATATCTATGTGTAAAGTGAAGGGAATTGTCATAGTGATGAACCCACAGAGATTTATTACCGGTTGGATCTCCCCTCTGCAGTGTGTCTCCTCATTTTTGTTTATAAGTCCCACTATAGTGGTGTCATCCTCAAACTTCACTGTATTCTTAGACGAGTAGATGTGGGTGCAGTCATGGGTGAAGAGAGTGAAGAGGGCTAGACCAAGCACACAGCCCTGTGGTGCACCTGAGTTGAGGATGAGGGTGGGACAGGGCTCTTTTAAGTGTGACTGAGACTCCATTCCCCACAGATCTGTTTCCTTGATATGCAAACTGGTGGCCATCCAGATCAGTTGGGGATGATGGCCTCGATGTGAAATATTATAAATCTCTCACAGCACTTCGTAAGAGCTGGCGTTAGGGCAACTGGGCGATAGTTGTAAGGCTTTTAACTTCAGTTTTTTTGGGTACAGGGATGATGGTGGTGGATTTAAGACAGGTGGGCACCACAGCCTGTTTTAGGAAGAGGTTAAAGATGGTGTTGAACACCCCCGCTAGTTGGTAAGCATTCCTGTAGGCCAGCATGTCACCTGTCCCGAAGGCAGCATCTCGTACACTGAGCAAAGATGGTACATTTCCGTACAACCGTGATTTTTGGTTTGGCAGACACCTTGATGGTTTTGGTGGTTAGTACTGTCTCAGTGCATGAGTCTGTGAAGGCCAAGACAGATTAGCTGTATTCCTCTAAGTCTGCCGCCTGTGTGAGTTGTGATTGTTTTGTCAATTGCTGTTTCCAAGTTCAAGTACATCAAGCCCAGATTCGTATAGGGCACACTGGTGGATGAAGTCTAAGTGTACTGCCAGAACTCGAAATACTTTTCATAGTCAGCATCTTAAAAATCGTTACGCCTAGCAATATTTGTACAAATCCTGAACAAATTTATTATTTGCTAAAATTCTATGCCCAAAATATTGAAATGCACATCAACAGTACCTGGTTTACACTTCCAGGAAATCTTGCTGTTGGGCTGTGCACTGTGTAGTCAAATGTGAAAGCACTGCTGAAGGAATATAATGACAGCTTCAGACTTGTAGCCTGAAGCTGGTCATTATCACAACAAACAGTGCAGAATTAAACAGAGATACTATGTTGGTTCATTGGTTTTATGGCCCAAAACTTTCCCTTTTCAGTCACACCGCTCTCGTCAATCCTGTTTCCAGCTGCAGCAGGCAGGCAACTGTATGCTACCTGTTACGGACTAGCTGATGAACATAGTAGACCATTTAGCTACTATGGGGCAAGATATTTCCCTCAATTAAGACCAAAAAAGAGCTTAAAAGCGATTAAAAATGCAACTAACTCCAAATGAATGCTAATGTTGCTCTGTATCTGCTGGATGTGGAAATAGGCAGCTGTTCGCTAACATGTTTGCAACTTCATAATGTCAATGTTGTGTTTACAGCTTGTTCCGCTCCCCCCAAATGGCCAAAAAAAAATCAATGAATGCTGCTTTAAAAACTATTTTTGAGTATACATCTATATATCTCTTAACTCAAGCACTTGCCACAGTCAGTATCCATTGTGCTCCATGTACACCTAAGATAAGTATTTGTTTTACTGTAACGTTTGGGTTGATTAACAAGCATCATATAAGCAAAATAAAATAAAAAAAACACACTACTAGAAATATGTTAACACTCACATATTACATAAAGAAACACCCAAAGAAATCACATAAGTCATTTGAGTTCACATCATGCTGTTTAATTTCTATTTACTGCAACTATAAACTGTTGCAAATACTCCCTGTCTCCTTGTTTTTCTAGATTTGTGCTGAAACGGCGAGTTGAGCAAAAAATAGCTCTTAAATTATGGGCACCACTTTGTATTTCAATTTTCAGAGCACAATCAATTATGTCACATTTATCTTGGCTGAGATTGTGTGATGCTAAATTAAAAACAAATACAGATGCCAGTCAGGCTAGTGCCTCTATAAGTGGCTCAATCAATCTGTTTTTCAAAGTAAAATAAGTAAAATTGCGGTGATATATACAGACTCTTTTCTTCACAAATTTGAAAACCGTCTAACATAAAACCTGGTTTCGAAAATGAATTCTATTTTTTGCTCTGTTTTAGCTAAGGGAGTACCTGAACTACATGTCAATGACTGTCCTCATCATACAAGATCCATTTATCTCATCCAAGAATAGAGTTTTAATAGACGATAGACAGTTTATTCTCATATGCAAAAAAAATATATAAACATTCACTGTTCGAGAATGCTTTGGTTCCCATCAAAAGCTGCAAAACACTCATCTTTTCCCAGGAATCTGATCAAAGCCCCTGGATCTGGACTGAATCGAAGAATCATTAAATATATTTCAACCAAAGTGCAATTTGCTGGTGGATATGTAGAGGAGCAGGAGCAGCTGCCACTATCGCAGAGACTTCAGTTTGCTGCTGGATCTTTAGTACACTGCAAATGGGACAGGCCTAAAGGAACTGTTCCGAAGAGAAGTCCGATTAACCATCTGAGCACAGCCTCTTTTTGCGAGAGGAAGCCGAATTATTGTGTGATGATAACACGGCACGAAATACCTATTCAACTTCATCCTCCTCTGAGAGAGAGAGAGCATGAGTGGCAGAGGGAGACATGAGGACTGGTGTGGGATTCTGCAGAGCTTTCATGTAATGTTCTCTTCAGTGCATCCTTTCATTTGAATTTGAATAAGCGTTTCTTGGATCTCTGCAGTTGCTTACTTCAAAGCAGCATTCTGGATCAACAGAGCTCCAAAACCCTTAGAGATTGCACGGTACTTTGGAGAAAACCAGCAGAGAGGCTACAGCAAAACTATTCCAACGTGTGTTGTCTGTTATGCTGCTTTTTAAGATTATAGACCCTGTAGCTCCTCTTCCATCTGCAAAGATGTCAAAAATAATATATCACCATCATCATTATCCACGTGCATTATCAAGTGCCAAATGGGTTAATCACATGACACTGCTTCAACTAGAGGGTTCACTCTCTTTGGTTTGGATGAATAGATTGATAGAGTTGAATTTGAAGTGCAAAAAATTTGGCAATAAAAGGAGCCAGACATTTACAGCACCGCGGGAGCACTCTAACAGCACTTATTACCCTTTCACATGAATACATACTGTAGGCTACACCTTGTCTGTTGTTAGTCAATGGACCAAAGTGATACAAAAGGCTGGATAGCTTGCCAGTAAAGGTCAATACTTACTCACAGTAGGTATTGGATTTGCTGTCAGGTATCGAACACCAGCATCTTTCTTTTCAGGCTTGGAAAAAAATGCTTGCAGAGAAGAGGTGCAGAGAGGGAGGAGACCCAGCTTTGGTTCAATTTGCTTTTGGTTCTTTTCGCGTCTTTTTTTTTTTTTTTTTTTTTTTTTTAATGATCCGGACTGGCCTTAGTACAGATTTATTCCCATTCAGTTTATTTCCTTGCTTTGCATGTATTTATTTTATGTTTCTGATTTTATTAAATGATAATTTTTTTGGTCAAAAGTACTTTATTTGTTTTATTTAATATATTTATTTTCAATTCAATGATGCTTACATTTAAATGATCTGCTAAAGTGAGTAGAATTACTTTTTGGCAAACAATAGGAACATATATTTGTTCCCGCTTGGCTCGTATAAGATATAAAACATGAAATATTTCCTTATTTGGTGTAATAATAGTTTATGGTAATTTTTGTGGCATAGAAAGGGGTTATCACCTCTATACTCTTCTACATATTGAGTTTTTAATAAAGTCAAAAGGAGAGAAAAATATTTAAAACTGATATTTAAAGCTGATTTTCAAATATTATTATTGTTGTTATTATAAACACAGCTGTGAGGACACCAAAATTATGAGGAAGTAAAGCCAATGTCAAGGTTAAACACTTATGAAAATGAATTTCTGTATCTTTTGGTTGCTAATGAGCTGGCCCATTAATAATAGTGTATTCATGGACTGGGCAATAAAATAATTAATGGACAAAGAAGAGACAGCAGGGTACATTTATTTGAGTTATAGCCGCTGCATAAATGAATATAAGTAGTTGACAGACACAGCTGCTTGCAGCTGGATTTTTCCACGATTTTCTCTCCGGCTCTTTTTTCTCTTTTATGTCCTCCGAGAGACAATTAACCTGTCGAAAGTGGAAAATCCACTTCTCGTACAGGTCTTTGAGAATTCACCACCTGCCTACAGAATGATTCTCTGTCCCCATGGAAACCTAATCAGCTGAGAGAGAGTGACAGAAGCAGGGAGAGTAGGAGACGGAGATAGAGAGAGAGAATGAATTAAATGGTGTGTTTTGGTTGTGTGAGAAGAGCGTAGGTATGGGTCTCTCCCCACATGCTTTTACTTCATTTATCATTCATTAAGACTGTTAAAGTGCTGCGTGAAAGGAGTGGTGAAAGTGTAGTTTGTTGACTTTTGTCAATCCGTTGGAAGTAATGCATCAGTGTCGGTTTTATGAAACCAGCTCCTCCATCCACACGTTTTGACTGGATGATAATGAGAAGCACTGAGAATGAGAATGATGTACAGACTGGGTGTTTTTTGTTACAGTCAGATGAGTTCTTGACACTGACTCAACTAAAAAAAAAGCTGCCAAAGTTTTCTGCCTCTTACCAGTTACTGAATGTACTTCAAGCTTTGTAATCCCAATTTTTATTGTTTTAATTGTCTGATTTATTTAAAAGTTAAACCTGCATTCATTGATTTTTTTGAAGTTTTTATGTTATGTAACACACAGCAGACATAGAGCAACATTGACATTAATTTGGACTTTCTATTTATAAGCCCAATATTAACTCTCCTTTTAGCTCTGTTTTGATCTTCATCAATTACTGACAGAATTACTATTTCTGGCTCTTAGTTCCTAAATGCTCTACTGTTTTAGCCAGCTAGTCGCAAACTTTGTCTATCTGCCGTCTGACGCTAAACAGGTAGCATGCGGTGGGTTAATCTGAGCTTGTTTTTGCTGAAAACAGCTGTGGCTGAAAATGAGGTTGACAGGAGTGAACCAAAACAGAAACGTTGTGAGCCGTAAAATCAAAAAAACAAACTGAAAGACACTAAAATGCTCCATAGAGCTGAGAGGAACAGCAGTCGAGCGATAAATCGGTGTGGGTTTTACTTCTAAGAGATATAGTCATTTGATCAGTTATAAAAATATATAATATATATATAATATATAATATATACATAATATATAATATATATACGTTTCAGTGCAACTTACAAATATAATGGTCTTCATCAACAGACTAGTAGATGCACAATCGTTATCTTTACACAGTGACACTATTGTAAATAATCCTTCATTTAGCAACATCAAAACCATATATTCACTCTTCTCATTACCCTTGAGTGCGTTTAGAGACTTCAACTTTCATGCCTGCAAGACATTACATTTCCTCATCTCTTCTTTATTCAATTCCGGGTATAATGCATCTGTTATAGTGAATGACCTCTCTGCCAGTATGCTCCCCTCTCGTCCTTGATGAGCTCTTTTCTTTTTTCTGATCCCCCAACACCAAATTGTCATCAACTCTGCCGACACAGTTTTCTCTCTCTGCATGTCTCTCCTATTTCTCCTGTCAGTGTTTTTCTATCATTCTTGCACAAACTCAACATATTGTCTGCTTCTGCCTCGCCCACCACTTCCGCTCGCTCCCCGTTAGTCTCCCTACCTTCCTGCATATCTCTCGTTTTGCTTTGGCTCTTGTCTCAGCCAGGTTCACGTCAGCATAATGTGAGGCTGTTAGGTTTCTGCCCACATTCTTGCTTTCAGCCCAACACCGCAATCCTTGCAGCCTGGATGGAGCTGAGGCGGGATGTGCAAGTATTAACCGCAATCACAGATTTTGATAGGGTATAATGAGTTCAACAAAATGCGCAATTTTTTTCAAATATTTATATTATATATATAATAGTAATTCTCAAAATCAACAAGAAGACAACAATTAGAAAAAACAATATCACCACAAATTTGTGGAAGAAAATTACTCACTTTGCATTTAGAGAGAAGTTCTTTTGCTGGAATCCTACGCAACAGGTGATTTTTGGAGCAAGCAACTGGTGGCCATCCGAGGAACTGCAGATTTAGATGCATCCACACTGGAATCATCTGTCTGGATGCTCATCATGGTGGTGACTGCTTGGTCTGTACTAAATTGATACAACCAGGCTAGCAAGAAAGAAACCATCTGTACTTCTAAGTTCATATGTGTGTGCCATGTATACTGGACAGCGTAAGTGATTATGGCATTTTCAACACACAAAACAGGAATGGGACTGATCTTCAGCCTTGTCCGTATAGGGGGTGCACGTTTGCAGAGGTTTTGTCTGATTTTGGTTTCTTTCACTCCCACATTCATGAAATATAAAAGTCCTTAAGCTGTCAGATAACCTGGATCCCATAATAAAGAATAATGCAAGAAATTATAGTATCACAATCATAACATAATGTAATGCAACAGAGCTGCTACAAATACTACCTTTGTAAAGTTGGGATGTTGATGTTTTGTTGTGACTGTGTCGCAGCTTGATATTACGTTGCAAAATCCTGCAGAGTGTACCCTCTGCCCACCTATTTACATTTCTGCTAATTGTATGAAATGGCACAAACATTTTTCATGGTGGGGACTACTGGGTGTAGTTTTCAGTAGAGTGGAGAACAGCGCTGGAAAAATATCATAAAGTCTCAACAAAAAGTGAACATTATAAGCTTCAGCAGGAATCACTGTAGCTGTGGTGCCACTTAATGGCCTGCATTAGATTGCAAAGGAGTTCATGATATTGTATTGATTTTGCGGCTCTTGGAAATGTTGCCGTTTAAATTTAGCATTAGGCACTTTCCCCTGTGCTGCCACACTCATTTTGCACCACACAAACAGCAATATGTGAGATGGAGGTGCTTCAAACATACCCAGAGCCACATTACATGCTTCGGCTGAGCTTCACCTCCCTGCATCATTAGGTGACAGTTGCAATGTCAAAAAGAAGAGATTAAGTTTATAGTGCAGATATTTCATTTTCCACTGGCGAAAAAGGGATAGGAAATTATCACCATTATATAAATATTAAAATAATAAAAAAAAACTATCATAACTCAAGTGGACTAGTAGTAGGTTATATGGACATGTGTCCACTATGTTTTCCATCCACAAATATCTTTGTTGCTTTTTCATTCAAATACATCTGCCTGCATGGCCACTCCCAGGTATCTCTTTTTTTCTGCACTATTTTCAGAAGTGGCATATTTTGATGGCCTAATGGATCTCAACAAGGTGTGTATTTACACAGTTGTACTTCCCAAACCACTTCCCCGGGCTGCCAAATGCTGGAAAGGTAGATCTGAGTTCACATGAGCTGATATAATGGAGCTACTTGTTGGCCTGTTTTAGTCATGAATAGCTACAGTACAGTATGAACAGGATGAAAAGTAAGAGAGAAGGGTGAATAAATGACCCCATATTTCTCTATTTTTTATGCTTTACATTCTCTGTGACTAAATGGGTGTAAATATCTATTTTGAGAAAGCATCAGAAGATGAGTAAGGTCTAAGTGCCACCTCCTGATTGTTGTACTGTAAATGTCTTCCTCAGCTGAGAACAAAACCCACATTCTGTCTCTGTGAGTGTCCATGAGTGGAAAACTGAGCACAAATGACGTCAGTAAGATTTGCACCTCTATTTCTGTTCAGCTAGCCACACAAGTACTTACTATATTATTGAAATAGTTTTTAAAATATATTTTTCATGCAGCGGGATAACTTTAGCATCTCATCACTCCATAACCAAAGTTTGGTGCAAAATATAATTCAATGCCTAGAAATATACTAGCCAAAATATACTAATATTGGCTAGAAATATACAGTTCAGGTGTGAAATGGTGCATCATTGTGGTACAAATGAACTGACCCGCTAGCGTGGCTGACATTGTGATGAGGCGGTGCGACACTGAGACAGTTCCCCTGCTGTTATCCGCTCTCAGAGGTGGGTGTGTGTGAGTTGTTCCTTCCTGCGGTGACAGGTGATGATCAGGGTAGCTGTATAGCCAAAGGCCAAAGACTCTCTACTCAAACTGCAACAGCCTGTGGCCCGAGATAGTTGGTGCACCATTAACCATTAACCTGCTACATAGAATACCAAATAGCATGCCTTTAATTTCCTGTTGGAAGTAATGGTGGAAAGATCAAAACATTAAATCATGGATGCTACCGATGCTAAGTCTGTTTATGCTAAGTATTAATACCAGTGTCAAAAGAGCGAAAAAAGCAAATTTGTCTCACTCTCCTCTGTTGGACCCATTTTTACTTCATCAAAGAGCAGACAAACTGTCTGTTTTCTGTGACTGTGATGTGACGTTACATTCTTTTTCAACATTTTAAGCAAGATTAGTGTATAACTTTTGTTTTGTACAATTCTAGATTGAAAAAAAGGAAAGGAGCACCATACAAAAGTTTGGATACCCCAAGAGATTTGAGCTCTCAGATAGAATTTTCCAAGGTCTCAGACCTTAAGTAGCTTGTTAGGGCTATGGCTTGTTCACAATCATTTTAGGAAAGGCCAGGTGATGCAAAATTCAATTCTTTATAGATTTTCTGACTCCTCAAATCTTGTCCCAACAATCATCAGCTATGGGCTCCTCTAAGCAGCTGTCTATCGCTCTGAAAATTAATATAAATGATGCCCAACAAAACAGGAGAAGCCTATAAGAAGACAGAAAATCCTTTTCAGGTAACCGTTTCCTCAGTTCATAATGTAATTAAGAAATGGCAGTTAACAGGAACAGTGCAGGTCAAGTTGAGGTCTGGAAGACCATGAAAACTTTCTGAGAGAACTGCTCGTACCATTGCCAGAAAGGCAATTCAAAACCCCTGTTTGATTGCGATAGATCTTCAGCAAGATTTAGCAGGCTCTGGAGTGGTGGTGCGCTGTTCTACTGCGACACTTGCTCAAATATGACCTTCATGGAAGAGTCATCAGAAGAAAACATTTCCTGTGTCCTCAACACAAAATTCAGTGTCAGAAGTTTGCAGAAATTCTACAAACATCTAAACAAGCCTGATGTATTTTGGAAACAAGTCCTGCGGACTGATGATGTTAAAATAGAACTTTTTGGCCGTGATGAGTAAAGGGACGTTTCAAGAAAAAAGGGTTCAGAGTTTCATCAAAGGAACAACTCTCCGACTGTTAAGCACTGGGTTGGATCGATCATGCTTTGGGCTTGTGTTGAAGCCAGTGGCAAGATGTAAAAAGAAAGACTTGTACAACAGGATAATGATCCTAAACACACCTCAAAATCCACAATGGACTACCCCAAGAGGCGCTAGCTGAAGGTTTTGCCATGGCCCTCACAGCCCCTTGACCTAAACATCATCGAAAACCTATGGATAGACCTCAAAAGAGCAGTGCATGCAAGACGAGCCAAGACTGTCACATAACTGCAAGCCTTTTGCAAGGAAGAATGGGCAAGAATCCCCCCAAAGAAGAACTGAAAGACTCTGTTACAAAAAGCATTTACAATCTGTGATACTTTCCAAAGTGGGTGTTATAAAGTTCTGACCATGCAGAGTGCCCAAACCTTTTGTTTCAGGAAGTTTTCGTTTTTTGTTATTTTGAAACTGTAAAAGATGGAAACAAAAAAGTAATCTTGCTTAAAATATTAAAGGAATGTGTCAACCTTAGCGTCGTGCCTTTTTGGAAATCAGGTCATCTTCTACTTACTTAACTATTCACAGTAACAGAAATTTTGACCAGGGTTACACGCAATTTTTCATGCCACTGGATGTATATTATAACACTGACACAGACCACCTGATGAGATAGCCATACCTTAAGTATAGTCTATATAAAGGGGCATTTATACCTCAATTATTTCCAATTTTCTTGGTCACACCATAACAAAATTTATAACCTCCAAATGAAATCACAAAACCTGTTCCTGTTATCACGGTTCCACTTTTAGATCAAAAAAAAAAAAACTGCTAAAACTATAAGAGTTATAACTGCACTGTGAAGCAATTGCAAAGGCTATTTCACTCATCTAATATTTTACACCATTAACTATAATTACTTTTGGTCTGAACATGGGCCGCAATTTTAAAATAACTTAGGCTAACAATAAATTGATTCTAAAATGCCTATTCACTCTCAGCCACATAGTGCAGTTTCATTAATGGTCCTTTAGGGCCTGCAGGTCACAGGAAGTGCTGAGCATCGGATTTTAATGATAAAACAGTGTGGTTCGTGCAAGAAATTGGAATGTTTAGCTTGTGACCACTTTGCTGTACAGCGAGAACATAGTAAGAGACAATTACCAGTTTTTGAACAACAGAAAGTATTACTGACAAGTACATTTGATTAAAAAACACACCAGTCAATCACTTGTTTATTCACTTTATTAATTACATTCGATCCTCAGACCTAGAGTAGGTAAAAATTATATGAACTGGTGAGTGAAATTTTGTTAATAAAATAAGTGATCGACATATCCAGGAAGTTTCTCTTTTTTGTGACAGAATATTATGCTTCCCCTTCGGTTTTGTTTTTCATTTCATTATACCTTCACTCATACCTGTGATTTTAAAATTGGGTTCCATATTAATTTGACTGAGACCGTGGAGTGTGCATGAGAGAGTGCATTTAGTCATTTTGAATGTGCACAGCTCACCAGAATAGCTGGCAAAAAAAAATCCAACAGGACAAAAAAGGCTGTTTTATAGCATAGCATTCTACTCAAATTTTGCTGTATTAGACAGATAGACAGAGTAACAATAGTCAAATTAGGTTAATAAGTGGATGTATAAAGCAAATAAATAAATAAAATAAAAAAACAAGGAAGGTTTATTGAATCCAAAACACTGCATTTTCATTACCAACTGATCAGTCCCAAAGTTGCCTTTTTAGAAGATTTTGCAGACTGATCCTTTTTTATTTAGAGCAAAACATTGCATACATCACTATGATAAATACTCTCAGTTAATATGTATTATATATGTATTATATGTATAACGTAATGTGTCTAAGGCAATTGGCTCACTGACAAACAATTGACTCAGTTTAGATATTTTAAGGCTGTCCAAGTATTCTAGTTCGAGGGTGGCATTTCAAGTCACGATTTCCAACTCTGTTCTTGTTTTCTTCCGTTTGTTTGTTTTTTTTCCGAATACCATTTTGCAGAGTGAAGTGCCATTTAGTGCAAGATGCATTAATTTCTTTTGTTGTCCCCAGAAAGAAGTGACGAGCGAGTCCAACTGCACATTAAGTCTAGTAGGTTGTGTAAACAGTGACACCACCACATGCCGCTGAAATGATACCGGATGAACACGGCTCAGCTGAGACTGACGTTCTGTTTATTAAAATGTCAAAAATCTTTTTGTCTCTGTCAGACACCCACATGATGACAATATGACTAAATCCACCTTTGACAAGATGAGGCTATTGCTAAGGATGACTAATCTGCTGATAAATAAGCTGATGTTTTGACCTTACTGATGCATTGTCATCTGAAGGCTCCTTTGTTCTGATTATCAAAAGTTAGTGGTACTGTATATTGTTGGGGGTTTCTTTTGTTTTGTTTTTTTTGTATGTCTTGTGCAGGAATGTTTATTCATCTTTCTAGAGGTTTTTAACTTTGGTTCATCTTGTGACCTTGAATCTCATCTTCATGGATCAGAGTTTTAGTTTTATTTGGTAGATGGAACCACAGCTATTCTGTTTTAGAACAGGAGGCGCAGTATGCAGTCAAAATTTTTCACGTGATCCATTTGAACTTTTACAGATGGGGAGGGCACAGTACAGCCTCAGAGCTGCAAAGAGTTACTCACGGCGAGCAGATTGAGTTAGAGGGTAGTGTGTGTTTATGTGTGCGTGCGTGTGTGTGTGTGTGTGTACATGCTTGTCTGCGCACATGCCTGTTCACAGATGAGAGGCTTTTTTGGCCACAAGTCACACTTGCTCTCAAACACCCTATCATAATCTTACACATACACCCCTACGCACACCCTGTATTATATTCTTTTATGAATTCTTAAACATTAACAGTGATTCTCGAAGCACTATCTCTGAAACCACCCTCTAGCAAAACTGTGCACATCGGTCTCGTCGTTGCTACACTATTTTGCCAATTGCCTTTCCAGATTGACACATGTGAAAACACTTTTAAAAAATGAGTTCATGTACAAATCAGAGTTTGAGCACTCTAAATGGGCCACAGGTAAAAATTTGGTTTTGATAACAATGGAGGCCAGTGTTGGCCAGAGAGTAAGACGGATGAGAATTACAGGAGGACTAAGAGGAGGAATAGGAGGATGAGGAGGTGAAGAAGTAAGAGGAGGAGCTTTGGTCCACAACTGGTTCACAGGTCAACAACTTTTCATCGGACTGAGTATCCCCCGATACTCTCCATTCTTTAATCCTCTGTTCTTGAATCCTATTGAAGAATTCTTCTCTGGGTGCCGTTGGAAGGTGTATGATTGCCTCGCACATGCAAACCCCTTCTATAGACAATGGAGAAGGCTTGTGGAGACATCGACCAAGGATCATGCCAGGCCTGGATAAGCATTCAAGGCGATACATTCCATGCTGCCTAGCTCAAGACAACATCGCATGTGCTGTGGATGAAGTTTTACGGACAGGCCCACAAAGATGGTGAGATTTAGTTTTTTCTAGCACAAAAAAATGACACAGAAAAAGCAAAAACCAAAAGTGTTTTTTCAGTTTGTTTGTACTGTAAGTGTGTGTTTAAGTATGATTTGTGTGTCAGAGAGTAAGATTAACCATGTCCTGCGAGAGTGTATGGCAGTGTGTGTGGGAGAGTATACTGTATGTGTGAGATTACCATGGTGTGACAATGAGAATGAGTATGATTTATGACCTTAGCAAGTTCTCATACTCACACATGGGTTCACATACCACACAACTACCATGAAATATGAAGCAGATATAAAGCCACTGCAGCTAAGAAATTCACAAATATACTGTCAGGACTAATGTTGTAATGGTGATTGGTAGAATATTTATTTGTATGTGCTGGCACCTTGATATGCATAGGAATGCAAAGCAAGTTGCATATGTCTCTTGTCAACATGCGCTCATTCTCAAGGAAGGTAACGGAATAAGCCTGAGACCTTTGCTGCTCTTAGTTGAGTGACTGATAGAAAATGAGAATCATTATTGTGGCAAGTTTAACTTTTGGTGGGAAGACTGCTTACAAAAGTATGCCCTACTTTGAGGACAAATTGTGCTCTAATGGGGTGCATACCATCTCTAACTGTTACCTTCACAGCTGCATCCTCACATGTCGGTCTTACAGACCCAGATGGCTTTACGATCCATAATCTCCCCATCAACTCCCCAAGTGTACTGACAAACACAGCAAAAGGACAAACAAACTGACTGAGCATGTCTAGATACGCAGCCAAATCTCTGTTGACACAAGTAACCTTAACCTGACCAGAATACTCAGTCCTGCACAGCGGTCCGAAACTCTGCATTGGCAGACAGCAGTTTTTGTTGGCACAGCTGTTTCAGTAAAATGACATTTTAGAGGCTGCATCGCTAACATTTCATAGTGTCAGCTACATCCAGTTAATTCCTATGTTATTTTAGAAGCCATGACAATGGGAAAATCTACCATATCCCACTCACTAAGTGATTCATGCATATTTATGCATATTTATGAGGGTGTAATCCCATTATATGTGGCGGCATCGCTCTGCTGAGGACTATTTTGAATGTATCACAACAAAAAAGCTGCTTTTCTCCAAAATATGCAACCTTTATTTGTGATGAAAGCAAATACAGCCAAATGTATCAGGCTGGAAAATCACACTTGGCTGATTTGGCAGCCACTATATTAGTAAATTACAAAACAAACTCTGGAATGGTAGGATACTGATGTAGTTCTCAACTCAATTACAACTCCAGAGTAATGACTGGATTCCGAGCAGCCAAGTTAGTCTCCACAGGGAAAATTTTATTAACCCCATTTAATGACTTTTTCTTCAAGATATTAATCCTATTGTCATTATTATTATTTTCTCTATGATGGCCCTTTACGTCAGTGACAAAAACCATTGAAAGTGTGAAAACACTTTAATACCCAGCAGCAGTTTCCTGTGCACGATTTAGTGTGTTCCGCACTACCTATGGATATATTTGATAAGCCCAAATGTTGAATACTGTGAATTATTCATACACATTCATACCTTTATAAGACATTTTAGCTTTCATTCACTGGCATTTCAGGACACAGAAACTGATAAATGTGATTTTATGTGTCAGTTGTGGTCAACCATAGCTTGAACTGACATGAGAGCTAGGATGGATTGGGTTTGTGTAGAAGGAAAAAGTGCTGCTGATTTTGCAACTTTTGTTGTTGATTATTGATACAGATCATGCGTTATTTAATGGTCCTTTAACTAAACAAGTGTGACAACTGTGGTGAGTTGTCTGGCTGTATGCCTGCAACAGTGTCAAGTAATTGACACAAACAGTTATAAAACAATTAGGCTGAATGAGAAAAACGTATTATGTATTTAAACAGCTGTAGTGGAAGCTACCAAAATGACCCAAACAGTATTAGCCTGTTGCTGATCTGCACGAGTAATACTGTTTTCAAGTTCAGACAAACATAACTACTTTGGTCAAGCAGATGCACCAAGATCTGCCAGCCCAAACGGTGTTTGTTGAAGACATCCTTGTTCAAGTTTTGTTGTTTGTGGTTGGTCCAAAAGGAATAACTTATATGATCTATAAAACATTGATACATTTTTTATTAACATTAATAAATAGACATTAGCAGCTTATAAACAACTTTTAAGTATAATTTATTGCGAAGTGGCCTTTGTCTGCAATAGTGAGAAAGAAACTGAAATATAAATTTAATTTCAATATGACTTCAT
Organism: Xiphias gladius; assembly: GCF_016859285.1. Lineage (NCBI taxonomy): Eukaryota > Metazoa > Chordata > Actinopteri > Istiophoriformes > Xiphiidae > Xiphias > Xiphias gladius. The sequence continues at coordinate 17,245,244 of NC_053423.1, read as the reverse complement.
TCAAAAATTAGTTGTAATTGTCTCATTTGTCTTTTTCACTCCCGTTGGATTATCTTTATTGCCGAAATGCCTGCCAGCGCTCGCTGTGACGCACGTAAGCTCCATGGAGCAGCAGTCCTGGCAGGCTGATGGTTCCCAGGATGTAAGTGGTAGCCTGATTTTTGTAATTTGACACAAGCTATTTCCAGTAAGAGATCCAGACAATGTGCGTATGTGTGAAATGATGTAAAAATGTGGGCTATAATATTATGTGCTGTTCTTAGCTAAAGCCAATATCCTCTTGGCTGGTATTTGAAACAGACACTATATAGTAAATAGGATGGTTAATGAGAGTGGTAGATGATACACAAAAATGCACTGAGAACAGACTGTCAGACATTTATTCATTTTACAATTCTCTTAACTGGAAACACACCCCATAATTTTCTGTAAATTTTCACTTTGTAGGGTTATGACAGCTTAACAGTCAATAGACTATGTTACATTTGCTCAATAGTTTTCAAGCATTTAGCTGACTCACCCATCGAGAGTGATGTAAAATGTGTGAAACAATCAAATTTTCTTAAATTCCTAAATAACGGAACAAATATAGGTGGATGTGTCAGGAATTTGGTGTCCTCACGATGCTCTTGCCACCAGACTTTGAAACTTTATCAGTCATAACATCAATACTAGAGAGTTGGTCTTAACTATTGACTGTTGTGAAAAGGTTCATGGGGCAGTATTAAGTCAAATAGAAGCTACTGCCATAGAGTATTAACAATCAACTGCTCACAAATGGTGACCCAGAAAATACAAAAAGAACAAAAAAAAATTTGCATGAACAAAAAGTTCAAAAGTGCCCAGCCCTCTATAAATTTAAATTTTACTATTATGTAATCAGTCCATTTCCATTGTTGTAGTCAATATGTCATAAAGTCAAAGCATATTTTAATCCACAAACAAAATTTACTATACACATAAATTAAAGAAAAACACAGTGCTGTGATTTCAGCTATATTTACTTGTAAAATGATCACTCAGAGAAAGTTACATTTACATCTCATTTACATCTAGGCAGCTGCCCTGTGGTCAATTGAAGGAGACACAAAGAGAGGTGTGCCTGCGCAGGGAAAGCCTGACCTTGCGTAAACGGAGCAATACTGGCAACTTTCTTCTACGGAAAGTAGCTAAGGTTTGTCCACAAGAGTAACTAAGTCAAGTCCCTGAACGTTGATTTTTCTAGCAAACTGAAATAAATTAAAACTAATGTTTACCTGAAAGGTCTGACATCAAAATGGTAATGTAAACTTAGAGCATATTTGATTAGTAATTGGACTAAAATATGCACAGTCATTAATATAACCTTTAAGGGGCACGTAGCTTACTACCCAATCTCTGCTGAGCTTGTGTGTTTAGAAGCACTAATGTCAGACAGGCACTAGGCTTAAATGATTGAGAGATTTCAAACACATCTTGTCTTCTTTCCCAAATGTCAAGAATAAACATTCGTGCACAGGTCTCAGGCCAATGTGGACAAGAGGTCCTGAAGGAATTTGCTAAATGAAGACTCTGAGAAATTACATCCGAGGCCTGTTTATTAGTATCTTTTCATTAAAAGAATAGTTTTACATATTGGGAGACACTCTTATTTTCTTTCCTTGCTGAAAATTAGATGAGAAGATTGATGCCACTCTCATATCTGTCATATGAATCAAAAAACAGGAGATAGCCAGCTAAGCTTATCATAAAGACTGGAAATGGCTGGTCTTGCTCTGTCTGAAGGTAACAGATTCTACCCACCAGTACTTCTAAAGCTAATAAATTAACATGTTATATCTTGTTTTCTTAATCTGTATGAAAAAAACAGAGATGTAAAAAATTTCAAGTTGTGGCTTTTTAAGTGTGGGATTGTTTCTTGGCCGGGAGCAGTGACTTTCTGGAGTCCTGTTGTCACTGTAAACATGTTAATTGGTTAGTTTTGTTTACTTTGGAAAGAGCCAGGCCTGATGTTTCCCCCTTTTTGCAGTCCATATGCTATGCTAAGCTAACCTAGCTGGCTAGACAGTTAGCTTACAGACCTGAGAGTAGTATCAATCTTGTCATCTAACTCTTGGCAAGAAAGTGAATAAGCATATTTCCCAAAATGTCAACCTATTCCTTTAACCAAGTGTAGTAGTGCGTAGGAAGTAGAAGAAATAGGTCTGCAGGGCTTTGTATACAGTTCAAGAGGACAGTACACAACGTACTGTATACATGGCTATGATAGCTCCTGTTTATTACATCACCTTGGTGCTCTAATCTTGTTCTAATGCTAATAATGAGGAAAACGTAACCAACCTTTTGATTAACCATTCAGACTCTCCTGCTTTGATCTTAACGCCACTGACCCTCCCTTTCCTCCCTGTTGTTGATCTTGCTACCCTCCTTGTTCCTCCACTCCCATCCTCCGCTCTGTGTACTTCACCCACATCAAGGGCACAGTATTTCCCCCGCATCTGAGTCATCAGAGGGTCCACGGTGTGAGTGTGTACGATTAGAGAATATGCATATGAAGTGCTGCCCACTCTTTGGTATCGGGTTTGGTAGCTTGTTAACCTTAAAGCAGCAATATAACTGAGGGGTCCCTCTGAGAGAGGTTTGGGCACAGCAAGCTGGACAGCAAGTGATAGTAAGAGAGACCAACAAAATGAAGCAGAGAAAATGACAGACTTAAAAAGACTGGTAGAAAGAGATGTCACATTAAAATTCAGAGGGCAGGAGATAAAGAGATGGATAATGAGGCAAGGTGTTTGTCATTCTGTGCCCCCATGCCACAATCACAATTAGGTAGGAAAATGGCATAATGTTTATAAACTGCAGTTTATAAACTCTGATTTAATTAACAATTTTTGTATTTACATTTTGTAATCAGATGCATGAAAATGACTTAACACAATTGCGAGGCATAGTAAATTTATCGTAAGCAATAATTATAATCCATCCTTGTGACTGAGAGACAGATCCTGGATTGATGAAAAATCGGAGGAGTGGATGGTGGTTATCGTATGTGGTGTTACCCCAACATTACAGTACAGTACAGTCATCTATGGAACTGGCCTAGCCAGGCTACTAATACTGAGATCACCTGACCCAGTTACCTGAATAACCAGCCTCTCCACATTCACAATCAGTACCAATGTATATTTAGGTCAACGCCCATTACTTTACTTTGCTGGTGTAGTGTTTGTGCCTATTTCCTGCCTGTACCCTGCCTCTCGTTCAGATTTCCCATTGCTGATGTCCTGCCTGTCTGGTGGTTTTTGGAATTGTTTGTCTGTTCTGAAATCCTTCCTGCTGGCAATTATAGACCTAATTGTTTTGGTTTTTTGTGTTTAAAAAGATGCGGGTAGAGGTCCCTCCACAGTTAATGTAGCCGGAACAAATTACAAAGTCTGTACAAGTGATGATTAAATCTGATGCTCAAGAAAAACTTTGATCATGTCTGTCACAATAGCTTTGTCATAAACACTGAAGAAGTATGTAAAATATGACATGTTGTTTTTTTTCCATCACCTTATATTGGGGTAAAAGCAACAGAAAACAGCATCCATCCACTATAGCAGCCCCCACATATAGCCCCATGACATGGGTTCTACATGTGCAAATCTAAGGGAGGTACATGAAGGACACTGCAATACACTCGTAACCATGTACAGTGTAAATAAAAATGCAAGCAGATTGTGTATTAGTGAGACAGACGAAAAATTTCTGTGACTGTTTTTATGATGAAAAGAATGTAGTTTGAATGTTGCTTCTTTTGTTGTAAAAATACTCCAAAAAAGTTTTATTTTTTGTTTGTACCCGAGTAGATTTCCATGCCAGAAAATGTTCCTTTTGTACAATTTCAGCAAAAGCTGAAAAGTTTTTGCCCCTGCCCATCAGCACATACAACATTTTCCTGGTGCTTATCTAACATTTTGGTACTGTACTCCAACTCGGCTTGTTTACCACCATGCTCTCCATGCTTTCTCATCTTCTGCTTGAGCCATCTGTTTTTCTGTTCATCTCTACCAAACCCTGACAGCTTAAGCAGGCTTTGCAGTGATCTTAGGAGATTAACATAGGTTAAAAAGTAAACAAAAGTCCTGTATGTATAAACTGGAAAGACTGTGTTCAGAAGTGTGAGTGCGTGCATTTATGCATGCATGTTTAATTGAAAACGATGAAATACAAAGCTCAAGCGAGTCAGACAGTAGGTGTAGAAATCAGGGACTATGACAGTTAACAAGCTGGATGATCACAGTCGCAATCATCCGCAGTTGAGAAGTGAGGGGGTCCTGAACTGTGAGTTTAAAGTGTGAGTCTGAGGGTGGGAAAGGTGTTGGTTCTACAAGTGAGTGTGAAGGGTGAGTATACTGAATGTGCAGTAAGGCTCGAGTCACCAGACGGAGTGTGAAGGTCTTGTGGGAGTGTCCAGATGTTACTGTGAGAGATTCGAGCCAACTCCCCCCTGGTCTTGACATTTTCTACAAACTGACTCTTGCATGACATTCAAAGATCCAATATGCATTTCTCAAAGGAAGATGATGATTATTAAAGTGCATCTTTTTTTGAACGTTCTTTGGGTTCGTTTGCAGCAAACTTTATTCAATAAATACATGTTTGAAGAAACAGGACTCTACATACTATTATCACAAAAAATAAATACCCAAAGTAACTGTCAAAAATTGTTTAAAAAAATATTTGTAGGATTTAGTTTATCTTACATAATTAGATCATCAAAAAACAGTGAGGCCTCTTTTTACTCTCCTCTACTTTGATTATTGAGTGTTGCAACTCTGCCATTGCAGGGTGACCAAAGCCCCCTTCCTACCTCTTTGTGTAAATTTGATGCAGTCTTACCTGACGTCCACTGGTCTGAGTAAGTATTTGAGTCACTTTTACGTAAAAGCCATGACATCATTCTAGGTTGGACCAAGTCACATTTCCATAACTCTTTCAACAGGGCTGTTAGATTAACGTAAAGGCTGCAGCAGACAAAGGTTAAATACACAGAGAAAAATTTATGCCTAAGATTACTGTAATACACTTCTCCCAAAAGTATCATTTCTTTCACTCGAGATCACTCTTAGATAAGCTATGTGAGCAAATGTGAAGAATTAAACGAGAGTCCCACATTAATGTATTAATGTAACACTCTATACTAATACACTGTCATATTGTCAGCAACAAAATTCACTACCTGATAAATGATAAAACTGTTGAGAAAATGTATTAGAAAATTCACTAGAGAAGCGAGGGCATTCTCTCAAACTCAGACTGGTATTGATTAAAGCTTCAAGGGAAAAAACAAGTTTTAAAATCTACCAGTGTTGCAGCCTGTGAGGGCTAAAAACATGGCAGACATCCTTGTTTACACAAAGTGTCAAGAAAATCACTACCTGAAAACTTGACAGTGGCTATTTACAAAACATGTAGCGTAGTACAGTAGTTTGTTGGGATTGGCCTTAGGATGAGTGTTGATATCTCTTTGTGCCATCGGAGAGTCTAATGAAATGGGACCCACTCGAGGACGTAGGTTCCTGAACCAAAGGTATCAAAGAGGCTCTTGTCCACCTACAGGCTCCCTGAGATGCCATTGTCAGAGACCACAACCCTCATTGGAGAGTAAACAGTTGCTGATTATACATTTAAATGTACAGAGGACCTTTGGAGTTGTCATTTCAGTTGCCATGGTTTTGAGTTTCAGTCTGCTCATTCATCCTTTCATTCATTCAAATCAACTGTTTGTTCATACATTTCCAAATTACAACCCCTTTCAGATCCACTTTAACTTCCACCCATTTTGCTTATTGTAGACCAATCAGCCATCAGTTAATGTAACGGAGAGTAAGGGATTTAGGGAGATATTAAGATTTTGAGAGACTTTTTCAGGATTAGCAGGATTAGCCCATAAAGGAGGATGGCAACCCTGGAAATCAAACCTTAACAGCTAGCCACAGTATAGCTGAGTTATTGTTATTGTTATTGATTGCATTTTTAGCTTGGAAAATGCCAGGCCACAGTCATTCCACTGGTGATAAGTGGTCTAATTGGAGCACCAGAGACTCTGCTCCTGTCATATCCTGTTCCTGACAGTAAGATCATAACATGACTCAAGCTGAAGGTCAAGCTTTCCTTTGATTCAGAGAAAAAAAAAGTATTGCTGTGAGGCTCGGGGACTTGGTTGACGCCATTCCGACGCAGGTGCATGGCGTTGTCATGGCAATAAAGGGATTTCCTGTTCCCCGCTCAGAGCACAAAACCTATTACCAGCTGATGAGCTCTGCGCCTCCACAGGTGATCCCCTAAAAGTCGCCGCCTACATTCTCGTGCAGAAAAGAACACTAACACATGGACAATCCCGGTTAGTTGCCATAGACGGGATGCTGCTACCAACATTTTTTTTGAGTGCATTACCTTACCTCCTCCTACTGCAGTCTGTTTGGCAGACCAAAGTTCATTAATTAAATAATTATTTGGTAGCTTTTAGTCATTCCGATGAAAAACAGTTTAGTCATTCACCACTGTGCTGTAAACCCTGATACATCTTGTATTCATAAATGTCCCACTGTATAGTACCCACTTTTTTGCTTGTTATTGCAAAGTAAGACAAATGTAGTGATGCACTTAAAAGGAAGCAGTGTTATTATCCAGTGGTGGAAAATAACAAAGTTCATTTACTACTTTACTTTACTTTTTATGTTCCTCTACACTTTAGGGGGACATATTGTACTTTTTACTGCACTGCATTTATTTGACGGTCCTAGTTACTTTTCAGATTAAGATTCTACATAACAAAACATAATAAGCTTATATAAGCAACCAATGGTTTCTGATCTTTTTGGCTTGTGACCCTTTACAGCAATGTAGTGTCTAGTTGGAGCCCCTTGTCACATCTTTCAGATGTCTATGAGTTGTTAGCAGTTCCACCAAAGAGAGATTTCCCACCTAAAATTTTCACATGGCTTAATTTAAACAAGAGTCTGAGGCCCAAAGAGATAGATTAGCCAATATTTCAAACAAAAAAAAGGTTAGGGGAAAAAATGAATACAAATTTGTGCAGCAGATCTTTGTTTTTTCTCCTCTCCCATTAATCATCTAACATTATCATCTCTCTCACTGATCCATCAGTGTTGACAATCTCATGATTGAATTTATTTTAATATATCATTCAGATCATTCTAATGCTAATACTTCTGTACTTCTACTTAAGTGGGATTTTGAATGCAGGACTTTTGCTTGTAATAGTGTGTTTTAAGATTTGTTGTATCAGCTCTGCGTACTTTTCCCCCCACTGGTAATGCCGCCCACCTCACAGTAAAACTTTTGGCCTTATTGCATCACATTAATTCAGTGCATTTCCCAAGTTAAGTCAACTAAACTGACTAAAGAAGTTTCAAATTGTTTCTTTATGAATTAATGCATTTTCAAAATAAGATATTTCAAACTTGGAAAATTAGAATGATCCGAACCTGTTTCTGAGAAAATTGTATTACAGTTATTATACTCTTAAGAGGATCGTCATGACTAGAAAAAGTGACAGGAACTGAGTTATGCAGCTGGATGATTTTTTTTTCTCCATCTCTGAGCCCTAAATCTTAGCAGTAGGTCATTTATGCAGTAGTCGTCAGTCTGAATACTCAAATCAGAAATTCAGTATCCAGTATTCAGAATTCAGTATTCAAATCCATCAGAATTCAAATCCATCACATTTGGTAACCAGGCCTTATAATTATGATTCAACTGTGCAATTCCAAATTTTCTGCTACCATTGCTACCGCGTACTTTGTGCGTGCATTAACATTGAACTGGGAGGAAAAATCCTCTACTGACATTTGAGAGAATGACATAAGGTTGCTAAAAGGCCAGGGAGGCAGGCTTGTGGAACTGATCAAAGTTGTTGACTTTGTGCCTGTAAGGACGTAGGTGTCAGCAGGATGCCTGGTGACCAGAATATCAGAAAGGTTGAAAAACGGACTGTGATACCAACGACATGTCTTCGGCCTCTCACAGAGACACAGACGATTTATGCTACAAACACAGGAACAATTAATGACTTGCCAGGCCTGTCGTTTGCAGCAAACGACAGGCCTGGCCTATCAACTTTATAAGGTCATAATATGTCAGTGTTATCTTTACAGCTTGTTGTGCTGCCCCCCCAACAGGCTAAAACGTCAATTAATGCAGTTTGAGTTAAGCTAAATAATATACATTTCAATCACTAAAGATAAAGTTTTACTAAATTTCTAAACTCATTAACTCTTGGTATAGATCACAGTAAGAGATATCAAACTGATTAAGCTTATATGAAGATAACATGACAATTGATTGCTCGAAATTGTAACAATATATTGGTGACAATCACTAACTCAAGGCCATATTCACCATAAGCATCCACCACTGCGTCATTGGATAGGACTGTGCATTATCTCAAAGTGTAAGCTGTAAATCAATCCTTGGAGGCTGCAGAGTTTCCTGCCGTTTCAAAACAGTGCAGATAGACTATGTCTCCTATTTAGACGGCCAATTTTAGCGTTGCTATTTCCAACACCAGAAGTACAGCAGCCTGTTTTACCAAATCGGAAGCTGGACAATCCCTTTGTTATTTTGAATGGACACGGCTGCCACCATGTTTACTGAAACCTATTCAAAGCGCTCGGTAATAACCATGTGGACCTTTCATATTTTTCCGAAGTTAACTAAGTTATCTGTTCCAGGAAGCTCTCCTGCTGATTCACCTCGTCATCAAGTTTTATTTTTACATTATTTTTGTCCCGGTTGTCTTAGCAACTGGATTATGAATAACATCCGAGCAGTTATTATTAATGGACTTACCCCAATGGCATTATAATGTTGCCTAGCGAGACATTTAATAAAAGGGCCAGCGAATCATTTTCACTCACCAGGTGAGATCTCTCAAGAGTCTCAGATTTCCAATTGATAAATCTTTTGTGTCTACCAGTGCATCTAACCGGCTGTGTAAATGGAAAACCCTTGGTCAAAGAACTTTGGTGTGACTCATTTTTAAGACCAATACCTCAATTTATACAAATTCCAAATTTAAACTATATTTAATTATGCTGCCCAAAATTGAACAAATGGTGGCATGGTGGCTCAGTGCTATCACAGTTTCTATTACATCATCATGGGGGCGTTTACAAGCAGTGTGGCCAACATAGTGCTTTTGTCACTAGACTTACAGACTTTTCACACCCCTTTAGCGTCTTTTCTTCACAAAAGCACCTAGTGACAATTCAAGTGACTTTTTGGACAAACCTTATCTACTTTCTGTAGAAGAGTTGCCAGTATTGCCCTGCAAGCGCAAGGTTGGACTTTCCCACAGCAGGCCCACCAATCTATGCGTCTCATGCAATTGACCACATGGCAGCTGACGCAGATGTAAATGAGCTTCTAACTTTCTCTCTGAGTGATCATTTCACAAGTAAATACAGCCAAAATCACAGCACAGCCATTTTCTTTAACTTATGGGTATGGGGATTTTTTTCAGACGACGTGGGTATAAAATCTGGATTTTGGCAGTGCAGAGCAGCAGCTTGGAAATGGCTTGGAAGTGGCTGCTGGTTAACATTAGTCTTAATGGGCCATGTTACAGTCACTATTTCATACTAGTTCCGTTGTCTGACAATGGAAACAGAAAAACATGCAAATGAGAGCAGCTCTATTGGGAATTTGCCTATATTAAATTACTGTATATGTTAGCACAGACAGTAGAAGAGAAGCAAACAGATAAAGGGCAGTCCAGCCATATAATAGATTTTGACCTTGTCTCATTATAATAACAATCGATCAAATGACTATATTTAAATTAGAAGGGCTCAAATTGCAGAGAATTATCACCCAACTTGGCAGTTCCCTTCAGCTGTCTGGAGCTTTATAGCACCTTTCAGGTAGTTTTTTCGGTTTTGCAGTCCATGACCTTACTGTTTAGGTTCAGTCTCACCACTCTAAACCCAATTTCCAGCCAGAGCGGGCAGCTGTTATCATCAAAAAGTACTGATAAACCCACCTTTTGCTACTCGCAGCATCTAATGACCCACAGACAACATTTATACAGTGATGATATGTTAATTTTTTGTTTACAGCTTGAGCCACTGCCCCCCCTCCCCACAAAAAAAAAATTAATGCTGCTTTAAAGCTTTAAGTTTGTATATAGTTATTAATCAGGGAATAGATAAGACATGAGCAGGAGTTTGCATGACTATGTCTTTACCATCTGCACTTGCACTGGCAGCAACAAAAGTTTTATTTTGGCGAGCAAGGTTATTTAGAATTCAGGTTATAACAGGTTATAGAATTAAATTCCAAATTGAAATAAAATTACAGATGTGAATGAAAACCATTTAGGCAGTAAGAAATTACTGGAGAAGATGTCAAAACGCCGTTGAAAGTAGTTATCATTGGACAAAACAGCCTCATATTACTGAAGAAAGCTGTTTTTAGCAAACCAGGTATTGGTGCTTTTTGAGTGTTTTTAAAGGAAAGTCACAATTCATACATGATCCCACTATGATAAATATTCACTGCAAGGGCTACTTATTCTGCCTTCTGGCTCTTGCTCATCACAAGCTGCCACAGCAAAACATGAATTATTAATGCAAACTGTAAACTGGCCAGTTCCTTAAAATATGCCATGCACTGAACTTGCAAAGTTGCCATGGAGATATCAGGTAGTGAAAAAAGATGAACAATTAGAAACAGAATGTCAGTGCATTTGAACATTTGGATGTTCCACACATAGAGCAATGATAACAGAAGTCAGAGGGCAGCAAAGGAAGTTATTATGAATGAATCACCAGGAAGCTCCGTTCTGTTTCTAGGTGTAATGTCCCTGTTGCCGAGAGACTGCAGTATGATGTCATTGAGGTAAATGGCATCACCGGGAGATTCCATGACAAGCTGTAGCAGGTTGGCTTCCCCGCCCACAGCCTCTCTGTCCCTCTGTCCCTGTTTCAAGTGGTGCTCCACATTACCTCTGCTCCTCCCCACTGGTTGCTACAGTGAACATAGTCACTGTACCTCCATGTGGCCCTAATAAAGACAACGCTCTCTTTCGGTTTTGTTGTTTTTCTCTCCCTTACATTCATAACCCACCCTCCGCGTCTTAGTAGAAAGCTCACAGGCAGTTTCCGGGGGGGGGGGGGCACTACTGTGATATTCTATATCACTTCCTGAGCTTCCAGTGTGTACCAGCTGACCACGTCAGCTGCCCTCTTTCCAATTCTCCTCCGCCTACCGCTCGCTTCAACCCAGTAAGCCTTTGCCTGCCCTCACACTGCATAGTGGGTATTGCATGAAGGAAACCCACACATGAGCACAGATATAGTACACTTCTATGACAAATCACACAGCAAACCCAAAGACACTTAATGATAAATGTATGAATGGAGGAGGGTGAGAGAGAAAAACAAAGAAGATGTATCACCCTGAAATTGATAAGAATTTGTATGAGCCGGATATCTCTTTGTATGGTTGAGTCTCCTACACATGTTCTGCTTTTTGAAGAAAGGTTGACTCGCATGTGGATCTGTGTGGGGAGGGATTCCTAAGTGACTATTTTAAGTATGTGTATCAGATAAATCACCAGCTGCCTTACATGAAGTTTGAAAAAAAAAAAACAAGCAGGGGTATGTTATGTAAATGATCTACTGCCCTACAGCAAGTAGGATGTCATGAAGAAAACCTGAATGGTGCACGTGGCTATTTCTATCAAAATGGCTGTGATTCAGGAACGTATATAAACCTTATCATTTTGAGTCTACTTTTGATTTTTGCGTGGTACCATTTACACCAGTTTGTATGTTTTTTCATTTACCATGGATGAATTTAATGTATGTTAATGTTTTTTTATTTGCAGTTTTTACAGCTGCCATTCAATAAAAAAGAATAAAAAAAACAAGCAGACTGCAAAAGAAAGAGCTAGGATGTGCATGTGTGCCTGTGATGTAAAGAAAGTGTCTTAATGTCCCACTTGATATTAGAGCAGAGTCTACACTGGGAAAGTGACCAAATTAACTATATTTGTACAAAACAGTCATTATGCAATGGGCATTATCGCAGTTTGATTAACGTCTGTCGGCAAATGTCTTGTGTCACTCCTGTTAGTATCAAAGATAAAAGTACGTTGCTGTTTTTGTTTGTTAATTGCAAAAATAGTGTACTATGACACAAAGACAGTGATCAGAAATTGCAGGAATTCTGCTAGCGTCTACACTTCAGAAATAATCTTAGAAATTGCATCAATAAACCAAGGCTAGTTTAGGAATGTGCACTGCCTAAACAATGTCGTTAAGACACGTTCTGCAAGTTTTTTCAATGCACATCTTCCTTGTTCATTGTCAGGGTCTTTCATAATGCCTTTGATACAGTCAGATCCATTGTGAGTAATTTTCCTATCACAGATGCATCAGACATTGATTTGGCCAGCACGAATGAACTCCCAACATTTATTAAAGGAATGACACAGCAGGTTCTCATAATGCCACAGTCTGTGGTTTACCGCTGATTATAGCAGATGGGAAAAGTAACTGTCAAACTGTGCATTTGATGCTATCGGCACAGCTTGTCTCAAACTGTAAAGATGTTTTCTTTAAACCCACAAGTGCGATGTTTCTATCACAGCTGGGGGGGAACTTTCCAAAAGGGTAAACGTGGCAGCATGGCAGAGAGAGGACTTCCACCTGAGGTCCCAGTGCTGCTTTATTCGACTTGACAGAATAGGCCATTTGACGGTTTGACTTTTCACTCTTCACCTTTCACCCATTCACGTGAAAATTATTTTGATTACATGAGGCCTGTTGAGCTACATACAGCATATCAGGTTGTGGCTGCACAGATAATTTGTGTAGGAAAAAATTCATTATTGGTTTGTTCTCCTTGGGTACTTTTGATAAAACAATGAAACAGTACATGGATAGAATAATGTCAGCCTCAAGCTTTAATAAAGAGTTTGAGGTTTTCTGTCAATCAAAGCAGAACAATTAACTTATTGTGCATGGATTATGACTGAGCTACACATTTTAAAAAGTAATTTAGAATTCAGTGAGGCCATTTATAAAAACTGGAGGAAATAAAGTCATATTTCTAAGATCGAATTTTACATTTCTTTGTTGCAGTTTGTTCTCTGGATGAAGTTATATTCATTTTGAGCAGGATGACAGGCTACTTATCCTCAAATCAGAACCGGAGTCAAACGCTTAGGGTGAGTCAAAGTGGCAGCAGATGTGAATGACTCAGGCACCCATCAATGTTACATTATCATGTTTGCTGCTGCTGCATTTTGTTCGTTCATTAGCTCCTATTAGGACAGACTCTTTTTGTCGTTTGGACGGATCACATCAAAGCACAATAACAGTGTTGTACGTCACATCTTAAGGCCTGGCGTGCACTGATAGCTAATATGGAAAAATATAGCATCCAGGACCAGATGCCACCAGCAATGCCAGAAGGCTGGACTTTCACCATATGCACAATAAATTCTTTTTAACTTAATGTGAGAGACCAGTTGCTAGAATCAATGCAGAGAGTATATTATTGGTGAGATGTTGCACAACTCCTAGAAAAAGGTCACTTATACTGCATCTTCCTAATAGAAGGCTAAACTCAGTGCGTAAGCCCTGAAAAAAACAACTTCCCATGGAAAAGTGGATCGTGATTCCCATTTGAAAATAAACAAGTCAATTTCAAAAGGAGCATGTGGGCCAGAAGTCACGAGTCTGGGAGAGAATAGGTACCCAGGTTTCATGTCATTAAAGGTTTTGATATCAGCACCACGACCTGTAATTCAACCACACAAAAGCTAAATCATTACAGGTAATCTGAGGCAGTCGCGCTTGCAAAGTCCTAAATCCACTGATTTATACATCTTATCTACCTGGAAAATAACGGTAATTATTGGTCCTGAGGTTATTTGGAGCATCAATTATTTTGTACCGCTAAAAATTCGCAGAAAACAATCTCATTTCAGGCTCAGATTTAAACACAGGTCTGGCCTATCAACTGAACCCACATTTATCATTTCTACTACTTTCTCAGCATTTTTTAATCCATCCGTCCATCCCTGTGACTTCAGGAAATGCAACTTCCTCTTGTTTAACATAGCAGTTGGGGAAATCAACTTCCATCCACCCTTGAATTATCATTTTGGAGAGTGGAGCCAAACAGAGACAGAAGAAACAGAGACAGAGCAAGAACATGAAGCAGAGCAAATAAGGGCAGCCAGCTGTGGAAGAAGCCAAAAGGATTAAAGAGATTATATTGCTAAGCTGAGTCCAACTGGTTTTTCTCCCGGCAAAAACAACTGAATCAAAACTAAGTCTCTCCCGCGATGGCTTTTAAATCTCTGCTTCAGTACTTGTTTCATTTTATTTTGAACTTGGTGTGTGGCTGGTTACATGAGTGGGTGTAGGTGAATCGTGTAGATATGAATGTGGGTATGGAGGTGTGCACAGGTGTGGGGGTTGCAGGTGGGTACGTTTGCATGCATCGACTATCTTTTCTTTCAACAAAAGAAGACCAAACAAAGTCGCCATTCCTTCAGGGGGTGGCCCACCTAAAATAAAACAAGTGGACTATTTGTGATTGTGAGGCCCTTGCAACTAATTTGAAAACACATTTTAAAAGATTGATTAACTATTCTTTTAGGGGAACAAACTGACATTTTGGGATATACACTTTCCATATGTCTTCTCGTTGAGAGTTGGATGACAAGACTTATACTACTGTCATGTCTGCACAGTAAATATGAAGCAGCAGCCAGCAGGTAGTTAGCATAGCTTAGCATAAAAACTGGAAACTGGTAACAAGGTGCTCATCTAATTTTTGGCAAATAGGCAAATAAGAGCATTTCCAGAAGTGTTGAATTACTCCTTTAAAGTTTCACTTATTTCCTGCACTGCATTTTACCAGGAACATTTTCTATATCTGTCTAATAGGTATCAGTATATATATTACAGGTTTATATCCATGTAACTTTTTTTAAGTATTAGCAGTCTGTCAAAGTTCTACTTCTTGCTCATGTCCCATGAGCGGTAAATGAATGAACCCCCTTCAGGTCCCTAGAAGACATCAGGTTCGTGTCTGCATCATCCACCGTCCTGATAGATGATGAATACAAATAACCCCACGGTAAACCATAGGAAATACAGTAGGTGGCCCTTTGTGACGTATTGTCCACACAGGAGCCACTCATAGTGATTGTGAGGGTGGGAGGCCCTGCCATTGTGTGCCAAGCCCACTGATGATTCAAGGAGGAAGACTAAGTTGGATTTTTGTACCTTGTATCGGGGACCTGCCAGCCGTCACCAGCCTGCTCTGGGCATTTGGCCAAGTTATCAGTCACAAACCACGTGTTCGGAATGATGGGTGCCATACAATGTGTCATACAAGCGGTATTCTGGCTGGGATGGACAGCGACAGTTAGGCCTGAGCCATGAGCTGTGTGGGAAGAGGTGTAAACTAAATCATCATTAACGCCCCACTGTGCTGTTTCATCACCACACACAGCTCGCGGGGCAGACTTCTTCGTCACTGGCTGTCTGAACAACACCTCCCAGCATGGGCATGTTGTTATTTTGGGCAGTGATAGAAGGATATACCATTTACATACTCCACAAACAGAAAAAACAGCAAAGAGGAGGAATAAATAGGTAGGACAATGATTCGTGGGTGTCATAGTCACCCACTACATCAAAGTGAAGGGAAGACAAACTCGGGGCCTCTGAAATTTATATTTAAACACTCATGCTTATGTATATTCCATGCTGCTAAATTAAAGTGGGTTTGGTCCAAAATCTGTAATCAAATAAATTCAATTGTAATTACTGTGTTCGATCACACATTTAGAAACATTTTGAACAGGACCACTAGCGCTTACCCTCTCGAAAAGAGCGGCAGGAAATCAGTTTCAAACCCCATTTATCATCAACTTATTAAGATTTCTATCAGCAGACTTCATGGATTGTTGTAAAAACCATTTATTAATAACATCAATCAATCTACAGACTTTATCTGTAAGAAATTTCTTCTTTTTTGGTTAATTGTTTCATTATCTTGCGCAGCAGGACTGAGCAGTAGTTTGCTTTGCTCAGGTCAACACACTTTTCGGCCTTGTAAATGTGCAACCGCTGCCATAAATGCAGTTGTAAAGACAAATCTTCAGATTTGTGCTGGATTTATGTTTGTGTTGGTGAATGCATTTGTTGTGTGTGTGTGTGTGTGTGTGTGTGTGTGTGTGTGTGTGTGTGTGTGTGTGTGTGTGTGTGTGTGTGTGTGTGTATTGAGCTGTTCTTGAGACCAGTCATCTGCAAAGCAATTACTTATATCAAAATTTGATGAAAACAGCACTGATTTTTGATTTTATTCATATAATGTGCAAACAAAAAGTCTCGAGAACAACCTCTGAAGTGGGCCATGAACCACAAAAATAGTCCAAAAATAGTCATCCCCTGACTGAGCTGTGAGTAATTTTTCCTTGTCCCTGCCGAGAGCAGATGGCAGTTTCCACTGATTGGAAACACTACAGCAATCGAGCTAAAAAAACAGGACAACCCATTCTTTTTTCTTTTTTTTTTCAGGTGTGAGGGAAAAAAATCCTGTGATAAAATGTTGGTCCTGCCACATCCAGTACCTGTAAAATACCTTCAAGTTTTCAAAGAGAAAGGTTCGAGTTTGATTTGATTGATTCGATTTACTTGACATCACAAGTAAAACACATATCTTGTGACCAATAAAATACAATAATTGGAACAACTTACTCCCATTGCACTCATCTATGTAGTCATAAGCCTATTTGGCAGCTCTACATGCCTATTCCCACAGGTACAGATTCTGAAAATGAACTCTCCTGTGCTTGTCTATCAAAATGTTCTTTATTTAGCAGTTTTAAAGCTTTCCATTTTAGTATTTATCCTCCACAGGTCCTTTTAACACAGTGGCCTTTTTTTTTTTTTGCCTCCTTATGTTTTCTTCAGGTCTAAGCTGAATTCTTAAAGGACATGGTGGGTTTTGAATTCCTGCTTTTCATATGTATGTAATAGGAAACAAGACAAGTGTATTTCTGTTTTCTGTTGCACATTTGATACGGTAACCTAAGAATTTCTTTCCTTGCTCAGTTACAGTAAGGCAATGAAAACAGCTTGATACTGTAAACTGTTCAGATTTTATCAAATGCAACACACAGGTGTCCCACTGAGAAACTACTAGAATGATAATGAAGTGGTATGTGTGTCTGATATTGACCCAAATCTAGCTAGACTAATAATCAATCCTTTGGCCGTTTTATGTTTGAGAGGATAAAAGTACTTTTTATAACCCATTGGTCAGGCTTTCATGACCTTTGACATGTCTGTGTCTGTGTGTGTGAGTTGTTGTATGTGTGTTTGTGCAATTGACACATATGAGTGTGTACTTATGTGCACGCACATGTGCAAGTGAGTAAAACAGATGCGCGATCATCACACAAAGTAAAACTTTTGTGGCAATATTTAAGATTATTGTTCCAAAACATATGTTACTTTTTGGGAAATACACATATTCAGCGTTTTGTCTAGAGACAGACATATTACCACATAAATGTCTGCATGCTAACTATAGATCTAAAGCCAGAGGTCAATTAACTTAGCTTAGCATAAAGACTGGCTCTGACCAAAGGTCCAAAATACGCCAACCCAAACCTCTTAAGCTCATTGACTAACATCTTACACTATCTCTTGTCTTTTACATGTACAGAAACGGAAATGTGAAAATGACAATTTGTTGTTTTACAGGGAGATAAGGGACTATAGCTATACTCCATTCTAAAGCTGCCAGTATGCTTCTTTATAATTGCTTGCCGGATGGTCGAATAGCTTCAGAAACCCCTAACCCCCACACCTTTCCGATGTCAGATTCGGGGGCGCTGTGTTCTACAATTTCTGTAACTTTCTGAAACTGACTATCCAACAACTATGCCCACCTCACACCCTGATTGGCCAGCTGTGCGGGGTTGAGCCCGGGCTTCAAGATTTCTCTCTTGCAACGTGCAACACTATGAACAAATGTGCGGCATCATCCATTATAAATCGTGTCTCCCCCATCACCGCGCCTCGCAATGTGGCCATTCGGCACAACTATAAGCACTTCTGATTCCAATGTGCTCAGACAACGCATCATACCAACTTCTTCTATTCGAGCATATCCCAGCCATTAACACGCAGGCACGAGAGTGGCATCGACGTTTTCATCTTACACTCAACTAGGAAGTCATTAAGCGTACATAACAAAAAGCCAAGCTATCCTTAATATTGTCTCTTAAATCTGTTTTCCTCAATTAGACATTATAAAACGAGTGACATATGAACTTGATTAATTCATGTAAAGAATGTGTATTCTAATGGTGTACACATTTCAATCAACTAAGAACTTACTTCACATCAGTGATAAGACAACAGTTGTTGCTCCCTCAATACCCCTTTGGACTGATATAATCTTCACATCTCAAAATCTCTCGTGTTGCAAATGACTGGATATGTGATTGCACTAACACTGACATTAGATACCAAGAAGAGCACTTGTCTTCCCCTGCTGTCAATTACAGGCAGACAAATCTGCCCTTGGTGGGATGTGATGAAATTTCTGACGCACATCTCCAAGAGCCAATGGTACCTTTTACTTTGGACAGTCATGGTGAGCTACATCTGGCTGCTGAAGAAAATTCCCTTGTTGGCTCTTTTAAAGATGCTCTCGTAGCGTTTATTGCTTCTGCTTCAATCAAGAGGGTTTAATGGTTGTAGTGATTCCCACTCTGTGCGTGAGTGTATGAGCAAGGGAGCAACTGAATGAATCAGTGAGGGGTTGATAGAGGAAATGCACTCAGTGACATTATATTAAAAGAAATTTCTGATATTTTGTTCCTTTGTGGATGTAAATGTGGGTGGACAAAATATTATAGACACCTTTAAATATAGGGGATAGGATATTTCTTGTTTAAAACAGGTAATTGTTATTTGAATGATAAAACAAATAAAAAACTGTGAAATTAGTGCCAAAACTGACCATTGCAAATTTTACAAAGGACAGTTTTGGCCCATATTTATTTCTATCACATCTTACAGACCAACTTCCTGGATTTTTAGAGACAATTTGTGTGATTTGTTCTCTGTTTGACCTCTGAACAGTAGTTTAGATAATCTGGCCAATTTTGCCCCATCAAACATTGTTGTTGCAAGCTTGCCTTGTTCTCACATCTCAGCAAGTACTTTGGTAAGTACAAATGACCATGAACTAACACAAATTATTATTCCAGCATAGGAGTGCATTGGTGGTTGCACTGGACTTAATGGGAACTTGGAGGTGACAGGGTACATACACACTGCACAGAAGGCAGCAGTTGGCCCAGGGCCACCAAACAGGTTCATCCGGCCACAAGGTTAGTTGTCCATTTGAGATCAGCTTCTAAACATCTTAATTCATTTGATCGAATTTCTGAATTGCTCATGCTTCGGCTTAGCCAACCCCGTCTCCTGTTTGAAATGTCTTTTTTCGCTCTTTCTTTCACGTCTTCTCATAGTCTGACACAGGCTGTCACTAGAACACATTCACAGTGTGTCTTAATGCATCCTGACATGGCTGAATGATGAAAATCTGTATTGAAAGGAGTTTAAAAGGGTTCTAATAATGCAAATACACTCATTTGAACAGATAGTAAATTGAGACGTGACGGCACAGAGAATTTCAAGGGGAAACATTCCCCATTGTTCACAGACAATATGCTGAGGCAGAGAAACGAACAGAGACATATGTTTGACAAAAAGTCCTTTGTTAAAATTAGATGTCCTGATTGTTTTGTTGTTTTGTTGCTTCTGCAGAAACTAAAACACGTTATCCTAAGTACCTGTTTCAAGGAATATGTCTGGCACTGAGAAATACATATACAGAAACACTGATTGGTCACCACTTTGTGCCATCAGGAATAATGTTTGTTTCTGAAAATAGCCAGTTTAAATGATGGTAAAACATGATGGAGAGCTGTTGGCTCCAGGTAAGGCAAGTTCATTGTGATTAACTGACATCGGTTCAGCTATTCAGAGGTAAGCAAGTCAAACCTTACTTTTACATACTCATAAAACTCAATCTGTACTTTATAGTTTGTTTTTCACATTTAAATGGTAAATACTTAAATTCTAAAAATAATACTTTAAAATATACTAAATACTTTAAAAAAAACATTAAAAATAATTTCTTCAAATGTTAATTTCTTCAAATGTTAATCTACTGTTGTTTTTCATTTCATGAACTTGAAAAATATTTTTATATGTTGTGATATGCACTCTGTTTTTAATTTGAGCACATACAAAGCCGGGTATGATTATAGTTTAACACTTAGGTTTATTTTTGTCTTTTTAAAAATAAATGAATTGCATAGACACCCAAGTTATATGAGGCATCAAGGAGCTTGTCGGGTAAAAATGTGATGTCAAATCAATCAAGCAAACAAACAGAGAAGTCACGGTGACAATAAACCCAGCTGAGCAGCAGAAACTAATGACCACAAAAGGCAGCAGTGAAGAGGGAATGAGAAAGACCAAATGGGAGCATAGATGAATAACCAGTTTGCCTTAGCCTTCAACAGTCTTTTCTTCTTCACCCACTTCACACCAGTGACTGTGAGTGGGCTCTGCAATTGACACTGCCAACCAAGTGATGTTTTTACCACACAGACGCAATATGATCAGATGACACCATGTTATAAAATCCCAGTGAGGAAAATTATGAGTGAAATTCCGGGATCGTGTTTTCAACTTTGTAAGTTCGTTAGTCGGCTATAATACTTTGTTGTAAAACAGTGTTGGACATACGGTAACCTGCGTGTCAAACATAATCTCCTACCAAACAACCACAGAAATGTAACAATATGTGACACAATACAAGCAAATCTAACGTGACCATAGGCCTTTTGAATAAAAGAAGTAATCAATGCTGCACTAGTCAATATTTTTGTATCAACAATGGATCCAATGGTTGTGTGGTTTAGCTTTTTTGTTCACTCTCACAGCAGCAGGCAGCTGTTTTGAACAGAAAAGCTCTGATACACCCACCGCACACTAGCGGCTCAGCACCAAACACAGTTAGCGACTAGCTGGTGAACACACTGAAGCATTTAGCTGCTAAAGAGCCAGACATTTCTCTCGGAAGTTACTTAGAGACCAAACCACCAAACTGTAATTCAAGTTGGTTGTTCCTCTCAATGAGTACTTGTCTTGCTTGTTCTCCCTCGTCTTCACTAATAATCCAAGTGTGTCCATTGACAGACAGCCTTCATCTGCCACTTTGGAGATAATTCATGAAACTGGGTTGACTTCTCCAAACCCTGTCTGAGAAAGCCTATTTGAGTTAATCTGGTTTATAAAACCACTTAATTCTAAAACCAGGCTTAATCCGTCTCCTGGAGAATGGCCCAAAATATTTGAGGGAAAGATGAAATGGAAGTATATGAGGACTAACTGTCTCTCTCTCCCTCCTGCTTGTCCTGTGCAGGGTGACAAGGCGGATGGAACCCCTTCCAATATGCTCTGACACACAAAAGCGAGGAGGAAAACGAATTATGGGCAATTTAGAGCCCCTCCCCCCCGCCAACCATATCTTTAGACTGTGGCAGGAAAGTGGAGCAGTTGGAATAAACCCAAAGACATATAGCGCGTAAATGCAAGACTTTGCACAGATCAAATCATTTTGCATCTGTGCAGACTGTAAAGCCACCATGCAGCTGGGTTTAATGCATTAATGAGATTCAAGATAGAGGCTTAATTTCGTTTTTGTGGGTATTGCTTTCACTCGGCATGCTGTAACCACAGATCTGTAAACATCAATGTACTTCTGACTGGGCAATGATCAAGAAAAATGTATCGGTTACATAAAAATATCAGCATCATTTTATCAGATGCTATTACCATATATTCCTACACAGATGCAGTGTCCGCCAGTGTCTCTGCCAGAGTCAGAAGCTGATGCTGTCTGTTTTCCGGAGGTTGTTTGTCACAGCAGCAGCTTGTCCCCATGGGGCTGTATGCTATGGATATTTGAAAGCACTAGGAGCTGATGACCTGCAGGAAGTAGGGCAAACCTGCAGAGATACAATACAGATGGAAAGCAACTGATCAAAGAATCATTCTGACAGTTGGCACATTAACACCAATATATAAATAATAAATAAATAAATACACAGCAATAACCGAAAAGTGTGACGATAACATGACGTTTGAAGAGGAGAGACAGTTGGGAGAGCACATCCTACATTAAATGAAAAAGACATTCATTTGTGTGTGTGTGTGTGTGTGTGTGTGTGTGTGTGTGTGTGTGTGTGTGTGTGTGTGTGTGTGTGTGTGTGTGTGTGTGTGTGTGTGTGTGTCTTTGTGTGTGTGTGACATGTAGCCTCCTTTATCTGCAGACAAAAAGATCAAATAAAGCACATCGATCAGTGTAACCTTAGCGCTCTGCAGATTTTTGTCCCACTGTGTCCAGTGTAGTAGCTTTCTTTGAACTATGACTACACATCAACAACTTCTATAACAGGGCCAAGATAGATACCAAGTTGGCAAATTTGAAATTGATCCAGCAAACATGATTTAAAAAAGGGAACATTGACAATATAAATAAAATGTTGTTTTTTTCTGGCTTATCTGCCTAATGAATAGAGTGGTTCTGATATGGTACTAGTTCTCATATTGTGGGTGTGTGCATTTATGTAAGAGACATAAAGACTGAGCACATGTACTGTATAAATGAATGTGTTTATATCTGTGTGTGTGTGTGTGTGTGTGTGTGTGTGTGTGTGTGTGTGTGTGTGTGTGTGTGTGTGTGTGTGTGTGTGTGTGTGTGTGAGAGAGAGAGAGAGAGAGAGAGAGAGAAACATAACACTTCTGAGTATGTAGATATACATGCCGGATTCATTGTTCAATAAAACTGAAAATGTTCCCTGAATAGAGAAAACCCTGAAGTACCCTTGTAAAATTGGCCAAATATTTGTCCTTGATGATGAGGAAATGCTTGAATTATATTTCATTGTTCTGAAAAACAGTACAGAAGAAAAGGGAAAGCAGAATAGCTGATCATGTTGTCTCTACATCGTCTGCTCCTCTCCACTACATAAGAGCAGAAAAAAAAAAGGATTTCCGGGCAGCCCAAATATGGCCAGGCAACGATGAGGTGTGCAACGGATGAGTCATCCCTCAGACTCCCACACTCCCTGGCCTTGCATGTGTGCAAGACAGAGAGGGAGAGAAAACAGAATGAGACAGTGAGAGAATAAAGACATAAAAGCACTGCAAAAAACTTTGTAGAGCTAGCCTGCAAACCAAGTAATGCTGTTCACATTATGACATCCACACATTTCCACTGAGGAAATAACAAGACCACAGAACAACAGCAATGACTGTGCATTACATTATTCTCTGCACCCTGAGATACAAGCCCTTTTCCTCTCTTAAGATCTCTGCATTGTTCTACCCACAACCACTAAAACAAACCTTAAAACAAAGAGCAGCTTCCTGTTCATCCTTTGTTTTGCTATTGTCATTCACTTTGCAGTGCTTTAATGGAAAATTATATGGCTTTGAATTCAAGACTACATTGAGACTGCACATTTCTTAATCATTCAGGAATGTAGCCAGATTTTTTCATCTTTACCACCTTTTTCCCGCAATAGGGATTTTTAGAACCTAAAGCTTGATATGCAATTGTAGGAATACTAAAAGTTTTGTCATGCTAGCAACCCTGTGATGGTGCAATGCTCTTTACACACTGGATAATAAACTAGCTTGAAGGATGAAAATTTAAGAGGTGACTTTTTTTCTTATATGATTACCACTAGTGGAGCAAGGGACAAGTTCATTATTTCCTAAATCAAATCATCTTGCCAGTCTCACTACTAAGGCTCAGCTGTAGTCTGAGTACTGAAACAGCATGCTAACAGGCTTACAGTTAGTATTTGAATATGCTAACTCTCAAAACTCTCAAGTTTCATATGTTTTAATGGAACCAGTTTAGAAGGGGAAAAAAAAAGAAATTATGGGAACGTGAAAAACCAAAACCAAAATGTAAAAACAACTTGTTGGGGTTTTTCAGGGGCTTGTGTGCCGGACTATTTCTTGGCCTGGAGCAGTAAGTTTGTGGAGTCTCACTGGTTATCTGACAACCTTACAGTGATTACAAGACTCCATGTTTTTGTACGGAAAAAATAGATCAGATAGTGAGCTAGAGGAAAGGCAGATTTAGTACCTTTGGAAAGAATGAGGTTAGCTTTTTCCCTCTGTTTCCAGTCTTTGTGCTAAGCTAAGGTAAGCTAACCAGGCGGTAGTACATATTCACCGTACAAACATGACTGTGGCATCTCACACTGAGCAAGAAAGCAAATAATCATATTTCCCAAAATGTCGCACTAATGCTTTAACATTCATTCTATGGGGATCAAGGATTCTTGCATCAAATTTCATGAAAATCAATGGAAAAGTTGCTGAGATGCTTCACACTGGGCTGAAGTGTTGAAACAATCAACCAACATTTCCACCATCCCTGGAGCCGTTTTAGGTAACGTTAGTGAAGATCTTGCATGTTCAGATTAGAGATTGAATGCAACAGAACCCAATACCTAACTGCAGGTTATAATTGAATGGTCTGTAGTATTTATGAAAACTTAATTCGCCACTAATTATTTTGTACAGTTTAGAGCCACATTATTTAACTTTGCGGACCTCTCATTTGGGGGAGAATGAGTATAATCCCATTTTAACCAAAGCAGCCCGTCTCTTCGCTTTGTTTGCCAGAAGACAGGATTTATACTGTTACCAAAATGTTAACACTAGAATATTTGTGCATGGACCGTCAGTCTGAATTATCTTCATTTTGATACTGTGTGCTCTTTGAAAACACCGTTTTCTTCTTGTAGTTTGTCTTTAGGGATAGCAGCCAAGCAGCAAGGGACTGAGTGCCGATTTTAGTCTTTGATGTACAGGTAGTCACACGTAGAGAGGTGAACATGTGTGGGAAAAACTCGCTAATGACATTCATACCACACATTTATGTCTAGATATGTCTACTTTATATTTTTAGCCTCTCGGACTGTTAGCGATGCCAACCTATATATATTTTGACTTTCCTGAGGACACACTGTAAAATGTCAAGAATCAGCAGGACAACTTGATAATACTCATGATTTAGTGGTTTCCTTTAGAAATTCTAGAATAAACTTGTTATTTTTAATAGATAGATCGATAGGACATTACAGACCTACATAGACTATGTTCAATATGCACACTTATACGTACGTATACATTATATGCACGATATACAGTACACAATGACATTACGTGTTATAAAACAACAATGTGCGGTGCATATGGTTGCTACAGCTGTTCAGCAGCCTGACTGCCTGTGGAAAGAAACTGTTACTGGCCAGGTGGTGTCTGATTTGATGTTCCAGTAATGATTTTTAGATGGAAGGAGTCTGCTTTCATGAGCAATCATGTTGCCAATACACACTGTGATACACCTCTCTATGGTGCAGCGATTAAAGTTCACAGGAGCTTTGGTGCTCATGCCCAAGATCTTGGCACGCCTCAGAGAGTACAGTCGCCATTGTACCTTCAAGAGGATGCAATTGGTGTTGAGAGACCCAGGGAGTGACCCAGGGGTGTGTCTGAGATGTGTAAACCAAGACATCTGAAGTGGCCTGTAGAGGCGGATTTTCTTACCTTTGGTCAGAACCGAGCTAGCAGTTTCCCCCATTCCAGTCTAAACGAAGCTGAACAGTCTGCTGGCTGTAGCCTTAAAGTTAATGGACAGATATGGGAGGAGTATCTATCTTCTCCAGTATCTCCCAAAACGTTGAACTATTCATTCAAACATTGCCGTGCGTTATTTGTTAATTTTCTGTTCATATTTTTCTTGTTTTCTTGTGTGATCATTATGTATTTATACAGTTAAACAAATCATTTTTTAAACCTGTTAGAGTTCAAGTGAATATTAAATGTAAGTGTCTTTGGTTCCCCAAAACTGTTTTCACGCTTTTCAAAAACTAAACAAGAAATGAGTCACAGCATCAAGGCCAGCCTCGCTATGCCATGCACAGATTTCTCATGCTCGCTCCAGTTGTTTGGGATATACCGGACTACTCATCCACAGGTAACACCATGGATGTCTTCCCTCTAGCCATATCAGTTTCTGCCCCAGGCAGCTGCTGTTGGACAGGCCTTCCTCTGGCACCCAATGTGCCAAAACTCCTGTGACTCATTCTGCTACATGCCTACATCTCTCACTCTCTGGTGTTTATTAAATTCAAAGCACCTGCCCTATTGATTCCTGATGAATATTGGCCATTTTATGGACATTAAGATGAGTAAGAGCAGTTTGGTGCGTGCTGTCATCTTATTGTTGTTGTTGTTGCCGTTCTTGAATGCGATGAACAGCAGGGAAGCCTCCACTGGATTAGATGGTCTTTGTGTTCTTGGCAAAACCCTCGTCTTACTGGTATGAACCAATACAAACACAAATCAATAAGAAACATTTGTCTGCACACAATGGCATCTTTTTTGGCACGAACCCTACCTGATCTGTTCACCTCAGCTTCACCACATGACAGGGTAGGTTATCTCATTCCTGCTCTTAAGAAAACATAAGGGGGTTCAGGTGAGCTCCACTGGATGCCGCATTAGAGAAAATCAATCTTTCCCAATTCAAACGGCAGCATTTCAGGCCTTTGTCTTCTGTGTGTTCATATTGATCACCAAAACAATTGTTCAGCCACCCAGAATGTTCAGAAGACGTTGGATAAACGGGAATCGAAGACAATGGTAGTTTATCATCAGCTGATAACTCGATTTCAAGAAAGGGAGACCCCATCTTAATGTTTGTACTGCTGAGTCTGAACTTTATGAGTAAGTCTGAGTCTCGAGACCTTTGAAATGTTTGCCTGAGACACTCAACCCTCATTCATGTCAACCATGTCTCCTAGAAATTATGTTTATATACTCCTAATTAGCGGCAGGATATATATTTTTGGGGAAAAGTAATGCCGACCATACTATGCTTTTTATTGAAATAATGAGAAAATGTTGTTAATTAACATTTCGTTCTCAGAATTTAGTTAACGCTAGAAAGAGATTTCAACATGTAAATGAAACCTACAATCTTTCCCTAACCTCAGGCTTCCGCTATGACTTGTGTAATGAAAAATTTTAAAAATGCTTACAGGATACTATTCACCTGTTAAGCTGTAGTTATATTATCTATGGAATGTACAGCCTTACCTTCAGAGGTTAAATGAACCGTTGATACCTGGCAGTTGTCCTCCCCGCAGCTGCAAATCATCTCATCAACATATTAAGGAACTAAGTAAATGTGTGTGTTTTATCTCTCTCAGCAGTTACACAGAAAATTCTGTACTCAATAAAGGGTATAAATGCACTGCTAGGTTTTGTGCTTATTGCTCATTGCCATACACTGCTCATTGCTGTGGAGACCTTTGATGTCTCTATGCCTGAGACCCTCTGCAGACGCTGAATTAAACTTACAGAAAGACAAGAGCGGACTCTAAGTGCTGTATTGAAACTGAAATTGCCACCACACTTGTGTACAGTACACAAATGTAGAGCTTCTCTCAATGGAAAAAATGTTGCCGGTGAACATTATCCAGGCAGCAATTATGTTTCCCAACTGAATATAACTAGCAAAAAAAAAAAAAACATGAACATGAACATGAACATAATTTCTAGGACACAGACTTTCACAGACCATAATTAGGAGTGGCCCCCTTGTTGTACTCCCAAGATCGAAAATGTATCTTTCACCTCACAAAAGAGGCCAAAAAGTAGCAAAATGCCTGCAAAGTCAACATCACTGGCAGTTTCATCTAAATAAAGCTGAAAATTTACACTAATAAAACACATTCATTTAATTAAAAAGGAGCATTACAGTGTTTGCAAATATACCTAATTTTGGCCCAATTGACCTAATTTATTAATTTGTATGTTTGATAGAGAGAGTGATGTGCGATGTTTTATGGAGAGAGTGATGTGTAGATAAAAGGCCGGCCTCACACGCCAGATTCATTTTGAAACTTTCCCACTGAACGCCAGTGGCAGCTCTTCCCTCCCGTCAATCAGTACATGAGGGATGAAGGAGAGAGAAGAGCTCACAGAAAAGGCAAGAACCGAAGAGGCAAGCACAGCAAGACTGTGGCTGGCTTAACTGAGATAAGAGTGAAGGTGTCAGATGTAATTTGGAGAGACTTTTGAAGATATATCTTTTCTATCTCTCTCTCAGCTTCAATTTAATTAGAGGTATTCTTTTTGCTGCTTGAAGTATGCTCCCGTATAAAGAAAAACTTCTTTAGCTTGTATTTGTAAATCCCTTGCACCTTATATTCTATCTTGTATAGTCCCTTTTACGTTTACATGTAAGGTAAATTTATATAATTGGGTGACCTTTCCTCACAGTCTGCACTTTTCCTTGCTTTCAGGAGGACTCTTATCTTGGAGTGAAGAGACAGGGCAGCCTGTACTCTCAATAATACTCTTGAAGCTATTACTGTGACTCGTGCCACACGTGAAGTAGAGTGATCGTGGGTGAACAGAGGAAGAAGGACTACAGGCTGGTCACTGCAAGTGAAACTAGGCCGTGTTTCATTGTGTACATGATATTACAGCAAAACTACCTGACTCCTGAGATGGAAAAATCTCGTTTT
Source organism: Xiphias gladius (assembly GCF_016859285.1). Lineage (NCBI taxonomy): Eukaryota > Metazoa > Chordata > Actinopteri > Istiophoriformes > Xiphiidae > Xiphias > Xiphias gladius. The sequence continues at coordinate 17,216,509 of NC_053423.1, read as the reverse complement.
CTTTAACTGGCCTTCCACCAGTTAGAGTAAACAATATCATTACATTCAAAAGTAAATGATACGTCAAAAAATATCATAAAAGATTTTTTTAGCAGTATTTGAGATCCATGCCAATCATAGCATTTGGAGGACCACAGCATCACTCACGCCTGCAAACGCCCACCAAGAGTTCTGTTTTTGTCTTGTCTTGTTTTTCACGCTCTCCCTTAAATGGTTGCTATGATATCTCGGGCAGCGCTTCACATTAAACCACACAAAAACACATAGAACACAGAAGATTTCTGCACATGCTGAAAGAAAGAATAAAAAACTTTTTAGTTCACAAACGACATGCTCCACTGATTGACAAAATTTAAATCAACACTTGAATGTTACACAAAGTTATAATATTCTAAAAATTCAGTAGTTATTATCTATTCTGCACTACCAACAGGACTGAGACTTCTGGCACAGTGCTCGGTGTTTGAGTATTGATTTTCAGGCACAGGTCATGGTAATTAGTTTTGGACAAGCACCAACCTGGCCCTTTTTTTTACCATCTACTGTGTCTGCCCTACTTCTGCTCTTTACCGTTAAATTCTGTAGTGCCGGAGAATTGGAGCTACAAACAGAGAAAAGATCTAAAAATGTTTTAAAAAGCTCAAAAACATCACCGACAAGCGCTTCAACATGCTCTCACAGCTGACTTAGTTATACAGGAACCTATAGGATTCACTGGATGTTCTATTGTACCATGAATCAGCCAATAAATGAGCACATTTTTTATGTGTGTGCCAAACGGAGAAATATGAGTACAGAGCTCAGCCTGAACATCAGTTACATCACGTCACCAGTGAGGCTTCAGCCCGTTCAAGCCTTTTTTTGTAACCCACCCAAAATGCAGCAGGGACAGATTCAAGTGCTCCTCATCCAACGCAGCCATCAGACTGTGCAACATTTTGGTCGCAGTCAGCCCAAAATCAGTAATGTAGCAACTCACTGCACGTACTGTGCAAACCGCATACATTCTGCAACCTGCAAGTGAAAGGGCACAACCTGCTGCACCTTCATCACTTTGGATACTGAAAGGATCTAAAAACAGCACCATCTAGGGGCAAGATAAACTCATAACTGCAAGCATGGCATGGTCCATGAAGGCAAAGCAGGGATGCAGCATGAGAAATTTCATTTGGCTATGTTAATTTAGGTGTAACTTAAGCAGGGATTGTTCTGAAGGAGTCAAAACAGGTGCAATTTTGAAAAAGCTGCTGATGGAAATATAAATACTTTTCATAGTCACTGTTATGACTACTAAATAGTTTTAAATGTAACCTGTTGCAGCTTTAACACTCTTACACTTCAGTGAGAAAACAATATCCTGTGATTAAGCTTTGCAGAGATTTGCTTCTCTTTGAACACGGCACCGATGCATTTTTCTGGGCCTCTGAGAGCTTCACCCTGCCTCTAGAATACCTGTGTAGTGTGACGGCGATGGGTTTGGATGTGCAGTGGTGATTCCTCGAAACTTTTTTCTCTCACATTAACTTACATGGACATTTGTTTATGTAACTGTGCCTGCAAGGGCCCATGCCTCCCATTTAAATGAGCTCGGGCTAACCCGAAGGTTAAATGAGCAGGCTCAACCACTTGGTTGTCGGTGGTTAAGAATTAGATTATTGTTTATTAGCCGATGGGGTCTATTCGTTAATTACTTCCACATTAGCTACATGCATGCACTTGTACCCGCAGCTGTAGTTCTGGCCACTGAACAGCTCCGCTTCAATAACCGGAGGTTAAATAAACTTGCGTGAGGGCAGGTAGACAAAGAGACGGGTTGTTCTGTCATTCTCCCAGACAGTCTGGAGACTTTCAATCAGACTGGCTACCAAAGTTTTTTACAAATCAACATCAGCTCATCACCACAACTCATTATTTCTCCTGGTCCCTTGTGCCCGCCATCCCCGTTACACATGCAGACGGAGAGAGGGAGGTTCTTGAGCATCGGTTCAAACTTGTCCTCATCTTCTCACATGCTGGGCGTCTAATAGCTCATTTGATTACACAGTTGGACATACATTTGGCACATCAATTGAAAAGCCGTCTGCTCAGACAGCAGAAGGGATGAGGAGTGAAATGCAGGCTACGATTAACCTGGAAGATTTCTTCTTCGACACCTGGTAGTTTCGGAATTTAATCTACATAATTAAACTTGCTACTTACTGGTGATAGGAAACATTACGTTTTATGGGACTCGTTCAGTCTCATATTGTACGTGATTTTGTTTTTGCATGTTAACCTGATAAAATTTCTCAGGGCTGATACATTGGTGTGAGGAAAGTGAGGAAATGTAAAAATAGTTTTAAAGTTTTTCTACTGTAATCTGTTTAGTCACAAATCCTGACCACTCAGCAAGCTACATGAAACATCCACCTCACTAACAAAATAAAACAATAATAATAATAATAGTTAATAACAGGGTATGTATTATATGTATTCCACATCTCTACAAAGTGTTAAAATGGGTTTTAATGGAGATAATCTACAGTAATGAGATTATGAGTAGAAATGTGTGGGATCAAGTCATGTTGTGTGATGAGAAGTTCTACGTACATATGTGTGGCATGACTTATTGTCATGCCATGCACAGGAAGTTGTCTTACAGTGACGCATTTGACTCTGCAGGTGTACACGCATGTCAAGGAATATTAATATAGGCTGTTTGCTGAGTCCAAGGAGGGGGAGGAGGGCTTCTTTATTCTCGGGATCCAAACAAATACAATTTTGCCGCAGCTGTTCTCGCAACTGGTCAAAATGCTTTAAGGTGTAGGGATTTGGCTTTGCTCTCTGCACACTGAAACTGCCACGCTGCTGAAGATGGCAATAAGGGAACAATACAGATCAGATTTTTAAAACACTGCAAGACACATTTTGCGCACAATGAAAAAAGGAAAAGAGGAGAGTTTTGAATTGATTTTCATTTTAGAAAGTGACAGTCTCAATGAATGGAACCAGTACTACCTCTAAATGTCCTTGGTTGAAAATTAGTCATAATGATAACATTTTGGTTCACAAAAGTGGTTTGTAAACCAACATAAACTCAAAGAAGCCGATACAATTAGGGCTCAATAAATTGTTTAGACTATAAAATACCAGAAAATAGCTTTTAAAAAACGCCAATCACAATTTCCCTGAGCCCAAGGCGACATCTTAAAATTAAAGTTTCTGCCTGTTCACCAGTCCATAATGCACAGATATTCAACTTGCAATGATATAAAAGTAAAACATTTTCACACAGAGGTGACAGAGTGCGGGACACTCTTGTGTATTAACAACCTGAAACTGCAAAGGTGTGTTCAAATTTGGTATACGTGCTGAAAATAGAGCACGGTTTCCAGATTACATGAACAGAGAGGTTTCAGTCCTGCAGGTCACCTTAACCTCTAAGCTATCAGGTCAAGTTAGCCGCTGCCCCGGACGGTTACATGCTCTGAATTTGCATCACGCGTTCCTTGAAATGTACCAGGCAAACTAATTAGTTGCGGAGGAAATTTAATTTTGTATGCTCCTCTGTGGAGGATACAGTATTTGTCCCCCCAACAACAGACGTAGGATCTAAAAATTCCCATGCCACCACAACACAGCACAGCATGACCCCTCACTCCCACAAGGCCCCGTCTGCGTGAGGAACCTGAGGGTCAATACTGAGGAGGGACAGTGACCAATGATCACTTGTAACCAGCTCGCCTGCTCTACACTTCCTGACTCATGCTGTTCGGAGAGTTAGCCGCTTTATTTATTCGGGATCTTTCTCTCTCTCTCTCTCTCTCGTGTTGCTTGTCTAGGAGAGGAACCGAGCCAACATTACAGCAACAGGGAGGCACCCACGTTAGGTTATCCCTTTCACACTTCGAGAACTACCCAGATCCACCCACGTCCCCGGAGAGGGACTGTGTGAGGTAGAGGAGGAGGAAGAGGCCGGGAAGAGAGAGAGAGAGGGGGGGGGGATATTCCTGTGTGCATGAGTGTGTGTGTTTGTGTATGTGAGTGTGTTTTCTTGCGAGAGACAGTGAGAGGGGCAGAAAGAAAGAGGCAGAGTGAGGGAGTTGCGGGTGGGAGGGTGGTTTCCTCTCCTGCATTACGTCTGCGCCTCACCTCTACTTTGCATTGGATGTGGAGGCGCTGTCACTGTGCCAGCCGCTCTCCGGTGAACAGGTCTGCGCACTTTCTGCTCAGCTGGGTTCACAAAGCGCCCGCACACGACCCTGCAACGCCTTCCATTGCCTTCGAGTTGACCCTACAAAAGGAGATTGCCCCTCCATGCCCCCAGTGAACGGGCGAGTGAGCCCGAATCCCACAAATGAAATGTACCGAGCATGAAAAACCCCACTGTTACCTATTAACTAACAAATTAGTTATCCCAGGAATATTTCATGGCTAATGTATCGCCGCGTTGCCAAAGCTGAAGCGCTCTGTGCATTGTTCCGCGCACTGAACGTCTCATGGCCTCTGCTGAGGACAGTCCATCTCTTCATTGCGTCCCTTTCGCGCATGCACATCGATTCCGCTGATCCGCTTTCCGGTACCTTTGGCCCCGCGCTGACATCTGCGTAGTTTGGTGTTCCTAATCGTTCGTCTCCGTCTCCCTGCGCAGATCCCTCCCCTCTCTCCAGACTCAAGCTCCCTCCCTCCTCCCTGCGCTGAGACAGTCAACCTCACACTTACACGCGCGGACACACACACATACACACACACAAACACCTCTCCCCCGCACACTCCCCCCCCCCTCCGTCTCGGTGCTGTCTCATTCACTTCGGTGCGCCATCCACGCACTGACTCCAACTTGAGGCAGGGGGGGGCGGGGTTGGATATATACCTCCAGGAGCAGGCCACTAAGCTACACCGAGACTGGACCCGCTTGCAGTGCGAAGACCACAAGCAAGAAGACTCCGAAGCCGGGAGTAGAAGTACCAACATTTATCCTGGAGCTTAGAGAGAAAAGACAAGCGAGACCACGGACTGTCTGCTTGAGCTCCGATTCAACCAATTTGTCACTCCGCTATACACCAGTTTCTCTGGATATAGCAGCTAAACAAAGTTGGTAGTAAACTCTTTGGAGTTTGGTTAGAGTCACTGTATTTTTTCTTTGCTTGTGAGAGTGGACTGCACTGGAACTTGGGATCGACCCCCCCCCCCCGCTCCGGGGTCGCGCTTGGACTTGGCGCATCCTTTCCGCGGCTTCAAACACTGCGAAAGTTTTGGTCAGAGCGCAGATCTGAAGACTTCGAGTCGCGCAGGTCGAGCCCAGCTCCGAGACCCCCGGGCGACCGGAGAGAGAGCCACTGGCAGGACTCCGGAGAAAAAAAACGCATTTCAAGGTAAGGACGGATGACAGGTTTTCGGTGAATGCATGTTGCTCTCCATGACGAGCCAGGTGTTGACGGGCGAGGTTGCAAAGTTACAAAGGATGAGTGGTGTGTACGAGCGTGTTGTCCCGCAGCCTTCCGACTTTGTTCCCGCAGATTCGTCTGTTTTTAAACTTTCTCAAGTTTCTCAGCCGAGCAACGTGCCTTTTGCACAGGTTTCAGCTTCTGTTCCCACAATGCCCATTTGCTTACAGATTTTTTTGGGGTTTGCCCCAAAATTCTAACAACACATCGCTTCTTATGTAGCCTACTATTAATGGTCGACTCTAGCACTTTGCCATGCTGGGTGAGGGGATGTGGGCGATCCGCGGCAGGAGGGTAGACTCTGGCAACAGGTTGCTCCATAGAACTTTCTGCTGTGCCTCTATCGCTTAGATTGCATGATAAGCTCGGGTTTGGTTGTGGAGGATGTTGCAACATCAGGAGTATCATAATGCAAAACAATTAGGTTCCACAACAGTCGTGCAGCTACGCAGATGCTTTTGCAATAATCTTTCAAACAACGATGATTTGACAACTCCTCATAGTTGTCTGAATTTAATATCGTCTGCTTACATCGAGGTTTTTGACAACCTGGCAGAGCAATCAGTTAGCAGGCTGGATTTTATTTTTCTCTGCTTGTTTCACTTTTCTTCAAGTGGAGAGGGACTCCTGCATCATATAATTAAATACAGAGATAACTAGGGCCAATTCTTTTAAATGCCTGACAAGTAATATCATTGCCCGTCTGCAAGATTGGAAATAAAAACTTAAAACTATGTCCCAAAATGCTTGAGTGTTCGTTTCAGCAATCTGCACTGACTTGTTTATTTCTGCCGTCTGTTGTTTTTGCTGTCACATGGATTTGCAAAAAAAAGCTGCCAAGTGGTCTAGTTTCTGGCACAGGTGTGCTGCGGGTGCAGCAGAATAAAAAGATTGAGCAATTTGTGGATGAAAGACGACTTGTAATGTCTACAAAAAGTGTCTTTTCTTCAGGTTTGGCTCAGCAAAAGAGAGCAACTTGCAAAGAAAAGAGTGAGGTCAGGCAATTGTGATGTCTTTCTCTAGCCACTGCACTCACATACATGCAGACACAAAAGGCAAACATATAAAAATATTTTTAAAAAATCGCATCCCAATCCCAACATTCATACAGAAGAGCTCAAATTTTAAAAATCTGGCTGGAAACTCCTAAGACTAACTTCCCAGCCTTCCAGGTGTATCGTCAGATGAATAGCAATCAGTTTGTCTTCATTTATTTCAAATTTAGGCTATCTGGTATATTTCCCACAGCTTTCTAGTGTAGTCATGCAAATTACTTTAATTATATCTGCAGACATTCATCTGCAGCCAGGGAAAATGCCACATCTCATCAAATGTCTGCACATTTCTTACTGCTTTTACAAAGTAGTCTTGTTTCTCTTGTTTCTCTTGGTTTTATACACTTAATATGAGTTGTGCAAAGCTTTCTGTGCCCGTGATGAGACAGGCTACTACAAAACTGTGCACGCCAGCATAAATGGAGAGCATGTCGCTGATGGTAGTTTTGCTATTCTTTTAGTGTTTTTCACACTGATCTGCACAAAATAAATCCAGTCTCCATGACAACGAACTGCCTGCTCTTTAGACTGCCTGCTTTGCAGATATGTTGTTGACGACAGCAAATTTACAAGCAAGCGAAAGGGATGGGTCGAGCGGACAAGAGTGAGAGACTATGTAGAAAAAGAGCAACACAGACTCAGAGTTCTCCTATGACAGCTGGATCCCCTTTTTTTTTTTTCGCTGTGTGCCTCATCAGATGCCCATTCATGGAGCTTCCGTTTGTTGGGAGGCGGGAGAGAGGCACCCACCGACACAAAGCAGAGGTCTTTGCTGTGTTGCTCACAGCGAGGAGAGGGAGGGTTAGAGGGAGGCAGAGAGGGAGGGAGAGATGTGAAAAGAGATGTGAGGAACGTAATTATGAGTTCTCTCCCTGAAAAGTGCAGGTGCTTCTCTTCTGAATGTCACTATAGGCATCAATTGTGCTGCTGTGTCCCTGCACTGCCCCTTCTTTATGATTAACCCCTCGGTCACATACAGCAAATACAGGTTTTCGCTGGTAAGCCTTAAATAACACCTTAAGCTTCCTTCATGCAGATATTATCCGATTCCTGACCATACCTTATGTATTTTCGTTTAGCAGGAGGATGTCCTTGGTCTGATCGACTCCTAATAATCAGTGACAAAGGAAAGAAAGTAGGAAAACATGGGAAGGCAGAAGAATGGCCCTGAATTCCTGTGAGAGATGTTGCTGAGCAACAGTGTTTCCTCCTCTCGTCTGAGCTTCAACTAGCATCTCCCATTATTTTAGCAAGTAGTGTCGAGTACACAGACCTTGCTATTGACTCCACGCTCTTTTTCCAGGCAGAGGTAGTCAATAAGTGGCACAGGTCAGAGTCTACACAAAGCAGAGTTAAGTCTGCATAATGCATCTTTGCAAGAAGAGTCACATGGGAAAAGAAAAATCGAAGAAATAATAGGAATAGTGTGAATGCTTCATTTGAATGCATATAGCCCTTCTGCAGAGCAGCATACAAATTCATGATTAGAGCAGGTTTTAGTGATTCCCAAGTTTAAAATGTGCGTGCATCTGCCTTAACATGCATGCATTTGCATTAATATGCAAGAGAGACTGTCATTTGTCTTTCTAGAAGCATATATCATTTCACTTTGTGCTCTGGTATGTAATCAGGAAATATTCCCCTAGCAGTTTTTCAGATCACACAGCAGGGCATGTAATCAAACTTTTCCACAGACACAGAGTAACCATTTCTCTTGTTTACCACTCAATAGGAGGAGTGCATTGTACAAATAACGGAACTAATAAGCGTCTGTGGTTGCCAGTGGCAATGCATCTATGGACGTCAGACTGACGCACACGACTCGTCCATCAGTTCAGTGTGTGGGAGGAAAGAGCAAGAGCTTGGAGATACCAGCCTGCTGTGAAGGACTGTAATTGCAGTGCCAGAGCAATTATGTCTCGAAGAACTGGGCATTTTAGATCATCGAATCTGCCCCAGAACACTATGATACCGATAAGAGGCAAATCCCTGGTGCATAAATATCAGTTCGACAATGGGCCCAATAAAAGTAAATTTCATGACAATTGTGAAAAAAATGCCTTTCATTTCGACAAAGCTCTTATCCTGCATACTGATATTCTGTGTTTTGTTTGGTTTATTTAGATGTTGTAGCACCCTGACAGATTTTTTCCTCTTTTTCTTTCCCTATTTCTGATACAGAAGTGAGAGATTGTCTGAAGCCCTAACACCAACAAATCCGTCAATTCTGTAACAAGTGCAGTAACTTGCAACAAAGAAGTCAAAGAAACAACCAACAATCACAGGAAGAAGAACATCACCATCTTCAATCTAAGCCGACCCAATGGCGTGGTCAGCTTTTACCGGCCCCTGTGCGGCCCTCATCCTGCTCTTCTTCGGTTTGACCTCCTGCACTCCCTCTGGCCCTGCCTCCGCCACCTGCGCCACCCTGGAACAGAGTCGCTTCTTTGGTGTATTCTCCTCAACGACCACCCTGCCCTCCACGCCGTGCTCCTGGACCCTGCAGAACCCCGATCCTCGCCGCTACACCGTCTACATGAAAATAACCAAGCCCACTGATTCTTGCGTGCCCCGCCAGATCAGGACCTTCCAGTTCGACTCCTTCATCGAGACCTCCCGCACCTACCTGGGCATGGAGAGCTTCGACGAGGTGGTCAGGCTGTGCGACGCTTCAACCACTGTCACCTACCTGGAGTCGAGCAAGCAGTTCCTGCAGATCCGCAAAGTGGCCCCAAGAAACGGGCCGGAGATCGTGGACGGCGAGAATGATGTTAGTGATTTCAAGGCTGAGTTTCTGGTCGTTGGGAAGAGGAACCCAAGTATGCCCGCCTGCCAGATGCTGTGCCAGTGGCTGGAAAAGTGCCTGTCGAGTAGCACCCACGATTATCCCTGTGGCATCATGAACACCCCCTGCCAGTGCTGGGAGGCCCCAAAGAGGAAACCAGGAAGCTGCTACAGGGGCGGTGTCTACGTTGAGAGATGCCTTCCTATTCCCAGAGATAATGGACGCGATGCTGAGATTATCAGTAAGTTTATAATACGCTTGATTTGGTGTGATTTACCTGTGTGTGATTTTGGTGTGATTTTTTTTTTTTTTTAAATGTGAAAAAGGGAAAAACAAAAATATCACCTCAAAAGAAACGAACAAAAACAATGTGCTCCCCTATGTTTGCTGTGTTGTTTTTTAATGACCTCCACTAGGCTGGCTGTTGATGAGGGGGGGACCATGTTCTCCAAGATCCCATAGCTCTGCAGGCTGTCTCCAGCCCTGCTATCACTCAGTGTTTGTGTCCTAAGGGCTACTGAGGGTAATTATCCATGTCTGCAGATCAGGGGCTCAGGCAGAGGATGTGCACTCTGCTGCCCCAAAGTGATAATAAGTAAATCCAATGTGTTAGAGAAATTTGTCGGTGCATCTTAAGGCCTAAGTGGCAGGACCGCCTGAACTGCACACATCACCACCTCCCCATTTCGTCTTAGGTAGGCATGTTAAGGTTAACACTTGGCAAGGAGTTTGGGATTCGGGCAGAGATAGAGGACATGTTTGTGCGATAGGTTGGGTAAGCGGGATGCAGAACAGAGCACAAAGATCTTGCAGTCAGCTGGCAGTGGAAAATCGAAGCGCAGCACTTCTGGTCGTCATAGCAACACGCCTGTCGTCCTTACACAGCACTCTGCCATGGTGCGCACCAAGTGGTTAAAAGTGACCTATCACCATTTAAAATGGAACATCTACTGGCTTGAGTGCTCGGTTCTGCTCACAAAGAATCGTCCCTACTCATGCTCCACACGTAAAACAAATATTACTCACTTCCTGTCCTTACATATGAAGTTTACAGAGGGAGAGATGGTGAGTGATGCTTACGTACACTTTTTGTACAAGGAAAGTGGGGATATCAAGTTTTACACAACCTAGTTTTAACTTAGATCACTGTAATTCCAAGCATCGTCTACCAACCTTGCTCAGCATCTTTTCCCATGACACTTTGCAGAGGGCTGGGCCGGTTGGGGCCGCTGGTCCGTATGCAGCCAGGAATGTGGTGGCGGAGTCCAGGTGCGCAGCCGAACCTGCCAGCCCGAGGACAGTGTGTGCGAGGGAACAGTTGAAGAAGGGCGGGCCTGCAACCCTCAGCCCTGCATTGGTAGGCCCACCTGTCATTCAGTCATTTAGTTGGCAGCACTTGGCTGCAAGTGGCTCAGATCCAATGCAATAATCATGCAATTTTCAAATTCTCTCAGGCAAAGAGCGCAACAGGAGTCAGGGTCTGCGGGCCATCATCGGTTTGAAGAGAGACAGTGCTGACGATTCCAACCATGGAGTTGTTGCAACCCAAACAGGTGAGATAGGAAGGTCTTGTTAATGGACGTCTTACAGACTGTGGCGTAGTTAGGGATTATTTGTTTATACATAATGCATATTTTGCAGACCTAAATGTAAAAACTACATGGCTTACTGCAAAAAAAAGTGAAAATATCTGAGTTCAACCACAGAGGCTAAAGGTGGACCAGAGAATCTTCATCTCTTTTGAGTGTTTACTGCCTGGGGAGGTGACCCTCTAATACATGTTTTTTTTTCCGCAGTAGATGCAAAGGCCGACGAGTGGTCTCTCTGGAGTGCATGTTCAGTCACCTGTGGGGAGGGCTGGCAGAGCCGTACCCGCGTCTGTGCTACTTCCTCCTTCACCACCCAGTGCACCGGACCGCTGCGTGAGAACCGGCCCTGCAACAACACAGCTGTCTGCCCCGGTGAGTGCCTGGTTCCTCCTCTCTAACGTGGGCATGACAGGGGGAGAAAGGAGAAAGAGAGTGAGATCCCGAAAATGTTAGGACCACACTTGGCCTTTCTGAAGTACACAATAGAGGTGAAAGGCATTATCTCTTAATGATTTCCCTTTTAAATGACATTAGTCACAAAGGAAAAGTAGATGAAGAAAAGCGGACAATTAAGAGAGGAACTTTTGAGCTTTCACACACTGAGATTTGGATTGTGAAAAAGAGGCTGCAATTCAGTATCAAGCTAATTTCCCTAATAGTTTGTACATTTAGTGTTGTGTTCAAGGGATTGTGTGGAGGACTGCCCCATCTAGTGGAGAGTTAACAAAATGTGCCTGTAGAGCATGGCCTGTGAAATCGCAAAGGGAGTCACAATACCCATCGCACATTTCTATTAAACAAACTCTAACTTCCCTCATCAAAATATACCTGTTTGTGACACATGTGTAGTGGATGGTGCTTGGGATGAGTGGACCCCCTGGAGCCTGTGCTCATCCACATGTGGTCGCGGTTATCGTGACCGTACCCGCACGTGCAAGCTGCCCCAGAATGGAGGAGAGCCTTGCCGCGGCCCTAAAAGACAAACCAAGTTCTGCAACATCGCCGTCTGCCCAGGTGAGTCGGGGATCTTAAATTTTTTAAATCACTTTTTCAATGCTGTCTTATATTTGTAAATATATAATGTAAAAGAAAAGTGATTCAAATAGTTATTTCCTCTGTGAATCAGTGTATTATACTATCATACTTAAAGGTCCATGACAACTGACGTTGGCTGTGATACTTGACCCTTCAGTTAACTGATTCATATATGAGAGCTAATTAGACTACTTATTGGCATAAACACCATCACAAACAGCAACCGCAGTGGCAGGTTGATATTACATCTGACGCACCAATAGAAAAAAAGCCTCTGTGGGCATTAGTAAGTGGCTTTATAATAACTGCCGGTGACTCATCCTGTGCTCGTTGTCACTCAGTATATAAGAAGCTTTCTTCTTTTCTATTCTGCCACCTACTCCTGTGCTGAGAGGATTGAAGTCGTTTTGAAGTTACAGCTACAATTTGTACAGTCAGTTTTCTTTCTCCCCCTTTCCCACAGCAAGTGTGGTGGTCATCGTCATTATCCCGTGTGTGCTTTTAGTTAAAAAAAAAGTCATTTCTTTGTTGCAATTGCGTGTTACCATCAGCAGATGTCTCTTATGTGCCACAGCTCAAAAACAGCCTTTGTCTGAAACACAGGACGGGCTGTTAGGCAAAGTCATGATTGAGAGATGATTACACATTTCATTTGAAATTGAAAGGCTTAGGAAATGGAGTCATTCGTTAATAGTCCATTTAGCATGATAGAAATTTTATTTTGGCCACTCTAACTTTTTAAGACTATACACTTTTTTTTCATCTATTTTTCCAGCATACAAGGTAACATTTAATAGCAGCTGTGATTGGTTTTTTGTTTTTTTTTCTGTTTCTTAAGTGCTTTCATCTTTCAAGGCTGTTATACTCTTATGTGTCAATACCCCTTATTAAAAATGCCCAGCATAGAGTATTTAGAACAGCACTGCTTCTCACCATTACTACAAAGACGTGTGTCTTGGTCAGCATGACTGACTTTTTTTTAAAATTAGAAATAATAATCTTCTCAGCTAACTCAAGTCCACTAAACAATGTTCATAATGAGATCAATCTGATTTTAGTTTTAAGGACAGTGGATGTAGGAGGTTGAGGGGCAAATACAGTCATGCTTGAAGGACAGATAACCAAGCTCCAACTTTCTGTTCGACTTAACTCAGCTGAAGTAGGTCATGTGTAATGTTAACAGCATCAGTGAGTGTGCATGATGCCTGTGGCCCTGAGGGTCTGTCTTGTCCTTGCACCCACGATATCCCTCTTGCGTCTATGTGCCTCTGCCTCCCTCTAGTGGATGGATCCTGGAATGAGTGGTCTGCCTGGAGCACGTGCTCTGCTTCTTGCTCCAATGGCACCATGCAGAGAACACGGGAGTGCAACGGGCCATCCTACGGCGGCTCTGAGTGCCACGGCAGCTGGAAAGAGACAGTCAACTGCTACCTGAAAGAATGCCCCGGTAAAAAGGAAACTAAAATCCCAGATTCAACAATCACTGTCCGAATAAAAGATATATGAATGGGACATATCACAGCCCAGAGTTCATGGTGTGACATATTCTCTGTTTTTAGTTGATGGACGCTGGCATGCGTGGAGCTCATGGGGCAGCTGCAGCAAGACTTGCGGTGGAGGCAATCAGCAGAGACAGAGAGGTTGTGAGGGGCCTTTCTTTGGTGGAGAACCTTGCCCTGGTGAAAAGGGAGAGCAGAGGCGTTGCAATGAGCGGAGATGCCCTGGTTAGTATAGCAACGGATAAGGGTAGCTTCACTCTAATACAGTCCGATAAACAAGTAGATTAGTCATCACATCATATATTATTCTTGTTACCTTTTTAGAGCCCCATGAGATCTGCCCCGAGCAGAACACTGGCGACGTTGTGTGGAAGAGAACCCCGGCTGGAGACAAGGCTGCCATTGCCTGCCCCGCTGATGCCTCAGGTACGGTGACAGGGAAGACCGTAATGTGTGTTATCTGCTTTGCGTGGATATGTTACACCTTTTGCCGTGCCCGTCATGCCAACCACAAATACTTTATTTGATTAACAGGTCTGATTCTGCGCCGCTGCACTCTGGACGCTGTAGGTCTTGCCTCCTGGGAGAGCCCGACTCACATCAAGTGTGTCTCCAAGAACTACGAGAAAATTCAGATGCTGGTAAGCCCTGGAAAGGTCGCCTAATTAAAATGTTAAATGCCTCATCTGTTGTGTTCTCATATGGCGACTTTCACAGTAGTGTAGTCAAACTGGCGAATGTCAGAGATGCAGATTAACCTCCTGACTCTTCTCCTGTAGTCAAGGGACTACATCTCCAAAGTCCAGATGGGGCAGAGTGTGGACGGGGTTGCTGAGGTGATTTCACGTCTGAGATTCTCCTCTGACGAAGGAGCCAAGTACAGCGGCGACCTCTTGGCCATCATGGAAATCCTGAGGAACACCACTGCACTGTACAAGGGAACCACTCTGAGACTGAGCAGCGCTGATGTCGCGGTAAAATGAAATCTTGTTAGATAACAGCTGAGAGGATTCTTTTTATTCTTTACAATGTGTCACATATGTACATATTTAAAAAATAATATCAACTAACAGTCCCTCTCATGCTCCTCTGACCAAAAATAGTTTCTAATTACGCTGGATTTGGTAACTTCTTACACCTCTGCCTCCATTTAATGATTTGCAGAACTACGTCCAGACCATCAGCAACTTACTGAAGGAGGAACATCATGACAAATGGGAAGAGGTGCAGCTGGTAAGTGATAAGAGGGTGTGGGTGTGAGAAAGGGAGAAAATAAGTCTGTTATACTAATGTTCTTGTGATGAGAGGAGTGAGTGTGTGGGACAAATTTAGGGAGAGAGTTGTCGGGGTGTGTATGAGATATTAATGTTAAAAATATGAAAATGAGGGGGGGGGTAGAGAATCAATGACTGGGGCGCTTTGACTGATTAACACTCCCAAATGCCCTTTTACTCACCCAAACACTGGATTTGAATGCTATAAGAATATGATGTCAAGAGCTAAAACATATAAAAGATTAGACTATTATAAACATTAAATTAAATGTCTAGAGCTTAACTTATCATCTAGCACTACTTCATTTTTAAATAATTAATTCCTAAGTTATTCTCACAACAGACTAAACAGGACTTTGTCTTGTTTGACCACCTGTTGACATATTTTCTCCCCACTTTCATGACACTCACTGTCCCTGCTAAAGCGAGCGAAGAAACAGTTCCTACTAATCGAGTTCCCAGAGAAAGAAGTTAGACAAACAAAAGACTTCGACTGCAGAGAGTAAGCACATATTTGGGCAAAAATTCAAAACTGGCCGGTGAATTACCAAGGCCACTGCGACTAGAGAAAGCGAAAACTTCAAGGTGACAGCAAGAGAGAGAGAGAGTGAGATTGAATCATGGAGAATCACTACACCCACTTCGCAATCTGTGAGTCTCTGTGCCATCCTACATACCGAAAGCAGTTGTAAAGGGACACATAGAGCACATTGCAAGCAAGCGCACACCTTGCGCCCACATCACTGCAGTTCTGCGTCAGAGACACGCAAGTCAGGCTGCCCCCCCCCCTTCCACCGAGCGAGAGGGAGAGGACAAAAAAACCTGAGTATGAATCAACAGCATGCCCATTTATGGCCTTAAGGAATTTCTGAGGTTGCATAGCAGCAAGAAGTGTGTGTGTGTGTGTGTGTGTGTGTGTGTGTGTGTGTGTGTGTGTGTGTGTGTGTGTGTGTGTGTGTGTGGTTTGTTTTTTTTCTTCTTTCTTCACTCCACTGCTGAGCACTTTGAAAGAATAAGCACAAGCTGGACTGCCACGAGAATAGGAAATCTAGATATGGACATGTAATCAATATACAGTAGACTTGCCGAAGTGCACAATTAACCCAGTTGTCATATAGTGAAACTCTGTGAATGTGCCCCTGCCCTTTTCTCCCGTTTTCCCTCTTTCTGACTCTTCCACCATCTCTCCTTCCTTCTTTTTCTTCGTTTTTACCCAGATGGGTGCCAGCATTAAGGAGTTCCTCCACCTTGTTGAGGACTTTGTGAACATGATTGGTATGCAAATGAGCGGCTTCCAGGACGTTTATGAAGTCACCGAGAATTTTGGTGAGCGTTAATTTCCTCTGCCAGCTGCTCTCTGCTCATCTCTTTCTCGGGGTGATTTGTCCTTTCTCCAGTCGGAGAGTGCATCAATCTTAATCTCGCCTGTGAATCTGAGTCCATAGAAGCAGCAGCAGAATGCATCAGTTATCACTTTGACAGTGTGTCAAGTCCATCAGCTACATCATATTACTTGTGCCATCTCCAAGATGCTGTGCATCTAATCAGAAGTATATTTCACATAACACATACTGTATATAGCTTTTACAGAAATTATCAATCTGTCAAATACTGTAAGAGTAACTGTAAATTTCACACTCTGAATCACTCTCTGTGACTGTTTTGGCTCAGTGAAGGTGACATTCTCACAGGATTTAGGGGGAAATGACTGCTCCAGGCCGATACACATGACGCATGAAACAAAAATGTCCTTGGCGGCGTTTGCTTCAGTTCATTGAGACGATTCGTCAACCAACACAGCGTAGAAAAAAAAATAGGCAGAAGGAGATGACCTCTAAGTGCTAACAACGCCTCTGTCTGTTAATCTCTGTCCTAGTGCTGAGCATCCACAAGCGCCCGTCAACAGCAAACTCCAACTTCACCTTCCCTGTGAAGGGCTGGAGGGGCATGTTGGACTGGGTCAGGACCTCTGAGGAGAAGATCTCAGTTTCCCGTGATGCTCTGTCCGTTGAACAGTCTGGTAAGATCAAACAAACATAATTTTTAGTTTTGTTTTTTTTAGGAGATCAACTGATGTGCAGTCCTGTGAATTTGAGTCTAAGCAGGCCTTTTGTTCTTTCCAGATGCCGATGATGCATTTGTGACTGGCATCGTCCTCTACAGAAACCTTGCTTCTATTCTGTCCTTCCAGAGGTAATACAATTTGAAACTGGCCTTCCATGAAATACATTTTGTAGTCACAAGATGGCACCCCTTGCTGAAAGACCCGCTTCCATATTTTCTCCTACATTTACTGTCTCATCTTTTAATATAAGGCCTCACAGATGCCTCACATCAAACCTTGACCATATTCATCCTGCTATAATGCCGCATTTTCACCGCACTGTGTTTTTTTCATCTTTTTCCACAGTAACACCACCCTGCTCAACTCCAAGGTGGTGACGGTGATCGTAAAGCCCTCGACGACTCTCCTGTCATCCCCCGTTGAGATCGAGTTCCCCCACCTCCACAATGTACGTCCCTAATGGTTACCCAATCTTATGGGGCCCTATGAAAAATATTAGCCCCCCTCTGGCTGTTTGCTCACTGCAATGCACAGATCCTGACATTTTGCTGACATTTGCAGTGCCACTGCGACTTTTACGCATACTTGTGGTCAGTTGAAACCCAGCAAATATCACAGCATAACCAAACGGTACATTGATGATGATGAGAAATCACGCGCAGTAATTAGTCTCTGGAGCTCATAAGAAGCTGTTTTTAGTTTCGTATATGTATTACAGGGGAGGGTGGCGAGAAATGTGAGCAGGTGGCTGGCAGCAAGCTGCTGCATTTCACACGTTTTTTAGTACGGTGTCCCATCCTACACATTTCCCATTTCAGCAGAGATTCCTCACACTGACTTCTCCATCTGCCTGTCCTTTGCAGGGCACCATGAATGAGACATGCCTCTCCTGGGACGAGAGCGAAACGTAAGTGTTGACCACAGTTGTTTTTCTTCTTAAATGTGCGTCTAACCATCACTCACATCTCTTTTCTACCCTGGGTGGCCCCGTCAGCTAATCTTGGGCTGGTTGTTGTTCATCTCCTCGCTTGTGGCCGATGTCTTTGCAGTCATGCATCTGTCACTGCACATGAACGCTCAACCCCCGTTAGTCCTACACTCACCGGAGAGAGAGCAATGTTGTTTCAGCTATTTTTCATGTCAGTTAATGGCCATGACGCTTGGGAGTTTTTAAAAAAAAAATGCTTACATGCATTTGAATGACTTACTGTATGAAAGGAGCTCCTGGTGGCCTGGCCTGGATCAATCAGCACCAGGCCCACTCTGCCCTCCTGAAGAATATGCGGTTGGACCATTTGCATTTAGATAGATTTGGACATTTGTGGAGGACAGATAAGAAATGAAAATGCACCTGTACCCAGACACCAGACTACCCCCACACACCTTTTCACATAAACGCTAAACACCAAAGTCAAAGCATAAGCAAAAGCAAAAATGACTCGAAGGAGAAAATGTAATTAACTCATACTTTCGGAGGGAGGGCGATGTGCCTCTAGTCAAATTAGATTCATTTTTGAAGGCAGATGTGATTAACGTCAGGATAGAGACAGTGGAAATGGTAGAGGAGGAAGCTCTGGCTGATGGCAGAGTTTGGGGTCAATGGTTTTTTGCAGGGCTGCATATTTTTGTGAGCTTTCTGATCACAGGAAGTGGTCAATTAGCTCCTCCAACACTGAACTTTAACCAGACGGATACAGATAAAATGATCTGCTGCTTTTTGTTACATGAAATCAAAAGATAGGAAACAAAATAACAGGAATGCACATGCTTTTTTTTTTTTTTTTTTTTAAGGCCTACTTTGCATCACACTTCAACACAGAACATTTAACCCTTCTGCATGATATGACAACCTGAACATGGCACGCATTAAATTGTGAAGCCAAGTATACTTAGAGGCCATTCCAGTTAACTGGCATGATGATTTTCCCTCGTGTCCGTCCTCCCCTGAGTCTCTGTGCCAGGCTGGACCTCCTGGCTATGATGCCCCTTTGTAGTCACCAGTGAGAGCCCGAGGGTGTTGCTTATAACCTTCTCTGTGTTCTCTGGCATCTGCTGCTAGTGCTGCTGACACACTAAGGCCGATCTTGATTTGTTTGGCTTCAGTCTCAGAACAAGATCTCAGCAAAATACTGTGGAGCTGTGGGATTTGTAGAGGTTGTTTAAGTGCATCTAATTTGAAAGATGGCCTCAATTAAGCACTCATTCTTGATTTTACTTTCTGTTTGTAATGTAATTCATTTCTTTTTTGTCAGGATCAGGTTTAGCATGGAATAAGAGTTTTATATGCACATATTAAGCCCCCCCCCCCCAAAAAAAGACTCAATTTGATGTACAAAAATCAAGTGCCGTGTAGATTTCTTCACAATGGAGAAAAAGCAAATCATAATTCAGATTGTCTTCACATTCCCCTCCTTCTTTTTCAAAAGAAGGAACACATTGTCCTTGGTCCCCAGTGCACTGGCCAAGTGTTGCCAATAATCTCATGTCTACTGAGAAAAGATTAACCATAGCAAGAAAGGATACAGATTATGCTAATAAAGAGATTTATGAAGGCCTATCATCAGCAATCATGGCATAGATGGCTATTAATCACATAAATGTGAAAGCCATCATCAAAGCTTCCTGAGATGCAACTGAGCAGCCCAGGCATTTATTTTCTCACACTGGATCACAGAACTTATGTCAGTATTTAAATGTCATGTAAAATGTAAAAAACTATATCTTCCTATAAATTTGGGCTATTTAAAATTCAAATAAGATTATTATATATATATATATATATATATATATATATATATATGTGTGTGTGTGTGTGTGTGTGTGTATATATATATATATATATATATATGTATGTGTGTGTGTGTGTGTGTATATATATATATATATATATATATATATATATATATAATAAATCCCTTATGTGACATTCACATGAGTGATTTGTCAGATCTCTCCTCTCCTAACCCTTCGTTCCCTTTCCCCTTCCTTCCCTGTGCAGTTCCTCTCTGCTTGGCTCGTGGTCTGCTCGGAGCTGCAGATCGGTCCCCGTTCATTCATTCAAGACCAAATGCGTGTGTGACAGCCCCTCCACCTTCGCCATTTTAGCGCGCATCAACTTCGACTCGGTAAGTCTTCTGACTCTTCACAAATATGAGCTTGTGTTTTGTTTTGTTTCCCCCCCCCACCATACATCTTGAATGTTTCGTGCAGCCCTTGTGTGTGCGTGTGTGTGCGTGTGAATGGGATGCAGTGTGAACGTATAGTAGGCTACTTGTTGTTTTCGAGCGGTTTGCTGTAGCGCTGCCTGCCAGCTCCCCTTTGTCTCCGCGCAGGTGCCGCCGATCGGAGAATTGCAGCCTGCCTGATTTTTATTGAGGGGAAATAACCGAGCAACATGTTGACATGCAGGGATTGCGTTTAGCCTTTTTTTTTTAAAATGAACGCACTGTGATTTGCATATTGGCATGTCGATTTTGCACGACCCTGTCGATGTAATGCTTATTTGCTTGTAATCGGCTGCATAATTGACAAAATAAATATTAGCCTATTGCAGCGATGGGAAATAGCCGGGGGAGTTGCTTGCATGACAATTAAGAAAGAATAATCCCATATCATTAATTCAGTCACTCAGAATGACTTTCTGATCATCGTTTAATCAGAGGTTGCACTTAAATTCCGATTATGCAGGATTTTGAATTATGCCTGTGTAGCCTAAGTATGTTCAGAGTTAGTGCAGGGGGACTTTTGCGCAGCGGATGCTTTGATTACCGAAATCTGTCATTAGGCGTCGTTGTATTTCATGCGCAAAGACAATGTGTAATTTTCCTCCGTAGGCTGTGTTGCCTCCAGGGCTGCTCGCTCTCCAGTTGCCGTGGTAACGGCTTCTGCAGGCAAACTCGGCCTGTGTGATTTTTGATAACTGAGATGCTGAGGGGAAAAAACACACACACACACACACACACACACACGCCAGGCCCCCACCACCCGCCTCTCTTCTCTGAACAGCTCCAGGATAGAGGAAATGGTCTGTCCATCTCTGCTGTGCATCTGACTGCTGCTGCACACACACACACACACACACACACACACACACACACACACACAAACACAAAAAAAACAATCAACAGATGTCTATCTCTGTAAGGAAATGTATTTTAAGTGCACATAATTCCCTCCTTTTATTTAGCGTGCAGTCAGCAAAACAAAACAGCTTATGAATTTGAACTGCAGTGTTTTTCTGCTGCTAAAACCAATTTAGTCTCCTCTTTTTCTTTCCCTCCAACTTCTTGTTTACATCCAACATTTGATTTGTCTTTGCCCGTCTGAACAGCACCTCTCATATTTGCTACAGGCTGCGCTTACCCTGCTCCTTTCAACCTCGCCCGACCACTAAAAAGGCAGCTACGCCAATCATTCCGTCTGACAGTATCTTTGAATTCTCCATTACATCCATCCCCCTCCTCCACCTTATCCCTGCATCCTCCTCCTCCTTCCTCTTCGGCCACAGCAGCCAGTCTGAAAATTCCAGAGAGGCGGACCAATGAGAGACAGACGTCTGGTCATGCATTGATGCCCCCCACCCCCCACCCCCCACCACCGCCACCACCACCCGTCTCTCCATCCATCCTTTGATGTGTGCCATAGCATCTTCTTGCCAGCCATATGAGGAACACCAGTGAGAAGCGAGATGCAGAGAGAAAGGAGTGAGGAGATGTGGAAAAAACAGCCAGATACTGCAGCGTGTTAGCTCTCATTCGATATGGTCCGGGTTCAAGACTCCTGTAGCATCATGTGTGTTGGAAACATGATGGTCCAGGGGGAGCATAGTACAGCAGATGTCCTTGACCACTGGGGTAATAAATTAGAAAAAAAAAAAAAAAAAAGGTGAATGCACATTTTTCTTCCTTCTATCTGTTTCAAATGTGTTCAAAATTAGAACAGGGGATTCAGTCAAGGACAGGCAGAAGACGTGCTTCATATCTAGGTCTAACTGGCCATCTGGATTTCCCTCAGAGGTCCATGTTGCAAGCATCAACCCAGATATAGAGATTGGGAAGAGAGGGAACAGAACATACTGTATCTCCCATGTTGTTTTTTTTCTTCCCCCCGATAGGGTAAAGGCTGAAGCAAAAAGACGGCTCACCACTCTGCTATCTACCATCTGTTTTGGGGCACCTCTGATGTAGTTGGATAGATTTTGAAACACATTTGCCACACTAAATTAGTCTTTGGCTGCCGTAGGCCAGCCTTCACCAGCTGTGCTTTGATATCAGCCGAGTCTATGTGGAGCACATATTGAGATGGAGGGGAACAATCCTTCAAGGCTCAGTATTGTCCCATTCAAATTTTGAGACACTATCAACAGTGGTAGAAGTATTAGAGGCCATGCTTCACATACGCTTGCAATATAAGAATTTATGGCCATCATAAATCAAGTGAAGGCCAAAGCGGTGTCTATTTCTTCCCCCTCTATCTGTGCTAATTTGATACCTGCAGATTAATTACATTTCAGGAAAATTTCTCACTCACCTTTTGGAGCCACTAAGCCCTTTCTCACCTGCTTCCCTCTTAACACATCATCAAAAATATAATTACACCATTTGCCAATGAGGACTTCTTCATACATAGCTCAAGCAATTTGTATCCACCTCACACACTTTGTGGTGATGACAACTTCATCAGAGGTGTTAAGATTAACTCAAAACCTCGTTAAAGCCACTAGAGTAGGTGTGAGACAGACAAAGATTATGGATGCAGTAAAACCACACAATTAGCTGCTGGGGGTTTGTAGGTGTGTTAGCCGAGCAGCGAGGGCTTTAAAGTCTCAAGGAGCTGAGTATTGTG
This sequence comes from Xiphias gladius, assembly GCF_016859285.1. Taxonomy (NCBI): domain Eukaryota; kingdom Metazoa; phylum Chordata; class Actinopteri; order Istiophoriformes; family Xiphiidae; genus Xiphias; species Xiphias gladius. The sequence goes on along the minus strand of NC_053423.1, from coordinate 17,193,937 downwards.
TGTGCAGCAGTGACCCGTCGGCCCACCAGGTGAAAGAGCAGCAGGGAGGACAGGCAAAAGACAATCCCCTCTCTGTTTCCTCCACCAGAGGTTCGGTGCCAGGGCTGTTTGAAACACGGGACGGTCACCGCAGCTGGCAGTGGCAGGTGCTAAGCTGCTGTCAGAGATCAGAAGGGCAGGTGGTGGCAGATTAATGCACAGGTGATAATGGTCCACCTGTTCACTCCTGCTGGGACGGGCAAGGAGCTGCGAGCTGACGCAAAAACACCAACATAGTGAAAAAATACTGAAACAGAGCTAAAGGGGAGCGAAAAAGAGGAGCTCAGGATGTCTGTCAATGATTAGAGGGCTGCTGTAGCAGCTCAGACTAATGACTGCATACAGCAACCCCCCTGAACTGCCCCTGGGACTTGAACAACCCCCCTCCTTGCTTGGTGGAGAGAGATATATGTGCAGTATCCTCCTTGCCTCATTTGCTGACTCAAAAGCGCAATGGAGAAAGCAGCGACCCTGACCATTTGTTTAGTTCGCTGCTCCATCTTTCTGACATGTTCACCTTGAGGTCACCTTGCCTCAGCCGTGGCCTGATTGTGCCATTCAACTGTTTGCCTACAGGGAGCTGTCTGCTATTCCAGATAGCGCACACTCAGAGGCTTCGCCAGTGCCTGCGTGCGTGTGCGTGTATGTGTATATGCGTTGGTCTCATCCCGGTTTCCCCTTTGCATGAACAGTACGTGTGTTTGTGATCAGCTCTAAGCACGTATGGTCTCGTCTCCTCTCTTTAGATCATGGACAAGGCACTGCTCCCGTCCGTGACTCTCATCGTTGGCTGTGGGGTCTCCTCTCTCACCCTGCTGCTCCTCATCATCATCTACGTGTCCGTGTGGAAGTAAGTAACCCTACGAGCAAAGTCCAGCCATGTCAGCCTTTAACTATATGTGCCGCATGCTCTGGTTTCACTCTCCTCCACCTACTGCTCCCCGAAACTCATTCTTTTCTCCTCCCTTTTTCAAAACTCCAGGTACATCCGCTCCGAGCGCTCCGTTATCCTCATCAACTTCTGCCTCTCCATTATATGCTCCAATGCCCTGATTCTTGTCGGACAAACTCAGGCTCGCAACAAGGTATAAGACACTCTTCCTAGCCATTCCTAACCTCTCCTTTGAACCTCTCTTAAACTCACTGCTTTGGGGACTCTGGAAGTAGCAGCGCCACTGACACAGATTTCTCCTCTTTCCTCTCTATCTCTCCTTCCTCCTGGGCTCCCACAGGTGGTGTGCACTCTCGTAGCTGCTTTCCTGCACTTCTTTTTCCTCTCCTCTTTCTGCTGGGTGCTGACAGAAGCTTGGCAGTCTTACATGGCTGTCACTGGTCGTCTGCGCAACCGCATCATCCGCAAGCGTTTCTTGTGCTTAGGCTGGGGTAAGAGCACGTGTCTTTAGGTTCATCTCTTCTCTCTTTTTTTTCCTCCTCTGTTGCGTCACTTTTCTCAATAGCTTTTTTTTTTTTTTTTTGTAAATCATATTAAGCTCTGACCCCCCCCCCTCCTTTGCATATTTTCTATCTTGCAGGCCTTCCTGCACTGGTGGTGGCTGTGTCAGTGGGTTTCACAAAAGCGAAGGGATATGGCACAGTCAACTAGTAAGTCCAGACTTAACTGCCAGTTTTTCACCTTCTCTTTTCTCTGCATTTATCCTGAAAAACTCTTCTCTTAGCTTAAGCATTAACATTCTTCCTCCTTCTCTTTTCTAGCTGCTGGCTGTCTCTTGAGGGCGGACTTCTCTACTCCTTCGTTGGCCCTGCTGCAGCGGTTGTTTTGGTGTGTATTCTGACACTGACTTCCCAGTCGATCACAACACATAGTCTTTTTGTAAATGCATTACCCATTATTACATTGTCTCATCCAGGATTTTTTTTCTTTTTTTTTCTCGCAAACAGGTGAATATGGTCATTGGTATTCTGGTCTTCAACAAGCTGGTGTCCAAGGACGGCATCACCGACGTGAAGCTGAAGGAGAGAGCCGGGTAGGTCTTATTGATCTTCTCTGTGCACCAGAGTATTTCGCTTATCGCCTTTATCAGTCCCATTACAGGTATATTGATGCTGTGCTTTGATATCAAGGCTCACAATCAAACAAGAGGAGAGAATAGAGTTCTGCCAGTAGGGGACAGTCCAGTGCAGCCTGAACGAGCCTGTTGTGTCTAATCTGTTGTTCCTCACCCTGCAGGGCATCACTGTGGAGCTCCTGCGTGGTTTTGCCTCTCCTGGCCCTCACCTGGATGTCTGCTGTCCTGGCCATCACCGACCGCCGCTCAGCCCTCTTCCAGATCCTCTTTGCCGTGTTCGACTCTCTGGAGGGTTTCATCATCGTCATGGTTCACTGCATCCTGCGTAGAGAGGTAAGAAAAACATTTAGATGAGAAAAAAAAGTAAGGGGAAGTAAAACAAAAAGAAAAGTTGTTGCTTTTGTTGGTTGTTTGTCTTTATGAGGTTACATGAGCTGTGTTTTTAAGCAGAATTACCTGATTTTTTTTTTTTTTTTTTTCCCCCCCTTTTCTTCCATTAGGTTCAAGAAGCTGTAAAGTGCAGAGTAGTTGACCGCAAGGACGATGGCAATGGAGACTCTGGCAGTTCCCTTCACAATGGCCACACCCAGCTTATGGTAAATTTCTTGGCTTATTGCCTTTTTAATGTCTTGAGTGCCTTTTGCATTTTACCACTAAATAGATATGTGCATACAATAAGCGCTGATAGAAAATCTTTTATTCTTTTATCAGCAGTCTGATAATGAAAAGGATGGAGATTCAAGCAGACAAGGTAAGCCCCTTTTACATAAAGCTTTTCTTGCCCTTAACCATTTTTTCATTTGCATTTCAATTTCTGTGAGCCTTGCACTTAAAACATCTGATCATGCATAAAAAGAGAGAATATTTATTGAGCCGATATTTCAGACGTGGCATGGTTCTTGTTATTCTTTAACTCTCTTAACATTTTTCTTGAAAGGAATGAAGAGCTCCTCTGAAGAGAAGATGCCGCCTCCTCAGCTGCCTCTTCCCATGGGCTCCAACTTCCACACCCTGCCATCCAACCCCAGTAAGAGCCACATGCAGGCGGTTCCCGAATATTCCAGCCACACGCTCACCCTGAAGAGAGAGAAGAGCCGCTTGGCAGGAGGAGTTGACCCATCCTGTGGGAAACCTGTATACGTCTGCGAGGGGGAGCTTTTCAAGCAGCTGGATGCCGATCTCGCTAGGGCTCAGGTCGAGGGCAGCATCTCTGACGGCAGCGGCTACGTCCTCATGCCCAACACTACCTCCACCCTGAGGTCCAAGCCCAAAGATGACCCGACAAAATATAACATCAGCGTGGAGCAGCTGCCACAGGCCAGACTGATGCACCTCGGCGGGCCCTTTGCTGAGCCCCAGGCTGCCTTCGGTATCAAGTCGATCCCCCCTGACCAGGTCAGCGTGTCGTATTCAGAGAGAGACTCGCCCATCCAGAATATCCACAACATGTCCAGTGAGTCCCACATCACCCACAGCAGCCTGGAGAACACCTTCGAGTCCATGAATTCTATGATGTCCAAGAGTGAGACCATCTCCACGCTGTCCATGAGCTCCTTGGAGGTAAGCTAGATGGAGTAGTGAGACCTCTTGCAGAATGGTTGCATTATGAATTCTTTAATATTTATCTGAAACTAAACCCAATTTCTTTGTCCGTCTTCTCTTTGCAGAGACAGAAATCCCGTTACGCTGAGTTGGACTTTGAGGTAAATAATGTTTGGATACTGTCTGTTCTTAAGATTGTAAATGACATGCAATACACATGAAATTTATAATAGCTTGTATAAATTTTGACAGTAAATCCCTTTTTTCTTTGCTTCCCACAGAAAATAATGCACACAAAGAAACGCCACCAGAACATGTTCCAGGACCTAAACAGGAAGCTACATCATGCTGAGAAAGATAGAGAGTCACCTGCGTCTGACAGCAAGGTAACACATCATGATGATATACTCCTCTCCCATTTCCATGAACATTTATTTCCAAGAAATGCAGGACGATATAGACAAATAGTAAAAAGAGAAATACAACAGAGGCGATTCTAATGTTATAAAAAGATTGTAAAAATGACCTTATTAAACAACCAGTGATTTGCGTATTGAACTATGGTTGTTATTACCTTGAGGTCATTTAAATAAGGATGTATTTTCTTCCTTCTTACAGTCTGTGAGATGGAGTGTGTCTTCAGGAGGAAGTGACAAAACGAACCACAGCGTGAGTGTTTATATACAACCTCACACATCTCAAATTTGCTGCCTATAGACGAGACACACCATCAGATATTACACTTGCCTCAAGGAGGAATAATTTCCCCTGAATGACAATATGACTTTCATTAGTAGAAAATCACCTTTGATGTAACGAAGCCCATTTCATTTTGATTAAATCGGGAATTGCTCAGGGCTGATAAGAGACACCAGTGCTAAAGTGGCTCATCTTTCTGCCTCAACAGGACAAACAGCAGGCTCCAATGGAGAGGCCATGGGAGGGAGTTCGGGGAATACCGCAGTCGCCCCCTGCGTGGGTGCGCAAAGACCTGGAGCCCCTAGCTGCCTCACCTCTGGAGCTGCACTCTGTGGATTGGGAGAAAACCAGCACCACCATCCCTCTAGTGGGGCAGGACATCATCGACCTGCAGACAGAGGTCTGAGGGGGAGGAGGGGGGCTAGCAAAGCCGCCTGATTTCACCTCAGTCACCTTTTTGGTTTGGGAATGTGATCCTGTATGGATAGAGTAGAGGAAACCACGCAAGGGAGAAAGTGAGAAAGTAGGTCCCAGAATCAATGTCTTCAAACCCTCAGTCAGAGCAGGAAGGAAGGGAGAGAAGGGGGGATGGAAGAGTGGAGTTGGTGGTGATGGGATGTTTAATGTAGCTTCTCTGTGTGGACTTAAAGCGTCTCTTGTCAGAGTGCTCTGAAGGGCATAGGGTTAGTGGAGCGATCAATGGGTTCCATGGACCAGGACTGGCTGTGGTTCCATTAATGCCTCACCGGGGGTTTCCTGAACCCTTCAGCCTGGGTTCAGAAGATGTGGTCGACATGTCTGTGCTTCTTTTTTCCTTCAACTCAACTTTGGAGAAAGTTTAATAATATTAAAACGGTGTGTCCTCCCTGCTTCTCGGGGGGAACAACTGGAACTCTTGGCTGCTATTCTACCGGCCAAGTTACCTTCCAAAATAGGACAAGGCGCGAGAGCATAGGGGACCCTTTTCATGCTTATAGTCCACCACTTTGGTAGATGGGCACACACGTTTTGTTTTTGTGCCGTGGGTAATTTTATTTTAGTTTTTCAGCTTGTGTGTTTATTTGTATTGCCTCATACCCGGAACTGCTTCAACAGAACTGAATATGAGACTCTGTACTGAGAAAATAACTCCTCTAGAGGAGAACAGGTTTTATCATGCTAATAGTGCTTCTCACTGTTGTTACCACCATGGTTATTATTATTACAATGATTATTGTCAGTGTTATGATTATTATTGTTAATGTCATTATTGAGTTAATAGCCTATATTTTGATTTTTCATTCCCCTAATGACCGTCAGCCACAAGTTATATTGTTTTTGTACTGAGACCTACAACATTAGGCTCAAAAAAGTGATTCAGTGCATCAGTAATGTGTTTTGAGCCCATATGGACTGCATCGGGACAAACATACTGAGTGGTGATGGAGGTGGTGGTTAGTTACCCAACATGTCCTGGTTTCTCCAGCATTCTGCTTTGATGCCAAAACACCAGCACCAGGATGAACACAGACTCTCAAACAGGAAGAGCAGTGCACTCTGGGGAACGCTGGGTGGATATGTGAGGATATGGGGGGGGTACCTACCCTCTCTCAGCTGGCACAAGATGCAGGCTCTTCCATGTCAAACGTATGGATTCAAGGGGTCAGCAAGACCATTCATCATCGCCCTTTTGTTTCTCAGCCTTGCAGGACTCTTGGACCGTGCAGAGGCTCCCGGCGCTGATATGACTTCCAGTGCAGCGTCGGGTCCTCAAGACTTCAACACATTTGTGTTTTTAGCCATCAGTGTGAAATAGTGCAATATGATGGGCGCTTGATGCTCAAGCAAGACTGATATTAGGATTTAGGCCGAGTTTTTTTCTTACCAATGTTTCAAAACTTTTATACCATCTTCCTCATATTTACAGAGCATATAGATGCTTTATGAGAATATTGTATAACAAATCTGTATTAGTAATTCAAGGAATTTATTCGCTAGAGATTTGTTAGCACAAGACTTCATATTTGGAGCTGTGAAAGGTAGTTAATTGTACTTCTATAAAGCAAACATTATATAAAATGAATGATAGCCTATGAATATCTTTAAAATGTGCTTCAGGATATTTGTTATTACTCTCCGCTGTGTAGCAGTGAGTAATTGAACCTCATGTCTTCTGTAACAGTGTGTTTTTGATAACCTTGTCAGTAACTCAACAGTATGTACTACCAGCCAATTCCCCTGTCCTTTTCTGAATTCCTCTGTCCTGCCCACAGCCCGATTCATACCTCGAGTTACTTGTATTGAATACGCATTTGTATTTTCTTGTCAATACTTTGTTATTTATGTTCTGTTCTACCTTCCGTAAATGTACAGTTTTCACAGCACAAAATGAATGTGACTTATTTCTAATAAAACACATCTATATTACATGAAAAATGTGTTCCTCAATTATTGCCCAATAAACACTTTGTACTGGTGACATACAATTTTAAATCTCACATTCTCTGAAGATTTCTAATAATCAGATTCAGAATAACTTCTCCTGCAGAGTCAAATTGGCATGTTGTCTGAGAGCAATATCTAAAGTCAGAACAAAACAAATCAGCACCTAAAAATAAAAATTCAAAAGTAGGATAACAAACTGAAAACACTGCAGTGTGTAGAAAGTGGGAACGTGGATAAATGGATTTTGAACTCCTGCCACATTAAATCCTCTGGCAAACATGTCACTCTCTAAATATAGCCTTGATTTGCAGGTACAAAAAGCAGCAACCTCTTATGATGATAAAAGTGCAAATCTCCTCTATTCTATTTTCATGCTTTGCAGGGAGGGGAATCATTACAGAGAAAAAAAGATCTATGAAGTTGAGTAATGAGAAAACAAACACATTTGACAGGGGCTAGAATATGACTCTGACCTCTATAAAAATAGGAAATGTTCTCAACAGTTTAAATTTAGTTTTGCTGACTTTGTCTGCAGTATATCCACTCTGCTTTCTCTCGCCTCCATAATCAGTTCTTGTTCTTCGTTTCAATTGAAGTAATGTGCTGTAATTCTGCTCCAAGGCACAAACAATAGGACATTTACATCATCCATTTGTTGAGCTATGCTCATTTTGTGGGGTCAGCTGGAGAGCAGGTTGGCTTCTTACAAAGTTGTTTTACTGTAGGTGCAATTTTTCACAGCATTTCATGTTTGTTACCACGTCGCGTGATATGCACAATTTTCTCGGTGGGGTCTGAATATTTTTTCCTTTGTGGAACATTTTGTGCTAATTTATTTTCACACCAAAAGTCAACTGTGCAATGTCTGTGCAGTCTGCTAATGACAATTCTGAGCGCTAATTTTGGAATCGATTTTGTAGCATCTGAAATGTGACTCTGAAATATACCATATGTGTCACTGTGGGCCCTTATGATTTGTATTTTCTTGTCAATACTTTGTTATTTATGTTCTGTTCTACCTTCCGTAAATGTACAGTTTTCACAGCACAAAATGAATGTGACTTATTTCTAATAAAACACATCTATATTACATGAAAAATGTGTTCCTCAATTATTGCCCAATAAACACTTTGTACTGGTGAAATACAATTTTAAATCTCACATTCTCTGAAGATTTCTAATAATCAGATTCAGAATAACTTCTCCTGCAGAGTCAAATTGGCATGTTGTCTGAGAGCAATATCTAAAGTCAGAACAAAACAAATCAGCACCTAAAAATAAAAATTCAAAAGTAGGATAACAAACTGAAAACACTGCAGTGTGTAGAAAGTGGGAACGTGGATAAATGGATTTTGAACTCCTGCCACATTAAATCCTCTGGCAAACATGTCACTCTCTAAATATAGCCTTGATTTGCAGGTACAAAAAGCAGCAACCTCTTATGATGATAAAAGTGCAAATCTCCTCTATTCTATTTTCATGCTTTGCAGGGAGGGGAATCATTACAGAGAAAAAAAGATCTATGAAGTTGAGTAATGAGAAAACAAACACATTTGACAGGGGCTAGAATATGACTCTGACCTCTATAAAAATAGGAAATGTTCTCAACAGTTTAAATTTAGTTTTGCTGACTTTGTCTGCAGTATATCCACTCTGCTTTCTCTCGCCTCCATAATCAGTTCTTGTTCTTCGTTTCAATTGAAGTAATGTGCTGTAATTCTGCTCCAAGGCACAAACAATAGGACATTTACATCATCCATTTGTTGAGCTATGCTCATTTTGTGGGGTCAGCTGGAGAGCAGGTTGGCTTCTTACAAAGTTGTTTTACTGTAGGTGCAATTTTTCACAGCATTTCATGTTTGTTACCACGTCGCGTGATATGCACAATTTTCTCGGTGGGGTCTGAATATTTTTTCCTTTGTGGAACATTTTGTGCTAATTTATTTTCACACCAAAAGTCAACTGTGCAATGTCTGTGCAGTCTGCTAATGACAATTCTGAGCGCTAATTTTGGAATCGATTTTGTAGCATCTGAAATGTGACTCTGAAATATACCATATGTGTCACTGTGGGCCCTTATGATTTGTATTTCTTTCATTTCATGACCCGCAGATAGTTGCAATTAGTGTACAAGACTGTAAAATGGACAGACAGGTACAGACACAGACAGGCGTAATGGAAAACATGAAGAAAAAAAGGGAGCAAATGTACACACATTTTGACACTATTATTTCTGTTCACATAAGAAAAAGCATGAATGTTGAATGACACAAATTTCTGTCTGCATCCGTCATGCTTCATCATGAAACACAACTTAGCATAAGGGTGCAAGCACAATAAGCAGCAGCTGCCAATGACACACGCACATACCCTGTGCCCACATACCCACATAGACACATTCAGGTATTTTGTATGCAGCTATAAATAAGCCTGGACCATTGCTTGCTTACTAAATTCTATAAGGATACAGCCTCTTTCTCCAAAATCCCAATAACCAGTGTGTGCAGATGCAGTGTCTATGTGTCCCAATGCCAATAACACCCTAAATTTGTTAATGACTGCCCACCCCCCACCCTCCAACACACGCACACACACACACACACACACACACACACACACACACACACACACACACACACACACACACAAAAGTCCTAATTCTCATCACAACCCCTGACCCCTCCCGAGGTGAAATCAGTATCAATTAGCACCTTGCTGGCAGTACCAGCGTGGTCCTGTCTGTCTCTTAATTGAAGGCTGTTGCTATAGAAACAACAGATGCTAATCCTCGAAATGGGCAAAGAGAAGAGGGTCTTTGAACTCCCAAAGAGAAGTGACAGAAGTGAAAAAGAAGAAGCCATTTCTTTCTACAGCCAGTAATGTCTTCTTAATGATTGTCAGCAGTACATTTAATTATTATAATTATCAAGTGTGAGGCAGCAGAAAGGTTAACACGGAACTGTCTTAATTTCCTGCTACTACTATTGGTTTTAAGCTTGAGAAAATTAAATACAGTGAGATAAATAATCTTTTCTTTAACCCTGCATAACAGTTTGGGACGTGATTCAAATAATTCAACTTTTTTTTTTTTCAAATTTGTGATTCCATGTGCAGTATACTGTATGTTTATTCTCAAGCTGTATATTACAAATTTCACCCAGATATTAAAATTATTTGGATCAATCTGAAAAACAAGAAATATGAAATATGTGAGAAATATGAAACAAATTAACATGCTGGTACATCAACCAGAGGGGTTAAAGTTGCGCGGGCAAAAACAATACCCTCTTGTCTTGCAAGCAAATTATCTCCACCGCTTCCACTAACACTGTTCTGCAACTGATGATGTGCTCCGACTTGCCAGCGGAGGGGGTAAGAAAAACCAGAATTTCCCTGTGATGATAACGATACCATGTCCAGTTCGACATCAGTCATCACTGAATCACTGCAGAGCGGACGATATTATACTGTAGAACAAGGAGAAAAGAAAAGGCTGAGGAAAGCAGTGAAAGTAAAGAAAGGCTTTGGTTGTCTATGCATGAAATCATTAATGATGCCGCTGTTGGCTGGTTGTCAGTTGTATGACAGTGTGAGGTGAAATTTTATCTGAGATACTGAAAGATGTGGTGACTAGAGAAACTGTTTCAGAACTGCAGTATTGGTAAATAGATTAAATCCCTGGGACCAGTCAATGTCTTTCAATTAGTATCCCTGCAACCTGTCAACATATTGCAGAGCTAAGACACTGAAGGAACACCTGCTCACTGTTTTCTAAAATAATGTTATTGCAATGACATGCAGTGTGGACATAATAAAGGCAGCATCCCGTTCAGTGTGTTACAGACCGATACACAGTCCCAGCAATAAAGCTGCGATTCGAAATCCATTCTTCAATTTGGAAACAGCAGATGAGAAAACAATCTCACCCCTGGTTCCATTCAGCAGACGTTCTACAGCTTTTGATCACATCACACGAGTTTGGCCCTGTTGTCATGAAATAGTTCAAAATCTTTCCTTGAACTTTTCCGAATAAAAGAATTTATTTGGGCAAACTCCATGTGCTGATGAAGATCATGTGATATGATCAAAATCTCCTACTATAATGGACCTTGTGGCCAAGATTTTTCTCTTCACTCCTGCAATAAATAGTAAAAACTTGAACAGTTTTCAGTTTTTGTTGTGACTGATTGAAACCCTTAGCAATTTTTGTGGTGTTGGTGTATTTATCTCCCTCATGTTATGGGGTGTGTTTTTAATTTAGAACTTGGATTTTATAGTCACATTATTAATATTGAAAGTATGAGTTTAACACCCAACACCCAAAAAGAGGACTTAGAAATCACCACAGATTTTAGTACTTTTCAGACTTATTACATTGTGTTCAGATGAAGTTACTGGGACACAAAACTTCAGCTCTGAAGATTAGCTGCATCCATTGTTTTCAGCTCAAATGATACTCGTGTTTTCCAGAGCATAACAGAATTGAAAGCAAGACTCTGAGACGCTTAAACCGCTGGCTTGTCCTTTTCTGACTGCAGAATTTCTCTGCAATCACAGTCCACTCAGAGAATCAGCACAGGGAGCAGGGACAATGAGAAGGGAGCAGAGATTGGTATTATCACACATACCTATCCAAACACTATCCGTGCTTTTCTTTTTGACATATACACATCTTTGGGGTTGATAAAGGATCACTCTTCCTTGAAAAAAAGGAAACCCCCGTGTGGTTCCTTTACCTCTTAATGACAAAAACCCTGATGTGGTGGATTACAGCTGTGCTTGTGCGTCATAGCAAAATGCTAGCAGTCTCTTGAGAGTGGTTTCGTAGAGGGTATTACTACTTGTCTCACTTTCAGACTGTATGCTAACCCCAGGGGTCGACTGGACTGGTAGAGGCTTATGACCAGCTTTGGTACTGATGGAATGCAGAGGGCTTTAATATTGAAGTGAATAGGACATTTTATGCAATAAAATGAGTTGGAACCCGGAGAGAGGCTCCATGTGGTCACAAGAGATTGAGTCAATAGAAAGGCTGTATGAGCAGTTGCTAGTTAATGAAACTATTGGGGACACACGGGAAATGGACAGTGCTTTTTAAAGAGAAGATATAATTTTCAGTCATGGTAGCTGCATGGCTTTAGGGATGGCAATGTTGTTCTGTCAATTCACCACTTTGGCTTATACTGATATATCTCAACAACTACTGGGTGGATTGACATTAAATTTTGTACACTTTCATGCTCCTCAGAGGCTGAATCCTACTGACTATGATGATCCCTTCACATTTACTGGAGCACCACCAGCAGGTCAGTCCAGTTTGAATTTTTCCTGCAAAAAATCTCAACATGGATTGGTACAACATTTTTTACAGACATTCATGGTCCCCTGATCATGTACCTTTATGATTTTGGTAATCTGACTGACATTTCCCATAGCACCATCATGTGGTTGACATTTTTGGTCTTGAGTGAAAAAGTTCCCTTTAAATTTGGTACAAAAATTCATGTCCCCATCTGGATGAGTCGTAATGACTTTGATGATCCCTTAATTTTTCATTTAGCGCCATCTTCAGGTCAAAATATTAATTTGTCCACCACTTTGTTTTATGACAAAATACCTGCAAAACTAATGAATTCTCATCGGCCTCAATTGCACTTTGCGTGAAGTGCTAATTAGCAAATATTAGCATGCTAACCGGCCAAATTAAGATGGTGAACGTGGTAAACATTACAACTGCTAAACATGAGCATGTTAGCATGCGGATAATGGCATTTAGCTAAAACGCCACTCACTCATTCAAGGAGTCAAACCTTTTTACATTATAATGCAGCTTTCAGCGAAAGCTACAACAATACTGTGAGAGAGCAATATAAGTCTGTGATGCCAGGTTGTTTTGAAAGAACTAATTGGCTGTTTTTCAATTTGCTAAATGAGTCAGTTCCCCTTTTAATTATTGCCAAGCTGCCTGTGAATCCAGTAAATAATGTCTGCCACTGTTCCTTGTCCGAAAGACCTTGTATGTACAGAACACAATGAATCTGAACCCCTTTATCAGGCCTGATGGTCACCATGGCAACAGTGGCAACATTCAGGCACCTCATAAGGGCTATTACCAACAAGGAGTTTAAGTACCAGCAGACTCTGAGAATTATACAAGCTGAATGCACACAAAGGAAACCAGGAAGTCTAAATACTTTTAAAGAACCAATGAGGACACATTTATGATGTGCTCCATAAGATAGAGGTTTCTAGGAGAGGAATGTCATTTTAGTACCTTATACTAAAGCGACTCCATGCCGACACAATGCTATTAACTCAACAATATTTGTTGAAATCCTGAGCAAAAGGTTCTATTACTTCCCCAGAGGTATATCAACCTGCTTTTTCCTGGAAGCCTGCACCAATTTCAGATTTGAGCGCTATTTCATGCAATTATTGATAGTGCACTAAAAGGAGGCAGATAATTATACATGACACCCGAACATGGTTTCAAAAAAGACTGCACCAAAAAGGCTATTAAACAGAACTATGCAAGTTAAATGTTAGTTCACATAAAATGTCATATGGAGTAATAATGCAAAAATGCTGAGGGTATATTTTCACTAAATTGTAATGAACATCCGTGCAAGCAGAGGTTATGAAAATGGATTGTTCATACAGGAACACTGTGCCACATCTTGTTGTCTGCATGACCTTACTTTGTCTTTGCTCAGGTTATTGCTGTTGCCAGGATACTATTTCCTATGGCAACACTTGAGCTGGCGAGGTGAGCAGCTCTGAAAGGATCCAGGTAACTGGCTGCTCTGTATCCTGCAGACCGGAAGTCCGTTCATGACCATAAAAAAGTACCATGCACAATCAAGCATTGCCACACACAAAAACTTAAAATTTCCTCTTGGTTCAGTGCAGTAGCTGATATTTTCTCATAGCAAAAGGCTTTCCGGTTCAATCCAGGCAGGAATTATTGTATCCTAAGAGGTAATTATACATTAAAAGGTATTCGAATGGAAGTTCTACACAGTGTGACTCTATCTATGTAGAAAAAAGGATATTCCCCTCATTACTCTTATACACCATCTTTTCTGAAGGATTGGTTTTCTTACATTTGTCATAGTTGAGTTATGTGACGAATGCAGTAGATTCAGCTACCTCTATGAATAATGGAACCTTCTGTGCAATAATGATTACTGCGCTGCAATATTCATTTTTCATATGAAACTCAATTTCCATCCCAATTTAAAACAAAATGAGACACTTGCTGTCGTCCATTACAAGAGAAGAAGGAATTCTTTTGTATGGATGTTATATGAATGGTAGCATATTCTTATTCCATATTCCTTGCAACACATAGCAGATGCTCTCCAGCTGTATGAGAGCATACTGCCACCATTTGTTGCAAGAGTGTTACTACCTCAGTTGTACAGTTTCCTCGTACTGATGTGGACAAGTACACTCACCAAGCACTTTATTAGGAACACCCCGGGTCCCTCTCCCATCAGCCAAGAACAGAAATCTGAGGCTGCAGTGGGCACAGGCACACCAAAACTGGACAATTGAGGACTGTAAACATGTAGCCCGGTCTGATGAATCTGGATTTCTGCTGAGGCACGCAGATGGTAGGGTCAGAATTTGGCATCAACAGGATGAATCCATGAGCCCAACCTGCCTTGTGTCAACAGTCCAGGATGGTGGTGACGGTGTAATGGTGTGGGGAAGGTTTTCTTAACACACTTTGGGACCCTTGATACCAACTAATCATTGTTTGAATAACACAGCCTAATCTGAGTACTGTTGCTGACCATGTGCAATTCTTTGTGGCCCCAGTTTACCATCTTTTAATGGCTACTTCCAGCATGATAATGCACCATGTCACAAAGCAAAAGTGGTGGTAGAACAGGAGATTCGCAGTAGTGCAGCTGACAGATCTGCAGAAATCTTTTGGAATTCGTGCCGTGAAGAACTGAGGCTGTTTTGAGGGCAAAGGGACATCCTACCCAGCATTAGTGTGGTGTTCCTGTGGTGTGGTGTTCCTGGTGTTAGTGCTTGGTGAGTGTATAAAGTAATGTCCAAAATGTGTCTCTAGGTGTTTAAATCTAAACTTGAAAAGCAATTAACCTCCTTTTCTTCAGAGATAACTTGCGAAAAAGTGTTTTCTCACTGACCCTGCTCCTACTCCTCCTGTTGCAAAATCTCTAAATTGTGTGCAAGCCTTTATACCTTATGTCTCTGTATTTCCTCCCTCCATATTTACAGACCAAGGATGTTATATAACAGAACACAGCGGGCCAACAGGTCCTCATGCTTTTCTTCTCACCGGAAGTTCCAGATCATCATGGTCATTGATGAAATTAAACAGCTTGATAGGATGCAGCACATCATCATACAACCCCCACACTCGCCCATTGACCATCAACTCTTCTGGATTCAGACGATGAAAGGGGAATGTCAGGGAGGAGAGCTAACAACGTACTTTGCTGGGATGAGTACCGTCTGGCAGGGGGGACTCTTCATCAGTGGAACTCCATTATGACTCATCTAGTACTAAACACCCACCACTTTTCTTTACAGTGCAAAGCTTCCCTTTGTGCTGCTGAATGTGTCTCATCCCGCACTTGAGAGATGAGCACTTGGTCTCATCCTTTTGAGTAATAGGTCCACAACACAGGGACGTTAGATTGGCATACAGTTCTATAGACAGTGGTTACAACATATGAGCATGAAATTAATTAGACAGGCCAGTGCAGCTTTGTAGGAGTGATTAATAGATAAAAATGAACACAAAGGAAGAGACAGGGGGGGAACTCTGTCTGTGGTCTGTATTGCCGCAAAACTTGAGTAAGGTTTACAAGTCTGCAAAAGATTATGGGAGTTTGCATGTTCCCCCAATATTTGCATGGTGCTCCACTTATCCTACTTGGACTTGAGACGCAGCCAGAGTGGATTCCTTGTGTATCTGTGCATGCCGCAGAGAGTTCAAGCCCTCAGTGATCTCGAACATGAATCACTGGTTGAAAAGGTGGATGAATAAATGAATTTCGATTCCCAGACAACTTCTTATCTTTATGGAGTGCAAACTATATGCACATAGAATACAGAACCATCAAAATCATAAAATGTCTTCACATCAATGTATGGAGTATTCATACTGTTTTCGGTGACATACAGCAGCAACAAGAAAAATTTAATGAACCATTGCACTAAACTTGTGTAATGCTGTATTTCCTGGGTCCGAGATTTCCTGACAATTTACTGGAAGTTTCCTGGCGAGAACTATGCAATCTAGTGCTAATTATAGGGGAAATTGAGACATGGTTCAATTAGCACACTTTCAATTAATTAATTCTAACCGATTTCTTGCATAACCGACAGAGTTATGAAAATGGTATGAAATAACATATTTCTTCCCAGTAAACTTAGTTAATTTACTCTAGTGGAGAAATGTCAAACTGCAAATGAAACTGCACACTAGTTTAATACGTTAGATTTCATTCCTTGGCACTTTTCTTTTTTTTTTTTTTTTTTAAACACATGTTGACAAAATGCTGCTTCACGCGAGCACAGGGGCAAATCACAAGTGCATGTCCCGCAACGTGAGCTGAGCCCGCTGCCCTTAACTGACGCAGCTCTTACCCCCCCTCACCGCCTGGTGGCAGCAGCAGCAGCAAGCAGCAAGGCTCCAAGTGCCAGAGGTTCTTTTCTCCACGCCCTAATGAGACGTTTACTTCAAATTTCCGCATTTTGAGCTGGGAGCAGTAGAACTACATCAAAGTTTACCCCCCCCTCCCTCCCTCACTCCTTCTGTGTAGTTACATTTAAAAAAAAATATATGAGTGACAATGTCAAGGCTTCTCCTGAGAGCAAACCTAAGGAGGTGCATCGCCTCTCAGATGAGAATGGCATCTGATCAGGTAAACCGTGGTGGGCTGGTGGCAGGAGACGCTCTGAACGCTAGCGTTAGCTCGCTACATCTTGCTTGTTGTCGTCCGAAAGCCTCATGAAGCTAGCCAAGCTATCTAGTTGCTACCTTGTATTGTGAGGGACGACCTTACTGTGCAGGTTCATTGGTGATAGCTAGTAAATAAGGATGTAGGCATGTAAAAGATTGCAGTATATTGCTAATGGCTCCAATGCAATGTTGAATGTGTAACAATCATTCATTCTGAACTAAAAAAGAAAGAAGAAGAAAAAAAAAAAGCTGCTGTGTTACCAGATAGGTGCACTCCTGTTGCTGTGTAATGACGCGGAAATTGAAATATATGTACTCCTCCCCCCTAAAGACTTTAATGAATAATGCAGACAAAAGTCTGCATAGATAATAATTCATATAATGTATAAGACAATATGTCCAGCAGCACCTATAGGTTTGTAACTTATTGCAGAGACAGTATGAAAAAGGAATACATCAAAAATAAAAACATGAAAAACATCGTGTAATTCACAATGTCTTAAAGAAGAGTGGAGTTTTGTTTGTTTTGCTTTGCTCTTACAGAGATCGTTTGAGGATTGCTCGATTTTATTTACTTTTTTTTAAATCAATTAAGAAATGTGGGTTTATATGGAATAAATTGATATTCAACAAAGAGGTTTAAGATAATCTCCAGCTGTTAGATTGTCAGTCTGAGCAGATAGAAACAATACCATTTACTCAGTGAAATTTGTCTTAAGCAACTAACAAAGACATGTCTGTCCAAACCGTGTTGAAGTACTAGCAGTTAACAAGCAAGTGCAATGTTTAATCTAGTTCAGATTTACAAATTGAGACTAAAGGAGAAACATATTTACTTACTTGTTAAATTATTAAAAACTTGCACAGTGTTAAGTGAACCTCCCTTTTACTTTATTTACTTGGAAGAATCTGAGAGGGCCTTTTCAAATATGTTGTTTGTACAACGAATGAATTATAACGCATTTCCTCTGCTTATTCCAGCTTGGTGAGTTGGGCAAGGGAGCAGGCAAAGGTGGTGGTGGAGGAGGCTCGGTGAGGGAGGCAGGCGGTGCATTTGGAAAGAGAGAGGCGGCAGAGGAGGAGCGGTACTTCAGGTGAGACGCAGGTCATTATGTTAGTAATCCTGCCGTTGAAGGCTCATACAGTACCTGTATCCTTGGGTTTTCCCGCACGGTTTCAACCCGGTTTCCCTTCACTTTGGTTCCACCCGCAGGCAGAAGGAGAAGGAGCAGATGGAGGCGCTGAGGAAGCATCACGCGGAGGAGATCGATCACCACAAAAAGGAGATCGAGCGCCTACAGAAGGAGATTGACCGGCACAAGGGCAAAATCAGAAAGCTTAAACATGATGACTGAAGCGGGGAAGCCTGGCATTATTTCTCTTCCTCAGAGTCCGACCATCTTATTGCCGAGTCAATGATCATCAGATATTGATTAATTTACTGCTCGTCAAGGCAGGTTCTGTATCAGACTTAATGCTGAGATCATGAATACGAAGAAACAATAAAGTACTTAACTTTTCGCATTCCATGAAAGCTTTTGGACGTGTGTGAGTCATTGTATATCAGTCTTGTTTTCTGTCATGTCAGTTGTTAATTTGAATAACTTCGTTTGTTCGGGGGGAAAAAAGGCTGAGCCCGTATGTAGTATTTGCAGAACGGTGGAATTCGTTGGGCCGAAGTCGTGCCAGTGAAAGTCCAACCTCCGCGGTTGGACGGTTGATGGCGAAGCGTTAGTTTTTATTCTCTGCGCTGCCCGCTGACTGACTGCGGACCGTTCAGGTTGAATAGCAAAGCCACATAGCGGCGATTTATCAATCTCCTCTAGCTTTAGTGGTGTTAAATCGAAGCTACTTTTGTACCTTATATAATCTAAGGGCGTATCTAAAACCTTTTGTAAGCATTTGTTGGACCATACGAGGACGCTTGTCTTGGCATGTGAAAACAAACATACTCACCCTACTGCGCGTTTTTTCGTCCACATCTCGCGATGATTGCTGATCGGTGGCGTTGTTCGGGTGAGCCGACGACGAGACTGTAGCTGTCTGGAAATCTGTCTTGTGGGTTAGACTAAAACGTATTCTTCATATTAGACATTTTTGTACGTCCTACAAATCCATCGTTTCACATTTTAACGCACGCCACTGTTAGTTTCCTGAATTAGACTGGTAAGTTGTGCTAACTATCTGTTTGCAGCTTGTACGGAGCATGTATGTTCGATTTGTGAAAGGTGTCGGCGAGGCCTTCGTATAAACTCGTTAGCTAGTCAGCAAGCTAACCGATATCACTCTGAGCTCAACATGAGGAACATTTTTTTGGAGATTTGTTTTGCTCTCAAAATTGGAAAATGCATCTAACTGACTGTGGAATACGCCCAGACAGACTTTGTGCATCTAAATGTAAAAAAGAAATGTATCCATCTTGCTAGCTAGCAAACTGCATGTGAAGGGGGCGGAACGGTGGCTGACGGTGGTTTCTTTAAGTGACCGGGTAGTGTTACCGGACAATAACTGAATGTTTCCCCGTCAGCTTCAGTTACCAAACCGATTTGGTTACAAAAGTAATTCTATTTTGTTGTTGTTATGGTCTTAAAAATTGCCTCGTATCATTATTTGAAATTACAGTAATGGTTTTAAAGTTACATAGACCATCAACTAAATGTCAGGTTACAATTTCCATTCAATAGAAAAAAATATATAGTCAAGTCAATAACAGGTTTATGAAGGTTCGCTATATTCACACATTAATTCAGTTTGAGATAAAGAAATCCTAGTATTTGCTCCTGATCAGGAAAAATAACATTTTAAGATGAAGTTTTTTTTGTTGTTGTTGTCTTGGTTGCCATATTACAGGAGAATGGCTGCCGCTGAGGTGAACGGTAGTTCTGCCCCGGCAAAGGAGGAAGAAGAACCCATGGATGTGACAACAACACACACAGAGAACTACCAGACACTTATTGATGCTGGGCTGCCCCAGAAAGTGGCTGAAAGTCTCGACAACATCTTCCAGACAGGTGGGTGACTGTTGCTTTGGCTCCAATAGTTAAAAGTGGCTACTGTTGCTGAGGCTGAAAGTGACCATCGCTTGTAATTGTAGGCTTGGTGGCGTATCTTGACCTGGACGAAAGGGCTATTGATGCACTGAGGGAGTTTAATGAGGAGGGAGCGCTTACTGTTCTGCAGCAATTCAAAGAAAGCGATCTGTCCCATGTACAGGTAACCACGTGGATGCATGACATCCTAATTTGTGTTTCAGTGGAGTTTTATGTTAATGAATATTGTTGCAAATAATACCCCATTTGTTTCTTTTAATGTAGAATAAAAGCGCTTTCCTTTGTGGAGTCATGAAGACCTACAGACAGAGAGAAAAACAAGGAAGTAAAGTACAAGAGTCCACCAAGGGCCCAGATGAGGTGAAAATAAAGGTAAACAAAGTCACGTGGCCGAACTTTGTTTTGTAGAAGGACAGAATGAATGTCATATAAACAAGCCTCTGCAGCCAGGGAGCTAAGTTTATGTTTTGTTTTGGTTTTTTTTGTTTTTTTCAGGCTCTGTTGGAGCGGACAGGATACACCCTGGATGTCACAACAGGGCAGAGAAAATATGGAGGTCCCCCACCTGAGGACGTATTCAAAGGAACACAGCCAGGAATTGGAACTGAGGTAGATAAGTGATTACTAAGTGATAGATAAGTAGATAGATATTGAAACCTGTCTATCATTATTTTCAAGGCTGTAATATTTTAAATTGAGTGAAAAGTATTGGGTCTCTGTTGCATTATATAATTCTTAAAGTATCCTAAATATCCCTTGACCATCCAATTCTTTCTTTCTTATCAGGTGTTTGTTGGAAAAATCCCCAGAGATTTGTATGAAGATGAGCTGGTGCCGCTCTTTGAGTCTGCTGGTCCAATCTGGGACCTCAGGTTAATGATGGATCCTCTGTCTGGTCAAAATAGAGGTTATGCCTTCATCACATACTGCAATAAGGATGATGCGCAGAAAGCTGTGAAGCTTGTAAGTGGTATGGCAGGGTATTGGAAAAACTGTATCAGTCTGCAATATAACTGGAAATTTCAAATGATTACTCTTGACATTTTTGAAAATAGCATCATTCTTTAAGTTGCTGTTTATTTGCAATGTATTTGACACAGTTGTTGGTCTCTCCTTTTTATTTTCAGTGTGATAATCATGAAATCCGCCCTGGCAAGTACTTGGGAGTTTGTATATCTGTTGCAAACAATCGCCTGTTTGTTGGATCAATTCCAAAGAACAAGACAAGGGAAAGTATATTGGAAGACTTTGGCAAAGTTACAGGTTAGTTTCAAATGCACAGAGGTGGATGTGTGTTACAAACTTAATAAACCAGATCCTCTACCATGAATGATAATAGGCATGAAAACTGCAGCAACCGAGGCTTGAGATATTTTATTGTTTTATCTTACAGAGGGTCTCCAAGAGGTGATACTATACCATCAGCCAGATGACAAGAAGAAGAACCGTGGTTTCTGTTTCCTGGAGTATGAGGACCACAAGTCCGCAGCACAGGCTCGCCGCCGCCTAATGAGTGGCAAGGTCAAGGTGTGGGGGAACCCAGTCACTGTGGAGTGGGCTGACCCTGTCGCTGAGCCAGACCCAGAGGTCATGGCCAAGGTTAGCAAGTCTTGTGCCTCGTTCTTTTGCACTTCAGAAGAACACAGCCACACTCAGCAGCACTCTCTATATGGTAATCTTGGAATTTTTTTTTTTTTTTTTTTAAATCTCCATAGGTGAAGGTGCTCTTTGTCAGGAAGCTGGCCACAGTGGTGACTGAAGAGCTCCTTGAAAAGACCTTCTCTCAGTTTGGAAAGCTGGAGAGAGTAAAGAAACTTAAAGACTATGCTTTTGTCCATTTTGAAGAAAGGGATGCTGCTGTAAAGGTGTGTTGTTGTTGTTTTTTATGCTTTGGACAAATTATTTTGCATGTCTGATGAGTTTATGTAAGTCATTATAATGGATTATTCTGTTTTTGTTAAGGCAATGGATGACATGAACGGGAAGGAGCTAGGAGGAGAGGAGATTGAGATCGTCCTGGCAAAGCCCCCAGACAAGAAGAGGAAAGAGCGCCAAGCAGCTCGGCAGACTACCAGGAATGCAGGGTGAGTCAGACCGATGGAGACATGGGACGAGTCAACTGTCTGACTCATTCTCAAATAAGGAATCAATAAATGTAACACTATCCTCCCCTCTGCAGGTATGACGACTACTACTACTACCCGCCTCCACGCATGCCACCACCAGGCCGAGGTAGGGGTCGTGGTGGCCGAGGGGGCTATGCCTACCCACCAGATTACTATGGATATGAAGACTACTATGATGACTACTATGGCTACGACTATCATGACTACCGTGGTGGCTATGAAGACCCTTACTACGGCTACGAAGATGTGTACAGCATGAGGGGCCGCGGTACTCGTCCCAGCAGGGGAGGGCCTCCTCCACCTAGGGCACGCGGAGCACCACCGGCACGAGGCCGGGGCGGCTACGCCCAAAGAGGGCCACCCCTTGGTGGTCCGAGGGGTGGCCGAGGAGGGCGGGGAGCCCCTTTCCAGCCGCAGAGGGGCCGTGGTCCTCGCGGGGCCAGGGGCAATCGCGGGGGAAATGTCGGCGGAAAGAGGAAGGCAGACGTGTTTAACCAGCCTGACTCCAAGCGCCGCCAGACCAACAACCAACAGAACTGGGGGTCCCAGCCCATCGCCCAGCAGCCCCTGCAGCAAGGGGCCGACTATTCTGGTAACTATGGTTACAGTAATGACACCATGGAGTTTTCACAGGATTCTTATGGGCAGCAGTGGAAGTAGATGCACCAAAAGGTATTTGACAAAGTGACAACAAAAAAAGAGAAAAATAATAAAAAGAAAAAAAACAGGAGATTGGCCACAATTTTTTGATTGACTTTTTATTCTTCATCCCTCATGAAAAAAAGTCTGTATATATCTCAGAAAAAAACGGACAGACCCCAGAATTGGCTCGAGATGATTGGCTGGAAAGCCTTTTGGCTGAAGAAATGAACGTAACCGTTGTGGTGAATCATTTCTTACTCCTACGGTTACATTGGGACATGTGTCTTAAAAAAAAAAAAAAAACACACACACACAAAACACTTTTATTGTTACTTTTTGTTCCTGATTCTTTTAAAGCCAACAATGAACATTTACAAAAAAGTGGACATTCATTCTCAAAAGTCTGAGAGGACATTAAATAATAATATGCCTTGCAGGAGGTTTTTGTCCATGCCCTTTTCCTCCCCCTTCCTTCTTGTACTCCCTTTATTTGTGGTTTCTCATAGTTGCTTAGGGACTTGCTTGTAAATAAATGCATATGGTTAGAGCTTCATACTTCATTTTTTGCAATGGTGGAGAAAAGAATCCACAGGAAAGAAGAAATCAAAGTTTTGTAATGTTCAAAGTGTATGCCTAGCATTTCTAGAGGTAGACAAATTGTGTTTTTTTTAAAACTGATATCATAACTTCCTATGTTTTCTTTGAACTTGCCCAATAGAATTTGGTTTGGCTTACCTTAAGAGCCATAGCAGTTTGTTCTCTGATGTTCTTTGTATTTATAACTTTTACGTTTGTTCCGTTTCAATAAAACTCAGCTGAGCATCAGTCAATTGTCAGATACTCAAATTCAGTGTTGTTATTCAGTATTTGATTTGATTTTTACCTCAATTCTCACATTTGGATGAAGATCATCTTTTTCCAAGTCAAATTTTTTTGCCTCAAAGGATAATCTCAAAAGGCTGAAATTGTGCAATCAGACAACGGGACAAGAGAACTTGAAAGGTGATAAAGTGATTAAACAGGATTTTAACCCTTTATTTTTCAGTGCATGTTACACCAGACTATAGTCATTTCCTGCACTCAGAATTTAGTGAATTCACAGTATTACTAACAACTAATTAAAGGACCGAACAGTGTAAATTTGACTCCTTGCCATTGCCCAAGATTGTGCCTGTCTTTCAAACTGTGTACACAGGTAAACAGCGTATGCTTTTGTAAACCTCAGCCTACCTTCACAAAATGTTGCTCTCTGCCATTCATGAACACAAGGAAAACCTTGAGTGCTTTACATAAGTAATTTATCCTTGCTTATTGAACTATTAGTAAAATTTCGCTAATATTATTACCGTTGGTAAAACCTTTTTTTTTTTTTTTAATCCCTTTACACTTTGCCTCAAATGGTTCCTCCCTGTATTTTGTTTTTACCTCATCCTTTATTGCTTGTCCAATCAGAGCCAGCAAGGGAAACATTTTGGCCAATGTGATACAGCCAAGGAAATGCATTTCATGTGCAGAAGTATAGAAATGTGAAGAGATTTGATGATGATTTGTGCACATTTCTATGGGATGTAGTTTAATAATGCAGTACAAGTAATGTCATAGAAGTAAACATGCCTTATTTTCACAAGTGTACATTTACTGTGCTTTGCAGTATTAGTTTTTTTTCACACCTTTTTAACATAAGTGGTGAATTAAGATAGGTTGACATCTACTTAAGCATATACTGTGTACACCTGTTCAAATACACTTGAAAGATGAGGACAATCTTGGATATTGGTGAGATGTTACTCACGCTGGTATGGTCCTGATACCGACACCCTTACAACAGTTAGAGCAACATATTTGAATGGATTTGTGTTTGTATGCTGAGTTGTCTCCAATTCATTTTTTTTATTTCCAAAATCTGCACATCATCTCATCTTTTCTCTCCTTTTGAAGACACCAAGGATCTGACCATCCAAAGGGTTAAAATTCTTAAAACGTGCCTTCTGCCATAGCAAGTGATCACCTGTCAGACTCTGTTTACCATAGAAAAGTGTTTTTAGCATCTGCCTTTTGGTACCATGGTATCATTGTATTTTGTTTCATGTGTCTGTCCTCTTATTCCAACCTGCCTAGGTGGAGAAGCATTGAGAGCGGCACCACTAGAATGAGGAACTCACCTGAACGGTACTCAAGGGTGAGCTAGCCTTGCACAGAGTACTGTCTCCTCTCCTGTAGCTAATTGTAATCACTGGAGAAACACCACCCATAATTGTACTTTTTATTCTGTCTTTTTATTGTCTCCTTACTAATATACTGTACTACGGATCGAGCTTCTTAATTTAGTAGGAGTGATTTATTTTTTTTCCAGGGTATGAAGAAAACAGGTCACTAAATTTGAATGAAGAATCACTGAAAATATTAAAACCAATTGTTGTCAGCATGTTTCTGGGGTTTATAGAACACATGAAGAGTGCACATTTCCCTCACATAGTGCACATTTTTCCCCTTAAGCCAAATGAAAAGTCATGCTCATTTTAAGAGCCAAAATTGCTGTTGCTTTAGACTGGATTTAACAGCCAGAAGCCAGACAGTCAAGGATTTGGTAAGCGCTATAAACCTCGAAACCCTGCAAGCACCTGTTGCCTGTCTTGGCTTACTGCACCAAAACCACCTCAGCTGTCTGCACACACATTTTGTGAATTTGGGGGGGGGGGGCTTTCCTCTCCTACGCCGCTAGAGGTAGCAGTTCAACATGAGCACGACTAGAGCTCCATTGTTCCTATATCGGATACCGCATTTATTGGCCATTTTCAAAGCTGTAATGGTGTTAATTAATATGTAAATGTTAAATAAAGGAGCTGTTTTTAAAATGTATTCAGATTGCAGTGGGGATACCGAGTACAAATTGGTAAAATTGGCTGATTTTGGAACAATGAATATGCCTCAAAACCGATGTCTTTACCCTTTAACACCACAAGATGGCAGTAGGAAGGCTACATAATTTACAGTGTAGTACACAGGTAAGACTGGGACATAGTGACCACAGTATCTAATTGTATCATTTGACACACAAATTTGGTTTGCATTGAAGTGCCATCAAATGCTGGAGTGTCTTTAAACAGCTTCTCATGTCAGAACTGTGTCTTTATATGTTGCCTCTTGTCACCAGGCAGTAAAGGAGCTGCCCCCCATCCATGTGAATGAGTTCACAGAAATGGAAGGGACTGATTGGTAAGATTGTTCATTATCTGAACTAATGCTCAGAAAGTCTCAACATGTTTCTATTTTTGAGTTTTGTTATATTTTAAAACATAATGTCTGGTGTCCTAGTTGTCTCTTTATGTCCTGTTTACTTCCCCGCATAAGTTCTGTAAGTTGGTTTTTCAGAATTTTTTCTAAGTCTCTGTCAGAAAAGTGGCACATACAATTTTTGGGCTGTTTGTCGATGTATTGCATCACATGATATATAGTCTACAGCGGGTTTAATAGTCATGCTGACGCTTAGAAACTGATCGACTACTATTTAACATGTCCTTGTCTATGTGGCCCTTTTCTAGCTCTGAGTCAGGAGACGGTTCTCCACAAGGTGCAAACGAGACGCAGCACAGGGATTTTGCATCCCTAAGAATGATCTACTTACCCTTGAGGTCCAGCACCCATGCGGAGACAAGCTGGCTTCCCTGCGTACAGCTCAGCAGGCAGCAGAGGTGAGAAATAATTGTGGATTAGTGCAACTACTCAGGTATCGGAGAACGCTTTGGCTTGTAGGATTTGTACTGTCTGAATCAACTTACTGGTTTCAATAAATGTAAATGTCAAAGTAATATTTTTATTAACCAGTCTTCCCATCTTGAGTCTGTTTATCACTGAAGATTGGAAGAAAAGTTGTAACAACCACAACTGATATTCATGAGGTGTAAAGAGTATTGCCTTTTACAACAGTACTTATCATATGTAGTACATTAGTCTTGAGAAATGCCTATATTCTAATGTTAAATGTTTGTTTTCTTTTTTTTTTCACTTACCGCAGAAGCGTAGGAGGATACAGCTGGTGGACATGTCGTGATCCAGAGCTCCATCCAGCAGACTGCTGCTTCCTTGTCCAGCCAAAGGAAATCTTACTGTAAAGGGAAATCTGTTTCTCTTGATTGTGCAATACATTTTATTTTCCAAGTAAATATGTGTGTTTGTGTATGCATGGTTACAGTTTCTTTTAGAGATATTTTATTTACAGCATTTTAACACCTGAGCACAACATTTGCTAGTTTGGATCCTCTTGGGAAGTCAAGTTGTGCACTTCAGTAGTCAAGCCAGTTGGAAGGGGGGGGGGTGTGCATGTAAACACAACTGGCGCTGACTCTAACCTGTCCCTGCCAGTCCCACTCACTGCCTCGCCCCTGGATACTTCCACTAATTGGAGATGCATGACTTGAGAGCCTTAAAGCTCGGGTTAAATTTTGTCTTCTTTTTAGAGGCCATCTCTGCTTCGGCACTCCGAAGGGCTAAAATTGATTTCTAAACTGGTAAGCGGCCTGCTATACGCTGCAAGACGTCGTTGGGCGAAGCTGCTGGCACCACAGGTTTGTGGTTGTAGTCGT
Source organism: Xiphias gladius (assembly GCF_016859285.1). NCBI lineage: Eukaryota > Metazoa > Chordata > Actinopteri > Istiophoriformes > Xiphiidae > Xiphias > Xiphias gladius. Next base: position 17,166,859 of record NC_053423.1, on the reverse strand, counting down.
ATGCCTCAGAAACCCAATGCAAAAGTCGGCCGTTTTCTCTGGGCGGCCACCGAACGTTAAATGTGGCTCCACCATTAAACAACAATACGTGAAAATGTCGGGGTGTCTCCCCTCCGGAAAGTCGTGAATCAGCCTGCTCTGAAAAAAAAAAAATGAAACTATTGCGAGTGCAACCGTGTTACGACCACAATACATTTTTTCTCATTTAACACTGAAACGTATAAGCGCGACTCGAAGCGGAAATTACTCTCATCTTTTCAAAATAAAGCAACAAGCAGTATTTTTATGAGAAAAAGTAAATACGTCTCATGTATAAATGAAGTTTGGCGTCCTTCCTCCTCAGTACAGATAATTTGTAGTTTGTATAGTACCATCTCTATGCGATCTTATTTTTTCACAATTTTATAGCCATTCCAACATAACCTTGCTTTTTAAAAAAAAAAAAAACAAGTAAATTCCAGTTTAAATCGATAATTAAATATTATTGGCTTAAACTCGTTTTTTTAATGTATGGACCACATATTAATAACCCTGAGGTATTAGAAGATCAATTTTGGATTATTAACTGTACGGTCACATGATACTCACGTCACACGTAAACCAGGGGGAAGATGGCGGCCGCCGGAGGAGAGCCCTCTCAGATTGTTTCGGATGAATTATTTCAAAACTTTTACACAGAGGTATGATGAAGCTTATCTGAATGTATGTGTTTCGAAAGTGTGGGTCGCTCTCCGTGCATCGGCTGAGGTCTGTTACTCACCGATGTTCATGTTTATCGCCTACGAGGCCTTGCACACATTAGCATCAGCTAACGATAAGAAGCTAACGTTTACTGAGCAGCTTCGTCTGTCTGATGTTAGCAGGACACCACCAAGGATCGTCTACGTGCCTACTTTACTTTTATATATGTCTATATCTGTAACAGGTGAAGCAGATTGAGAAGAGAGACTCTGTGTTAACCTCCAAGCAGCAGATTGACAGACTGCTCAGACCTGGCTCATCCTACTTCAATCTCAATCCCTTTGAAGTAAGTGTACAGATGAAGTAGTTTCATTATTAATGTCCAGTATTGTGCAAACGTTTTAGGGACTAAAAGTACTTGGCGGGCAGTTTGTTCCAAGCATCATGGAGACATTGCCAAACAGTTCTCCTGCCTCTTAATGTAATTCCAGACTGACTCCATGATGTTGATATCATTGATAGCTCTGTGGGGGCCAGACCACCTGTTGCAGGTCTCTTTGTTCTTCTTGTCTCAGAAGATAGTTATTTTGCTGTATTTTTGGGGATGGTTGTCATGCTGCAGGATGAGTTTAGGACCAATCAGACGCCTCCCTGGTGTTACTGCGTGATGGATAAGAATCTCAACATCTAAGGCCTAAAACGTTCACTCAGTACTGTATGTATTAATACATTTGTCAGTTAATAAATGTCAAAATATTGATACCAATCACGTTAATCAAGTTACTACAGCCCAAAGTGAGTCTGACCAACAGCTGATAACCCAAAGTTTTGATTTATAATGACATGGAGTGGGGAAAAACAAGCAACACATCTTGGAAATTTTTAAAAATGTGTCTGTATCTATACTTGATAAATGACTGGGATGATTGCTCTTTGTAATTAAAAAAAATCGGTGAAATTTAAATTAAATTTCTGATGTAATTGAGCCGAAATGGTCATTTCAATACTACTGTTTTAGCTTACATATGGTGCCAGTGTTTACCAGAAAAGAATCAGAGAAAAAGGGAGGTACTTGACAGGGCAAAACAGCAACATATTTACCTCATGCTTTGATCTACGTGGTGAATTTTATCACAATCAACAGGCTGACAAATCTGCTAGCATAAAACCTGCATCAGAGCGTGATAATGTTGCCACCATTACTCTCATAACAACTGTATTTTAGCATATTACTAATCTTATATTGAGACATTTGATAAAAAGGTGCTTATATAAAACATTTTGTTATCAGTAAAATGTTGATATAATCTTCAGGTGCTGCAAATTGACCCAGATGCAACAGACGACGAATTGAAGAAAAGATTTCGGGCGGTAAGCAAAAGAACTGTGGGGGGGGCGGGGCAGGCATTTAAGTGGTCTTGTCTATGGTCGTAATGATAGTCCAATCATGTGTATTCTGTTTCTTAATTCCTTATCTTTGGTTTCTTAACTGTGCAGTTGTCCATTTTGGTCCATCCAGACAAAAATCAGGATGACCCAGACCGATCACAGAAAGCCTTCGAAGGTAAAATCCTTACACCCACAGATTAATTCGTATCATGTTAACAGACATTGAAATATTACGTCCAGCTTCTGTCTTTGTGTAGGCTCTCTGTAGATAGCACAAGTTTAATTTCACCTGAACATCTCACTGTGTTGTAGCTGTGGACAAAGCATACAAACTCCTATTGGATCCTGAACAGAAGAAGAGAGCCTTAGATGTGATCCATGCAGGAAAGGAATATGTGGAGCACATGGTGAGTGTTAAACACATTTCCTTACTTTTCATTCATTTCAGGCACTTTGTGTCCATGTTACTCAGCTCTCCTGATGGGTATTTGGTTGGCAGAAAATAAAATGTTACCATTCAACAACAGGTAAAGGAGAAAAGGAAACAGTTGAAGAAAGAAGGGAAGCCATTGGACGTAGAGGAGGATGACCCTGAAGTGGTAAGTCAGTCATAAAAAATATGCACTGGGACAGTATTAAAAAGAAAATCTGATCTAAATCGAGATTACATTATAAGACAAAAATATGTATATGTATGTATTCAATTTTATATATTAAACTGTTAAATCTTTAACAATGTCGTGTTTTTAAAAAACTGTATCAGTCCACTAATTGTTGTTACAATTGGATATAGCAGTCAAAACATTAAAATTACAACCAGTTACTCAGTGTCATACATTTAATGTGATAAAAACATTAATTTAGACAAATAGGATTTTCAGAGAGGTTAATATAGCAAATATTTGGGTAACGCTTTATTTTACAGCTAATTCCGTAGAAACTTTCCTCAACCCCCCCCCCAAAAAAAGTATTTAGCTGTGAATTATTAGGATATTTATTACCAGTACAATTACCAATATTTGTCATGGTTATGTCCATCACCATATATGGGTTCTATGTGACTCAACTTGTCCTTTTCCAGTTCAAGCAAGCAGTGTACAAACAGACCATGAAACTATTCGCAGAGCTTGAAATCAAGAGGAAGGAAAGGGAAGCAAAGGAAATGCATGAAAGGTAAATTACAGTATTCAGTATTTACACTATGATTTTGTTCTACAAGACTCATTCAATGTTAACCTGCCTTCACCGCATCACTGAAATGGTGATACTATATCTGATCAAAATGTTGTTAGAGATTTCACCATTTTAAAAAAAAAAAAGTCATGGATTTCTTATTCTGTTTCTCTTTACTTACCAGGAAAAGGGCAAGAGAGGAAGAAATTGAGGCAGCAGAGAAAGCAAAGCGAGAGAGAGAGTGGCAGAAAAACTTTGAGGTGCATTCCCTCACCTTACTGGTTACTTCTTTATGAATAAAAACATGATGGTCTTGCTTTTGGCATTTCTTGTATGACCAATTTTTTGTAATACATTTTTTCAGGAAACAAGGGATGGGCGCGTAGACAGCTGGAGGAACTTCCAGGCCAAAGGCAAGACCAAGGAGAAAAAGAACAGGTCCTTCCTCAAGCCCCCAAAAGTCAAGATGGAACAGAGGGAATGATGCTGTAAAAATTGGACTTCACTAGATTCAAACCCACCATTATAAAAACCCTCAGTTCTGTGTATCCTCACGTCGTCGTCTGCAGTTAGCTGTGTAGTCGTCATCAGGGTACTTGTTGTACAACAACTTCCTCATAGTTTTGTACTTGGTTTTCTAATGTACATATTTGTGATCTGGACCCAGAGATCATACCTGCCTCATGTAAGAAAGAAACGATGCATCTTCCATTTCTGTAACTGATGAGAAAAAATGTTGTTTGTCCTTATTTTTTGCTTTTTGTTCTTTATTTTTTTAAAACTAAATAAAGCTTGGTATTAACAAGCCTACCTTACTGTGGTCTACAAAGCTGAGCCTAAAATTTCAGAAAGTAAAATGACAGATAAAGCTGAGTTCTGGAGGAGCATTATTGCTTTTGAGGATCTGGGTTTTATTACAAATCACTTTACAAGCCAATACAGTACTGAATGGATTTACACACAATACCTTGGAATACGCAAAACAGGAAAATATTTCTGGACCAGCTACCTGTTCATTTTTGGAATTAGTGTCTTGATACCCCCACTAGTTTTGCATGTTTTTAAATCTATTCAGTGAAATACTGTCAGTAAAAACACCAAACAGCAGCCAGGTGTTTGTTGCACATAATTTTCTATTTGTTGTTTTGGGAAAACTGAATAAAATCCTTTTACCTGCTTAGTTTCTGCTTTGGATTTCAAATGGTTCCACAAAATGAAACTAGCTCAGGAGTTTTAACACTGGATGAGTAAAATAGTTACACAAGTCCAACTTGTATCAGTTTATAACCTTAATATTTCATGAAAAGACACAAATAGAAATTGATACACTTTACATACTGAATCGTCGAGGAATCAAGAACAAGCACTACTCTTTCCTAGAGCAATACATTTTCTGAGGACAAATAAAGATATTAATCCAAACAAATTCACCCCCACCCCCCCGAGGTGCAAACCTCTTATTCTTAAATCACCTTTTTTCCATGAGCCCTTTTTCTCTTCAGTCTCTTGAGTACGAGGGTCATTTAAACAGTCCGATTGTCCTTAAATGTTGGGTCTCACATGATTTTACACTGATCACTTCCACCTGCGGCAGAAGGACCGACAGCAGGAGATCCACTTGTGCCTCCAATCAGTTCGTCCAGACTGAGGCCCTGGAAGGCTCCGAAGAAGGAATCGTCCTTTGCCGGGGCCGGTTTTCTAGCTGTTGTGGTCTGGTGCAGGTGGAAGAGAGGTTGAATAATATTGGATTTGCATAGTAAAAAATCTGAATTTTTTACTTTGATTTTACTGTTCACCTACCCTTGGGAGGCAGTGGTGGCTCCTGAAGTGAGTTCTTCTGACAGTCCTTTCAGTGGTCTTCTTGGCCAGCATGGCTTGCTGTCGCTTCCTGTGGCAAACAGCACAGGGCCCCAATCAGGCACAGCACATGGGCAAGCAGCTTATTCACGTGAGGAAGAGCCTTATCCCCATTAAGCCAGGGCTGTCTGGCTAAATGGGGAAGAGTCTCAGCTGGATAACCAGACAGTAACTGCAAAGTTTTAATTCCTAAATGAGTTGTCACATTGTTTGAAAATTTGAAAAACAATTCTGATTCAAAGAAAAAAAGAATATATATTATATATATATATAG